>NC_046172.1:125333787-125645024 GCF_011064425.1 Rattus rattus | reverse complement strand
TGACTCTTATACTCTTTCTGTCTCCTCTTCTTCCTGATTTCCTGAGCTTTGAGAGGAGGGATTGATGGAAACCTCCAATACAGAATCTCTCTATATATAATGTCTGACTGTGTTATTTCCATTTGTTGCCAGAGGAAGCCTCTATGATAATGACAAAATAAGGCACTGATCTATGAATATAGCAGAATATCATTAGGAGTCATTGTGATGCTTATTTTACAAGTAGTGCTTGGTTTTACCTTACATCTCTGGATTATCTAATCTCTCATTCTTGCACAGAAGCAATATCAGATGTGGGCTCTGTCTTGTAGAGAGGAAGCCACAGACTACAGTCTAAGTCAAATTGGAAATTGGTTAGCTACTCCCACAACTTCTAGGCCACTATTACCTTAGCATGTTTTGTAAGCAAGTCATTGTACATCAAAACATTTGTGTCTGGGTTGGTAGACAGAATTTCCCTTTCTGTTAGCTTGTGAATTATCTATCCACATCAAAAGATACTAAGAAAATAGGGCAAAGACTCCCACATAAGCTCAACTTGACTTATCCACCATTAAATTGTGATTGTTGTCCTCCAATGATCCCCTCTGTCAGTTTTGTGGGAAACCACACCATTTCTCTTGGCATCAGTCTGGGTTGTTTGAGAATTTCCATGAGAGCTCCTTAGTCAACAAATGAATTGAATGTAACCTCATCCTGCCACCTGAAGCCTTGCCTGGTTACAAAAGATGGCCAGTTGAGACTCTGTATCCACTATCACTAGGAGATTTCATTAGGATCACCTGCATTTTAAACTTGCAGACAAATAGTACTCTCAGGTGTTCTAATAGCAACTTCATGTACAGCTAAGTTATTGTGAATGGTCTAAAGAGGCCTGAACTATAGGCTAACTTTTCAGTTTTGTACAGTGATATGCACTTATCTTTAAGAACAACTAAAAGGTATGGAAATAACTCAAGTCAGTAGATTCTTGCCTTGCATCTTGGGGTCCTAATTCAATCCTCAAAATCCACATTTAAAAGACTACTATGTGACTCCACACTTTTAATGCCAGTACTATCAAGGTAAGAAAAGAGAAACCCTGGAACTCATTGAACATCCATCCTAACTTGCTTAGTATGCCTTTGGTCATTGTGAGCAAATTCTGTCTCAAAACCAATGTGAGACGGTTTCTTGAGAAAAATAAAATTGTTGAAACAAAAAAGGCCAAGTTTGACACTATCCTTGTAGCCTCCATTATATAATGAGTTCAAGGAAAGATCAGTATACCTCAATACTTTCTTTGTACAGTAACAAATTGTTGTATAAATTTAGTCAAATTTCAAATACATATAAAAATTGTGTTTTAATTCCATATTTTCTATTTATAATATAAGAATACTTAAATTTCTCAATTTAACTCTTTCAAACACAATTTCTTTTTTCTCAATGTCATTTATTTTTGGATTTTGTTTTATTATTATTATTATTTTATTTGTTTTACATTCCAGTCATTACCTATCTTCTGGTCTGACCTCCCACAATTCCTCATTCCACTCATCCTATTCCTCTTCCCCCCTGCCTCCAAGAGGGTGTCCCCATCCTCCTCCCTTCCCACTCCAGCCCTCCCCAGTCCCTGGGGTCTCAAGTCTATCAAGGGTTAGGCTCATCTTCTCTCACTGAGGCAAGACAAGTTATGCTGCCTGGTTGGTGGCTCAGTATCTGAGAGATCTCAGGAGTCAGAGTTAGTTGAGATTTCTTGTCTTCCTATGGAGTCACCTTCCTTCAACCCTGTGGTTGAATTAGGGAAAAGCTAGAAGCCACAGCTCCTTATTGTTCAAATTAAGAGATTATGAGCTGGAAAGATGACTCACTGGTTAAGAGTGCTTACTACTATTATATAGGACCTAATTCCAGTTCTCATCACATGCATCAGGTAGCTAACAATCTCTATATAACTCTAGATCCAAGGATCCTATGTCCCTCTTTAGCCTCTGTGAATTGTCTTGAATACCAAAAGGTATGCTTCAACTCAGAAGACAACCAGACACACACACACACACACTAAAATAAATACATTATTAAATTAATTAAATGTGTTAATTACATAAAAATTATGAAGCTGGTAGGGAGTAGCTCAGGAAGTAAAATATCTGTCATGAAAGCATGAGGACATGAATCTCCGGGCTCCCTGCCTCCAGCTCCTCCCAAACCCCCTTGGGAGAGAGCTCCCACCCGAGACAGGTGGGCACTCCTGAGACTGCAGGCGGAGGGACCACCAACACCCCACCCCTGCCCATCCCTGGCCCCAGGAGGCTGTGTGCAGCCTCTGGGTTCCCCTTGGATAAGGGCTGGGGCAGGAAATCCGCTGCGTCTGAGACACACCTGAACCTGAAGGGACGACCAGATAAACAGTTCTCTGCACCCAAATCCGTGGGAGGAGGCTAAACCTTCAGAGAGGCTTGAACCGCATCTAGGAAACCAGAAGAGTCACAGGCCCCATCTCTGACTCAGAGAAAACACCAAATTGCCATCTGGGGACCCCTGCTGCAGGGCACCCGAAGAGGTAACACAGATCTTCCTGGTTAACCACCAGTTGAACTCATAAGCAACACCCATGAGCAAACTTGAGCCTCGGGACCACAGGTAAGACCAACTTTTCTGCTGGCGACCTGACTAGTGAACTCAAGACACAGGCCCCCAGGAACAACTGAAAGACCTGTAGATAGGAAAAACTACAGCCGAAAGCAGAACACTCTGTCCCCATAACTGGCTGAGAAAACAGAAAACAGGTCTACAGCACTCCCTGACACACAGACCTATAGGACAGTCCTAGCCACTCCTAAAATAGCAGAACAAAGTAACACTAGAATAATCTGATGGCGAGAGGCAAGCGCAGGAACAAGTTAGACGCGAGGAGACAAATAACCTATTAAAATGGGAATTACAGAGCTAAACAAACATTCTCAGCTGAGGATTGTCAGGAATGGCAAAAAGCACCTAAAAAAGAAATATTAGGCATCTTTTGTCATCAGAAATGCAAATCAAAACAACCTTGAGATTTCACCTCACACCAGTGAGAATGGCTAAGATAAAAAACTAAGGTGACAACAAATGCGGGGGAGGTGGGGGAGAAAGAGGAACACTCCTCCATTGTTGGTGGGGTTGCAGACTGGTACAAGCATTCTGGAAATCCAGTCTGGGTTCCTCAGAAAATTGGTTTGAACTTTACCTGAGATCTTCTAACCACCTCTCTTGGGCATATATACTCAAAAGATGCCCCAACATATAAAAAAGACACGTGCTCCACTATGTTCATAGCAGCCTTATTTATAACAGCCAGAAGCTGGAAAGAACCCAGATGCCCTTCAACAGAGGAATGGATACAGAAAATGTGGTACATCTACACAGTGGAATATTACTCAGCTATCAAAAACAATGACTTCATGAAATTCATAGGCAAATGTATGGAACTGGAAAATATCATCCTGGTGAGGTAACCCCAATCACAGAAAGACACACACATGTTGTACCCTGATTGATAAGTATTTATTAGCCCAAATGCTTGAATTACCCTAGATGCCTAGAACACATAGAGCTCAAGTGGATGATCAAAATGTGAGAACTTCACTCCTTCTTTAAAGGGGAATAAAATACCCTTGGCAGGGAATAGAGAGCAAAAGATTAAAACAGAGACAGAAGGACATCCATTGAGCCTACCCCACATGTGGCCCATACATATACAGCCACCCAATTAGACAAGAGGATGAAGCAAAAATTGCAGGCTGACAGGGCAGGATGTAGATCTCTCCTGAGACACAACCAGAATACAGCAAATACAGGCGAATGCCAGCAACCAAACCACTGAACTGAAATAGGACCCCGTTGAAGGGAATCAGAGAAAAGAACTGGAGAGCTTGAAGGGGCCGAGACCCTTGTGAACAACAATGTAAGCAACTAGAGCTTCCAGGGACTAAGCCACTACTTAAAGACCATACATGGACTGACCCTGGACTCTGACCTCATAGGTAGCAATGATGTAAGATCACCAGTGGAAGGGGAAGCCCTTGGTCCTGCTAAGAATGAACCCCCAGTGAACGTGATTGTTGGGGGGAGGGCGATAATGGTGGGAGGATGGGGAGGGGAACATCCATAAAGAAGGGGAGGGGGAGGGGGATGTTTGCCCGGAAACTGGGAAAGGGAATAACATTCAAAATGTATATAAGAAATACTCAAGTTAATAAAAAAAAATAAAAAGCATGAGGACATAATTCAGATCTTTAAATAGCCTGATATGGCAGTATATACCTATAGCTCCAGTAGTTCGGGGTAGAGACAGGTAGATGATACCTGAAAATTATCGACTATGCAGATTGTCCAAAGTAATGAGCTTTGGGTTCAATGAAACCTGTCATAAAAAAAGGTAGAGGGGTTGGGGATTTGGCTCAGTGGTGGCGACTTGCCTAGGAAAGCAAGGTCTGGGTTAGGTCCCCAGCCCGGAGAAAAAAAAAGAAAAAAAAAAAGAAAGGTAGAAATAATTGAGGAAAGGCATCTAACCTCTATATTCAATACATCCACATAGATATGTATATCAACTCACTCATTCAACATCCAATCACACAAATATGCATATCAACACACACATACATGTGTACACCCAACAAGTACGTATACCACACACACACACACACACATATATATATATATATATTACAATATACATAGATACAAAAATAATAAAAAAGTAATATTATAAAGAAAATGTACATAATGTGTTTAAGAAATACTTGGTACACAGGTAACAATAAAAATATGACTATCATCATTTGAACAATATGATATGTTAATCAGGTACCAAGAATGGTCAAAGTTTGTCATTGTTCTCCAAAATAAATAGATGAGCTTAAATGTAAAAGGAAAAAGGCCTGGTTCTCATAGCCATGTGCAAAGAGTAAGAGATGAGAGAACGAGAGAGAGACATAGACAGAGACAGAGACAGAGAAGGATAGATAGACTGAAATTCTAACATCATATCAACTTCAAGACTCTAATAATTATATGAAAAAATGAAATTATGAAAATTAGTTCAAACTGTTTTATGGATCTTAATTGAATACAACAATAAAGGAACTACAGACTAGCCTACTTGTACTATTAACAATTTACTTAAGTTAAAGTATATTGGGAACAAATAATATATGTGAAGGTATACAGTTGAACAACTCTGTGGGTTGTATTGTAGACATGGTACTACTTAGGTCTAGTTCAGAGCTGAAAAAACACAATACAACTTTGTGGAATTCACATTTACTATAAATATCTTTTGATCTATAGATTTGCCTCTACTGGGCAAATCTATCTCTATTTTCCTAAGCACAATATTTGAAAGAACTTATACATGATAAATGAAGTATCAGAAGATAAAAATAGCCAGGTCAAAGTCAAATGAAATAGGAGAAATGTTTCTAGTGTAAACAAGACCTATATAAAGAGTTTAATATTAGAGAGAATGTTCTATAGTTTATTTACATATTGATGGGTCAATAACTGAACCTCTAGCTTATCTTGACTGCCCCCTAACTTTTTCCATCTCTGGAAATAAGGATATATGGATTTCAGATCCATTATTCCATAGTACCTCATTATTCATTGGGAATCCTAATTTTGAAGCAATCTGCTTAATATTTTTAAAATATCAAATAATCTGCAGTTGTGAATTAATTGCTCACTACCAGTTTATTTTTGAACCATATAATTTGAGCAAATTCACCTAAAAGCTCTTATCCTTACTATGAGTGCCCCAAAAACAAAACTCACAAGCTTTGACTTTTTAATAGAGGTACTTCTTTGTGTAATCAGTGTTTTAGTGTAGTTTCCTGAAATTCTGGCCCTAGTAATAGTCATATGCATTTTTCTGAATAGCCTTAGTTCTATAAGTAAAAGAATACATATGATTTTTGCTTTTTCTATTCTGCCTCATTCACTAACTGTGATAATCTCCACTTTTCTTCAGGAAACTTCACAATGTTATAAAGGTGTGAATTGCTGAAAATTGATCATTTGTATTGTGAGATCAGTACACTATTACAACACTGTTTTTTGCCTTTGTAAACCTTCCTAGACATTAGTCAAGATCCATTTTTGTGCTTTCTTTGGTCATATTTTTTTCATACATGTAAACAGGAATTAGTCTACGTGGTTATCTAATACATTTATGGATTTCATCTACAACATAATTGTAACAATGGCTACTGCTGCCCAGGAGGGTAGGTTACCATACCAGTGTACAACGAGAAGGCTGATTATTGCCTAGGGAAATACAAGGGACACAGTACCCTTTATATGAATATTTTTATTGAAGATGTATCACTATGTAGAACTCATCTTTTATTCCAAGATTCTAAAATCTTAAATGTATCACCAATTTTGTGTAATCTATGGTGCCTATAGTCCATGAATTAGAAAGTAACATTTTTACATGCATGGATTGAGAAATGAATACAATACCAGGGAAAATGATACAAATAATATCACAATCAATTTTCTCTGAGAGCTGATATAAACTGCATTTGGCTATGCTTTTCTGAAGCCCTGATTACACTGTCACACCCGAGATTTCTCAGCGTGCATTGCCTGCACTTCAAAATGAAAAGACAACCTCAGTTGGAGGTCTAATGCACTTTTGTATTTCCTTTTATCACTAATTAAAATGAGATGCCCTACATGAGAATAGGGTTGAATAGTGGACAAGCTCATTCATGTCTTTATGGCTGCATACTTTTCTGAATTCCTCTTGTAATATCTTATAGACCACAATGACTTTTAAGCATTTACACTGGGAGTATGAATATAATATTTTCATTCAGTGGACCCATGTATAAATTTGATATAGAGTTTCAGTTATTAGCAATAACTTAAGATATGATATAAAATAGTAAGTAATATAAACATCTCAGGAAAGTTGTGTATGAATGTGTATAGTTAGTTACTTTTCTGGGAACAACTTTAAAGGGTCTCTAGTTCTAGGTGTTTTCTATAAGTCAAACATATAAGTCAACCATTGCTAAGGAAACTGTTACTGTGGAACTGTGAAAGATAGCCTGGTTCCTTGTTAAGCTAAGACTTGAAACCTCAGAGACCTTAAAGAGATAGTAGGAGTTTCTCTTGATTCTAGGGTACCAGGTTCCTGTCACTAGCCACAGCCCCCTTCATAGATTTGTGGCTATTAGTCATGTAAGGGCAATGCCCTAAGGCCCTTGACATGTAGAGGATGTGACCTCTGGTCACATAGGCTCAAGACAAATCTCCATTTTAATGAGGTACCTAAAGGCCTGAAAGGCTTAACCAATAAGCTTTCCTTCCTAGACACTCCTTCCTATAAAGGTATTTAACCTCAGGCTCATGGTTTTACTTATCTACTTTCCACCATGACAATTAATGCCTTAATACCATGGACTACTCCCTTTTATGGGGACCCACTGTGGAGAGACATAGAGAAGGCCTTTGCCTACAAAGTTACTGTCTAATCTCCCATAGAAGGCCTCTCTGTGCTCCCAGCCAAGCATAAGTCCAAGCCAACAGTCATCAAGCCAAGGTCCACCCCCCACTCCCACAGTGGGACCAGACAAAGTTCCCCCCTTTTCCCCCTCAGCCCTGGGCTAGATTCCAGCCTGTGGGCCCCCACTCCATTCTCCCCTTTTCAGCGGTTCTCAGCAGCTCCTGGGTGTCTGAGAACCAGACAGCCCTGAACTCGTTGCAGGCTCAGGAACACCCAGCCAGCTCTGACTGTCCTGCGCCTCAGACTGCACCTGCACTCCCCCCACCCCCCAAAGCAGTGTCCAGCAGCTGTCCTATAGCCAGACAGACACCAGCCAGCATGGGGTAAGCACAGTTACTTCCAGCAGTCCTGCCTCCTGAGCAGCAGTGCCCTCTGGAGGAGTGGATGCGGGACCTCACAACCCTACATGTTCCTAAGACTGCTTCATTATATTTATTTCTACAGTGTCTATGACAATACATCATGGGAATAAAAGGTCATATAAGGTCTAATCCTTATATATTTAAAGGAATCACACTATGCTAGATTTTACAGAGGAGAAATGGGTAAGACCTAGGGCATCACCTTCTCTTTCACTTAAGCTAATAAGAAAAACAAATGAGACACAGGATTAACACTACAACACAAGGAAAAGTCTGTCTACTAATATTGCTTATTACGATGTAGACAGTGAATTGGTGTAGTCTTCGTTATTCATCAAATTGGCAGCATATAACTAGCAAGCATTTTCTCTCTTTGTGTTGGCTGCCTGTTCACTCAATTGGTAAGTTTTGTCGCTATATAGCTACTTAAAAGTTTCATGAGATTTTGTTTGAGGGGCTCATAGGCCCCCTTATATGCAGGCTAGTGGAATTTTTCAAAAGGGTTAGGTAGCCTCTAATATAATTGGTAGGGGTAAAGCAGTGACATTGGTACATTTTCCATTGTAATTGGCTATTATGTTAGTTTCGTCATATTTGGTGAGATCTTGAAGAGTTTCAGTGACCAGCTCTGTGTGGGCCTTGTTATCTCCTCCAGTTAGGCATCCCAGGAGCTGACTCAGCTCTAGAATTATCCTCCCTAAGTCAGAGCCATTATTGGCTAAAGGCCCATTGTCAGTAGCTTGCTCTGAGGAGACCAGTATGCTTCCCAGGGAATTAAAATTTTTTATATTATATCCAAGGACTTTGGACCTCTCAACACACACACATGCACGCGCGCGCGCACACACACACACACACACACACACACACACACACACTTTGTGATTAAAGCAAGCTCTAACTTTACATATATAAGTACATACACATACACACATTTTGTGAGTTGAACAAAGCTCCAATAGCTTTATTTCTTCTCCAATTGCTTGTATATCCCAGTAAACTATTTCAAGCAGTACAAAAATCACAACGTGGTTATAATCTCTTTTTCTTTAAGTGAACAATAAGTATATGTAAGAAAAAAAAAACATGTTTCTCAATACCTTCACATGATCACCCATACATAATATGGGTGAAAAAGTATTCTCAAGAATCCACATACATTCATAACTAAGCAACTTGTTATAGATCTAAGGAAGTATAAGTATACAAGGTAATTTTCTCAGCCAGATGCTACAGCTATATTACTGCTGGGTCAAAGGTCTCTATAGCATTCTGCAGAAATTCTTGAACATACATATTCACTGCTACTCTATTCACAATAACCAGAAAATGGAAACAATATAGATATCTATCAATAGATGTATGAATGAAAATTGTGGTACATATACACGACATAATTTTATTCAGGCATAAACACTAAGTAATGATATTTATAGAACAATGAATGGAATTGGAAAATACTATCACACACATCCTAGCTTTGAATTTTTAGTGTTTTTTTTATGCTTAATTTGGACTGCTTGCAGAAGTCAGGGAGCTAAAACTCCATGATAGTGTCTTCTTAATAGGCCTTAAAGAGAGAGAGGATAGTATAGAACATGTTTGATATAAAAGTGCATAAGGAAACTCACTGATAGGTGGATATTAGCTGAAAAGCTTGAATTACCAATCCATGGACTACATGAAGCTCAAGAAGAAGAATGACCAAAATGCAGATACTTCATTCCTCCTTAAAAGGGGAACAAAAATATCCATAAGAGAGAATATGGAGGCAAAGTCTAGAGCAGAGACTGAAGGACAGGCCATTCAGAGCCTTCCCCACATACGGCCCATATATATACAACCACCAAAACTAGATAAGACTGATGAAGCTAAGAAGTGCAAGCTGACAGGAAGCAGATATAGATCTCTCCTGAGACACAGCAGAACATGTCAAATATAGAGGGAGAATGCTAGAAGCAAACCATTGAACTGAGAATGAGACCCCCGTAGGAGGAATTAGAGAAAGTATTGAAAGAGCTGAAGGGCCTTGCAACCCCATAAGAACAACAATGTCAACCAACCAGAGCTTCCAGGGACTAAACTACTATCCAAAGACTATACATGGACTGAACCATGGCTCCAACTGCATATGTAGCAGAGGATGGCCTTGCTGGGCACCAATGGAAGGAGAAGCCCTTGGTCCTGCCAAGGTTGGACCCCCAACGTAGGGGATTTTGGGGGGGAATGGTAAGGGGGATCGATAGGGAAGGGAACACCTTTATAGAAGAAGGGGAGGGGGAGGGGAGGGGGACTTAGAGACAGGAAAATAGGAAAGGGAATAACATTTGAAATGTAAATAAAGAAATATCCAATAAAAATTCATAAGGAGAACACTGGGTTTAAAGGATTAAGAAGAATGGGAGTCAGGGTATTAGAGGAGGGAAATTTTGATAAATGGGTTAAGTAAAGCTAAGGTTGTATAAAAATGTTTTATAGAAGCCAACCACTTCTTAATCTAATTTATAAAAAAGCAAATTTTAAAAAAAGAAACATGAATGGTGGCACCCTGTATGTATGGTCAGTGTTTCCCTTTCAAGATAACATAGCTAATTTAATGAAATCTTAATGCCATCTGCAATATCTCTCTATGAGTTATTGGTTTGAGACACTTAAGAGGCTCCTACATACTATAAAGCTATCATCAGTGCTGTGAGTTGCCCAACATCACTAGCTGAAAACACAACACATTTTCATTGTAGGAAAGACAAAAATCAATGAGGCACTGACCTACAAATTTTTTCCTATTGGCTGCAGAAAAGGACTATGCACTCTTTTGGGGGAAATAAAAGGCATTAATGGACTTATCTGGTACAGAGAGCTTTATTTATAAATATTGACTTGTCAGACAAGATGTGTCCAAGAGTGCAATAGTGGTAGGACTGTTCTATATGTTACAAACTGTTTCTGATTGAATTTGAAGATTACTCCACAGGAAGAAATTTATGACTGGTACTATCAACCTGGTCAAATGAATCATGGGTGAAAAAGACATAGACCCTTCCTAGGGGCAGAACCTACTATTCTTACTTGTTAAATGGTCATACTTTAAATTGCTTTCTTTTTTTTTTCCTTTTCTTTTTTCGGAGCTGGGGATCGAATCCAGGGCCTTGCCCTTTTGCCCTTGCTAGGCAAGCGCTCTACCACTGAGCTAAATGCCCAACCCCTTAAATTGTTTTCTTAATCCTTACATTTAACCCATAGACCTGGGCTTTTCTGAACCCTTGTCAGAGAGACTTCATTTTGCAGAGGGCAACAATTAATGCATAGACTCATACTGGTCAAAATGTTCAAAGTAGGTGATTGTGAGTATTCAGCCCTAAATGAGACATCTGTACCAATGTTCACACCACTATCATAACAGAGGTAAGGGGACATCATGAAGGCAGGTAGAAACAATGTAAGAATCAGAGGATGAGGAACGCTGTAATTTTCTGTAAACTCTACATGACATGGCTGATGTACACATCAATGCACAGTATATGCAATTGTATACAAAACATGCATGAGATTAAACCAGAGAAATTTGACGCATGAATGGGTGAGGGCCCCACAATGCCCTCTCCTAGTTGAGTATCTATCAGCAATTAATGGATGCTGGTGGAGGAATGTTATTTCTCTTTGAAGTTCTAGCTCCTCTGTAACTTTAACTTTTTCAAAGACTACTCTTAGGGATGGTTTATAAATTCTTTAACCTTTCTTCTATTGCTGTGCAAATGAATTAAACAATTTTAGCTTTGCAATCAATAAAATGCAATAATATTTACACTAAATAGAATTCATTTATAAAAGACAATTAGAGTAATACTTTGTCTATCACATGTGCCTAATAACTTCATCTGTTATAATTCATGTTGAAAAAAAGATGTCATCATAGTTTAACTAAAATTTTTCACTGTATGCATCCCATCTTTTTAAAATATCAAGGAATCATTTTTACAAAGATGCTAGTAAGAACATATAATATATATCAAAACAGAGACTGATTTATGTACAAAATGAAAAAAAATACAAAAGTGTGACTAAAGCTAATCGCATCTATATTTATATAGAAAGTGAAAAACAGAGGATTACAAACTACTAGACTACATGATTACATGTTAACACACTAGTGTTAAGAATTCAGGCAGAATGTAAGAAGAGGACATACTTTGGCTCTTTTTGTTTAACTCATACTTTGTCACTGAAGTTCAATTTTATTAAAAAAATACCACTCTAAGATTTCAGCCAAGAGTTGTCCTCACTTTATTTACACACAAAACTCTATCAAGTAATTTTTTTTAATTTCTATTGGGAAAATTATAGTTTTTCTCTAGACAATTTGATGACTGAAAGAAACGAACTTCCTCTTCACTGCCCTCAACATGCATATTCTAAACTTTGTCTAGTATAAACTTCATTTTCTAATGTTTCTCTATACGGGAACACTAACAGTCTTTCCAGTGAAGTTATTCACCTCAATAACCGGGTTGTTGGTTACTCTGGATTCGAATTTGTGACTGAATCTCTCATTTTCAACTTAAGTTCCATAAAAAGGATGCTGTTTCCTTTCAGAGCTATGTGGGAAAACAGGCCAGATATCCATTCATACCTAAGTTTTCCTGCTATAGTGCTTTATTTTTCTAGTGAGTCTTTTTCTACAACTACTAACTTGGTATGACTGTGCAATCCTCACTGCCATGATTCTATTAACTTCCTGTGATCCTTTCTCCAATTTAGCATAAAATGGAAATTTCACACTAAGCCAATTGTGTGGGTAATTGGAATTACTCTGCAACTTCTGAAGCTTCAGAAGCTGTACCTATTGAAAAAAAATTCTTTCTGGACTCTTAGTTTATGGTTTTCATCAAATTCTTTTTTTCTTTTTTTGGAGTTTTTTTCCCCATCTTTATTAAATTGGGTATTTCTTGTTTATATTTCTAATGCTATTCATTTTCCCGGTTTCCAGGGCAACATTCCTCTCCCCATGCCCCTCTGTTCTATATGGGTGTTCCCCTCCAATCCTCTCCCCATTACCTCCTTTCCCCCAAGAATGCTGTTCACTGGGGGTTCAGCCTTCTACTCCTCCTGAGTTATGTGCTTCCTTTTGTTCTAGAGCTTTTAGGTGTGCTGTCAAGCTGCTGATAAATGCTCTCTCCTGTTTCTTTCTGCAGGCACTCAGAGCTATGAGTTTTCCTCTTAGCACAACTTTCATTGTGTTTCACAAGTTTTGGTATGTTGTACCTTCATTTTCATTAATTCTAAGAAGTCTTTAATTTCTTTCTTTATTTCCTCCTTGAGGAGGTAATCATTGTGTAGAGCATTGTTCAATTTCCATGTATATGTGGGTGATCTTCCCTTATTGTCATTGAAGACCAGCTTTAGCCGGTGGTGGTCTGATAGGCCTCATGGGATTATTTCTATCTTTCTGTATCTGTCGAGGCCTGTTTTATGACCAATCATATGGTCAATTTTGGAGAAAGTACCATGAGGTGGTGAGAAAAAGGTATATCCTTTTGCTTTAGGATAGAATGTTCTATAAATATCTGTTAAGTCCCTTTGGTTCATGACTTCTCTTACTCTGTCTATGTCTATGTTTAATTTCTGTTTCCATGATCTATCCACTGATGAGAGTGGGATGTTGAAAACTTCTACAATTATTCTGTGAGGTGCAATGTGTGCTTTGAGATTTAGTAACGTTTCTTTTATGTATGTAGGTGCCCTTGTATTTGGAGCATGGATATGTAGGATTGAGAGTTCATCTTGGTGGATTTTTCCTTTGATGAATAAGAAATATCCTTCCTTATCTTTTTTAATGACTTTTGGTTGAAAATCGATTTTATTTGATATTAGAATGGCTACTCCAGCTTGCTTCTTCAGACCATTTGCTTGGAAAGTTGGTTTCCAGCCTTTCACTCTGAGGTAGTGTCTGTCTTTGTCTCTGAGGTATGTTTCCTGTAGGCAAAAAATGATGGGTCCTAATTACATATCTAGTTTGTTAATCTGTGTCTTCTTATTGGGGAATTGAGTCCATTGATATTGAGAGATATTAAGGCATAGTGATTGTTGTTTCCTGTTATATTCGTGTTTGGAAATGAGATTATGTTTGTGTGCTTGTCTTCTCTTTGATTTTTTGTAAAACGATTAGCTTCTTGCTTTTTCTAGGGTGTACCTTGCCTCCTTGTGTTGGGCTTTACCATTTATTATCCTTTGTAGGGCTGGATTTGTAAAAAGATATTTTGTAAATTTGGTTTTGTCATTGAATATCTTGGTTTCTCCATCTATGTTAATTGAGAATTTTGCGGGATACAGTAACCTGGGCTGGCATTTGTGTTCTCCTAGGGTCTGTACGACATCTGTCCAGGATCTTCTGGCTTTCATAGTCTCTGGTGAGAATTCTGGTGTAATTCTGATAGGTCTGCTTTCATATCCCATTACCCATTATCCTCAGGTTCGATCTTCTCATGGTGTTCTGGATTTTCTGTATATTTTGGGCCAGTAGCTTTTTCCATTTTACATTATCTTTGACAGCGGTGTCGATGATTTCTATGGAATCTTCTGCTACTGAGATTCTCTCTTCTATCTCTTGTATTCTGTTCGTGATGCTTGTATCTACGGCTCCTTGTCTCTTCCTTTGGTTTTCCATATCCAGCATTGTCTCCCTTTGTGCTTTCTTTATTGCTTCTATTTCCATTTTTAATTCCTTCACCGGTTTGATTGTGTTTTCCTGGTATTCTTTCAGGGATTTTTGTGATTCTTCTCTATAGGTTCTACATGTTTATTTATGTTTTCCTGCATTTCTCTAAGGGAGTTCTTTATGTCTTTCTTGAAGTCCTCCATCATCATGATCAAATGTGATTTAAAATCAAGATCTTGCTTTTCTCATGTGTTGGATATTCAATGTTTGCTTTGGTGGGAGAACTGGGCTCTGATGATACAATGTAGTCTTGGTTTCTGTTGCTTGGGTTCCTGTGCTTGCCTCTCACCGTCAGGTTTTCTCTGGTGCTACCTTGTTCTGCTATATCTGACAGTGGCTTAACTATCCTATAGGCCATTGTGTCAGGAATGCTGTACACCTGCTTTCCTGTTTTCTTTCAGCCAGTTATGGAAACAGAGTGTTCTGTTTTCAGGGGTGTAGTCGTTCCTGTCCACTGGCTTTCACCTGTTCCTGTGGGCATGTGTCCTGAGTCCACCAGGCAGGTCACTTGGGGCAGAAAAAATTGGTCTTACCTCTGGTCTCAGGCCTGAAGTAGCTCCTCGGGGCTGGGTTTCAGCTCTCTGTGAGGGCAGCAACCAGAAGGGCCTGCTCCTCCTTCTCCGGGGTCCCTGTGCACCAGGGGCCCAGATGGAGCTACGTGTTTTCCTCTGCCATCAGAAATGTGAACAGAGAGTAATCTCCTCTGTTTTCTCAGGCATGTCTGCCCCTCTGAAGTTCTAGCTCTCCCTCCCACGGGATTTGGGTGCAGGGAGCTGTTTGACTGGGTCAGTTCAGATATGGATGCAGTCTGTACCACAGGGCTCCTGCAACTTGAGTGCTCCTATCTTCCTGTTCCCGGAGGACCTATACAGTTTCCCCTTGGGCCAGGGATGTGAGCAAAAGGGGGCAGAAGTAGCGGTATCTCTTGCCCTGCAGCCTCAGGATTGCCCACACTTACGGGCAATGAGCTCTCTCTCCTACAGGGTTTGGGAGCAGGGAGCTGTGGGCTGGGTTCAGCGAGGTTCATGTTCCAGCTAGAAACCAGAAGTGTCTGGTCCCAGAGGAATTTTGCCTTTGTGTGTCCTGAGTCCACCAGGCAGGTCACTTGGAACAGAAAAGTTGGTCTTACTTCTGGTCTCGTGCCTGAAGTCGCTCCTTGGGGCTAGGTTTTAGCTCTCCTGTGAGACTCCCTTCATCAAATTCTTAAGCATGAATTATTCCACAAGGTATCACTTAGTAGACATTATTTTGCAGTAAGTAGAGAGAAGTTTCTTTAATGACTCAGTCTTTCTCCTCATTTTCTTTTCTTCCCACAGACCTGTGGTGCTCATTACAATCGAATCATGTAGACTGATTTCCCCTTGAACTGCACAAATTGAGCCCCCAATTCAGGTTTTGTAGCTTTCAAATTTTTGGAGCATGACCTACTAGTTGGTGACCTAGTGTGCTCTTGCATGCATATGTATACACACAATCCCAAATAAAACAAATGAAAACTTAATTCTGCTTTTGCTTAATATGACATACTAAAACAGTCTACTTATTTTATTTAATTATTTTTATTTCACTATGATATAATGAGTTTAAAACTAGTACAGTATATTAGTCTGAACATTTCATGATAACAGAAAACAAAAGTAAAGTAACTTAAATAATGAGTATATTTGGAAGATTATATGCAATATTAATAAAAATGACACAAGAAAACATCAACTAAGCTTAGAGAAGAGTCATGGAAGTATTTTAAAAAAAGAAACCTGGTGAAACATATCTTATTCCAAACAACAATAAAATTGGTTATTACAAAATACTGATATTTGGCCTATTACATATACAAATTTTTCAGGCAAAATTGATAATTTTACTCTTTGCATGCTTTTGTATTTCCTGTACATTTGTGCATGCAACCCATAGAAAATGAGCTTACTGTATTTATAGGTGGTTGATCTAACACAGATTATTAAATTACGTGCTGTAGCCACTGTTTTTAAATGTTAAAAAATCAAGCTTTCAATTCATATACTGATAGCCAATGTGTGGCTTGTGGTTTACAATTGATTAAAAGGTTTTCCTTTTTTTTTTTAATGATTTATTAGAGGCAAGTTTTCTACATGAAATCAGTGAGTGATGATTTCAGTGTGAATGTCTGACAACTCACTGTCCTTTCAGTGCTCTGGCTCAGACAACTAAACAAAACCATAGACCCAGCTCTTTGAAAATGGTAATGGAGTTGATAACACACCGTCATGAAAAGAGGAAGACTCCATTTGCTTACTTTCAACTCCCAGCCTCACCCTGCTAGCTCAGGGATTTCTAGTATGACTGAATCTAGACAATATTTACAGGATTTGGCATTTCTAATTAATGCTTATGTTTAGGTAAATAAAGCTGGTGAGGGGCTGGAGAGATGGCTTAGTGGTTAAGAGCACTAAGTACTGTTCCTTAATAGGCCATTTAAGAACTCAAACTGGATTGCCTGGAGCCCTTAGCAAGGGAGGACAATGATACCAGGCAGATTATAAGCCTTACATAGGAACAATTAGTCAAAAAAAAATCTCATTCTTTATATCACCAAAACAATAATGCTGGAAACAATAATTTGGTATACAAGTCAATTTATAAATACAAGTGCTCAGTGTCCTCAATTTAATCCTCGAGGACTTATCTTAATAAATAATATTTTAACAATTTTAATAAATAAAAAGGGGGAGTTATCCCTGTATGCTAAATAATGCTCCTTTTATTTCAATTTTAAAATTTGGATGCCAAGGAACTCTGAGTGTTTATGGCACCCTACAACTAGGCATACTTCTGCCTAGGTGAAATAGAAAGATCCACATATTGGCATGATCCTGTTCAGATATTTCATATGGGGAAGAGGGAATATTTGTGTTTTTTCTACAGGATGCTACAAGAGTATGCCAGCTGCCAGAGGTGGCTGGTGAGACTTGCTGATCCTGGGAGCATGAAGATTCAGCTCTCGTGGTTCGGGTCCCTGGAGTCATTCCTGTGCCCTTAGAGGAAGATGGAGGATCCCCCCCTCATCTTTTGTCATCACAGAAATTCTGGCGTTGCTACAGTCATTGTGTCCCGTCCCATCTCGGCCTGCGCTTCGACCCTCTGTGCACTGCTGCTTGCTGGAGAAGACTGGACTCCAGCTGTTACTCTTGTCCCCCTCATTTCCCTGGTGACTCTTGCTGCCTTGACTGGTGTTGTCATCTTGCAGTCTGTAGCTTCACAGGAATGACATCTGCGTGAAGCTGCTGTGGACTGGGGAACTCTGCCCTGGTTGTGCAGATCTCAGACATGGTTCCATTGCCTGCTGGTTGTTCCAGAGAAGAATGACTGATCCTGAACTGTCCTGGGAAAGACCTTGGCATTTTCGCTGCTATTGTAGCAGCCATTACTGCTGCAGCCATTGTGTTTGCAGTGTCTGGAGTTACCCTCCCCCAATCTATTGTTAGGCAAGCACAGTGGGTGAACTTTCTGGAGTAGTTGCTAACAATTGGGAATTCTAAATTTTATTACAGGAGCGGCTTGACTACGGCCCTTGGTGGTAGCAGCTGAGGAGAACCAGAGAGACAAGGAACTAGATGAGGTGCCCACTACTGATCACGAGAGGCTCAACTTCCACAATCTCTTAAATTAATGCCATCTGGCCCCTGCTCCTTCGCCCCTGGGCTCAAGTAAGAGGAATGAGAAGATGATCTAATGTAGCTATCCTCAGCGACGGGCAACTTCCTCTGACCCTTGACCAATCTAGACATGGAGACTTGAGGGCGACAAGGTGGTCCTATGACAGAGAGGCTGGGGTCTGAGAGGTCGATCCTAAGACAGAGGTAGCTACACCCCGTTTAAACGTACAGGCCGGTCAAATTCTCCTCTGCCCAGTTTCTCCCCCAATAAACACACACATATAGCCCAGAACAGTGTGTTACAGCATAAGTTCATTCATAGCCATTGGGGTGTCTCTCTCTCTTCCTCCCCTCTCTCTCTTCCTCTTCCTCTCTCTCTGTCTCTCTGTCTCTCTGTCTCTGTCTCTCTCTCTCTCTCTCTCTCTCTCTCTCTGTCTCTCTCTCTCTCTCTCTTCCTCTCCTGGCTTGACACGAATAACGTGTGTGTGTGTGTGTGTGTGTGTGTGTGTGTGTGTGTGTGTGTGTGTGTGTGTTTTTCATCCCTGAGGCTTTTTCGATTCTCGGTGCTGTGTTGGTGCTGGCGCTTGACAGTAATTTGTAACTAAAATACTGCAGAATTAGAAACAAAGACTTTGCCATTAAGAACCCTTCCCCTTTCTTCTTTCTCCATCACTAGCTCTTTTACTATTTATCTATCATCAGTCTATCTTATCTGCCATATAAGCATTATTTATCCATATATCCTTATATTTCTTTATGTCATTCTATTTTTCATCTCTCTATTAACTTGATTTTTGAGTGTTCATTTCATTCTCTGTGAATGTAAAGAGATAGCCACAAAATGATTTAGAGAAACTGTGAAGAAAAATGAATCCTCCTATTAGATTAATTTGAGACATATGCTTTCTCTCCAACTGATATCTAGTCACAATGACTGTTGCAGTAAGGGCAATAAAGTATGCAATAGACCACTATGTAAGGGAATTGGGAAAAGTAGTTATTTCAAAATGAGTGATGATAGAAGATATATTAAGAGAGTCAATAAAAACCGAAAAGGCATACCTATTCGTTTAAAATCTTTCTTACCCCATGACTCAGAATGCACATAGTTTTGTTAAATAATACGCTTGCAAAACTCTTCTATTTATTAACATCTTCTGCAACAGGAATTATTTGGGGACTGGAGAGATGGCTCAGTAGTTAAGAGCACTAACTGGTCTTCTAAAAGTCCTAAGTTCAATTCCCAGCAACCACATGGCTCACAACCATCTGTAATGGGAACTGATTCCCTCTTCTGATGTGTCTGAACACAGCTACAGTGTACTCATAGACATAAATAAACAAAATATTTTAAAATAATAATTCATTTTCCCATATGAAAACATAATCAATAGCTAGACCTTTGCCAATGATACAACCAGGAGTTGGTCATTCACAGGCAAGACATCACGGACAATTTTAGCATCTGGAGATCACATCAAGTTTTCTTGAAAGAGTCCAAATGTACTTTCTAATCTTTTTTTTTTTTTTTTTTTTCGAGCTGGGGACCAACCCAGGGCCTTTGCGCTCGCTAGCAAGCGCCTACCGCTGAGCTAAATCTCCAACCCCGTACTTTCTAATCTTAATAAATTCTATTTTCAAATAAAAAAATGGAACTGGAGCCGCGGGACCACAGAGGGAAACACCTAACACCATCTGGGACCCTGGTGCATGGGGCCCCGGGAGAAGGCGATGCAGGCCCTCCTGGTTGATGCCCTCACGAAGAGCTCAAAAGCAACTGCCCAGGAACCATTTCAGCCATGGGACCACAGGTAAGACCAAATTTTCTGCTCTAAGAGACCTGCCTGGTGGACTCAGGACACACAGAGGCAAAATTCCTCTGGGACTGGACACTTCGGTTTTTAGCTGGAGCCAGAACCTCACTGATCCAAGCCCACATTCCCTGCTCCCAAACACAGAGAGAGAGAGAGAGAGAGAGAGAGAGAGAGAGAGAGAGAGAGAGAGAGAGAGAGAGCTCACCTCCTGGACAGGTGGGTACTCCTGAGATTGCAGAGCAGGAGAGACCAACAATACTGCCCACCCCTGCCCACATCCCTGGCCCAAGAGGAAACTGTATAGGGCCTCTGAGAACCGGAAGATAGGGGCACACATGCAGCAGGTCCCCTGTGGTCCAGACACCACCCGGATCTGAAGGGAACCGATCAAAAACTCCCTGCACCCAAATCCCATGGGAGGGAGAGCTAAACCTTCAAAGGAGCAGACATGCCTGGGAAGCCAGAAGAGACTACACTCTGCCCACATTTCTGACTCCAGAGGACAACACCTAATGCCATCTGGGTCCTCGGTGCACGGGGACCCGTGAAAAGGTGGCACAGGCCCTCCTGGTTGCCACGCTCAGGAAGAACTCAAAAGCAGCCACCTAGGAGCCACTTCAGCCATGGGACCACAGGTAAGACCAACTTTTCTGCTCCAAGCGACCTGCCTGGTCGACTCAGGACACAGGCCAACAGGAACAGCTGAAGACCAGTAGACAGGAAAGACTTCATTCCCAAAAGCAGAACACTCTGTTCCCATAACTGGCTGAAAGAAAACAGGAAAAGAGGTCTAAAGCAGTCCTGACACACAGGCCTGTAGGACGATCTAGCCACTGTCAGAAATAGCAGAGCAAGGTAACACAGGAGACACTCTGATGGCGAGAGGCATGCGCAGGAACCCAAGCAACAGAAACCAAGACTACATGGCATCATCGGAGTCCAGTTCTCCCACCAAAGCAAACACTGAATATCCAAACACACCAGAAAAGCATGAGCTAGATTTAAAATCACATTTGATCATGATGATGGAGGACTTCAAGAAAGACATAAAGAACTCCCTTAGAGAAATGCAGGAAAACATAAATAAACATGTAGAACCTATAGAGAAGAATCACAAAAATCCCTGAAAGAATTCCAGGAAAACACAATCAAACCGGTGAAGGAATTAAAAATGGAAATAGAAGCAATAAAGAAAGCACAAAGGGAGACAATGCTGGATATGGAAAACCAAAGGAAGAGACAAGGAGCCATAGATACAAGCATCATGAACAGAATACAAGAGATAGAAGAGAGAATCTCAGTAGCAGAAGATTCCATAGATATCATCGACACAACTGTCAAAGATGATGTAAAACGGAAAAAGCTACTGGTCCAAAACATACAGGAAATCCAGGACTCAATGAGAAGATGAAACCTAAGGATAATACGTATAGAAGAGAGTGAAGACTCCCAGCTCAAAGGACCAGTAAATATCTTCAACAAAATCATAGAAGAAAACTTCCCTAACCTAAAGAAAGAGAGGCCCATAAACATACAAGAAGCCTACAGAACTCCAAATAGGTTGGACCAGAAAAGAAACTCCTCCCGTCACATGATAGTCAAAACACCAGATGCACAAAACAAAGAAAGAATATTAAAAGCAGTAAGGGAAAAAAGGTCAAGAAACATGTAAAAGCAGTCCTATCAGAATCACACTAGACTTCTCATCAGAGACTATGAAAGCCAGAAGATCCTGCACAGATGTCATACAGACCCTAACAGAGCACAAATGCCAGCCCAGGTTACTGTATCCAGCAAAACTCTCAATTAACATAGATGGAGTAACCAAGATATACCATGAAAAAACCAAATTTATACAATATCTTTCTACAAATCCAGTCCTACAAAGGATAATAAATGGCAAAGCCCAACATAAGGAGGCAAGCTACACCCTAGAAAAATCAGGAAACTTACAGTCTTGGCAACAAAACAAAGAGAAGAAAAGCACACAAACATAAACTCACTTCCACATACGAATATAACAAGAAGCAACAATCACTATTCCTCAGTATCTCTCAAAATAAATGGACTCAACTCCCCAATAAAAAGACACAGATTAACAAACTGGATACGCAATGAGGACCCTGCCTTCTGTTGCCTACAGGAAACACACCTCAGAGACAAAGACAGACACTACCTCAGAGTGAAAGGCTGGAAAACAACTTTCCAAGCAAATGGTCTGAAGAAGCAAGCTGGAGTAGCCATTCTAATATCAAATAAAATTGATTTTCAACAAAAGTCATCAAAAAAGATAAGAAAGGACACTTCATATTCATCAAAGGAAAAATTCACCAAGACGAACTCTCAATCCTAAATATCTATGCTCCAAATATAAGGGCACTTACATACATAAAAGAAACCTTACTAAAGCTCAAAGCACACATTGCACCTCACACAATAATAGTAGGAGATTTCAACACCCTAGTCTCATCAATGGACAGGTGAGGGAAACAGAAATTAAACAGAGATGAAGACAGACTAAGAGAAGTCATGAATTAAATGGACTTAACACATATTTATAGAACATTCTATCCTAAAGCAAAAAGATATACATTCTTCTCAGCACCTCATGGTGCTTTCTCCAAAATTGATGAAATAATTGGTCAAAAAACAGGCCTCAACAGATACAGAATGATAGAAATAATCCCCTGCGGCCTATCAGACCACCAAAGGCTAAAGCTGGTCTTCAATAACAGTAAGGGAAAAATGCCCACATATACATGGAAGTTGAACAATGCTCTACTCAATGATAACCTGGTCAAGGAAGAAATAAAGAAAGAAATTAAAGACTTCTTAGAATTTAATGAAAATGAAGGTACAACATACCCAAACTTATGGGACACAATTAAAGCCATGCTAAGAGGAAAACTCATAGCTCTGAGTACCTGCAGAAAGAAACAGGAGAGAGCATATATCAGCAGCTTGACAGCATGTGGTACATCTACACAATGGAATATTACACAGCTATCAAAAACAATGAGTTTATGAAATTCGTAGGCAAATGGTTGGAACTGGAAAATATCATCCTGAGTGAGGTAACCCAATCACAGTAAAACACACATGGTATGCACTCATTGATAAGTGGCTATTAGCCAAATACTCGAATTACCCTAGATGCACAGAACACATGAAACTCAAGAAGGATGATCAAAATGTGAATGCTTCACTCCTTCTTTAAAAGGGGAACAAGAATACCCTTAGCAGGGAATAGGGAGGCAAAGATTAAAACAGAGGCAGAAGGAACACCCATTCAGAGCCTTCGTGGAAACCCCCAAACAACTTAGCCTATTGTGAAGCCTATTGTTCTTCTCAAGTTGATAGTGAGTCCCTATTACTGAAGATAACATTTATATATCACATTGAACTCGAGAAGTTGAGCTAGTACCTAAATAGATTCTTCACCTTACTGACTCCTGTTCATGGTACTGGAAAGCACTTTGCTTGCTATCAGAAGAGGGAAAAGCAACCACCAAACCAATGACAAAACCTGTGTTCTATAACCATGGTAAACCAGCATGATATGCTGGTGCAATAAGTGGCACAAATATTGTGAGAGTATCTAAAAACCATCTCATTGAAATTAAGACCCACTCCATATCTGGCACTGCGCAGGCGGCCACCAACTTAAGAGTAGATAGGCCATGTGCTTTGGTGAAAACAAAGTATTGGTGTTCTGTTAAAGGAACATAGCAAGAAAATGGCTCATAACAACATTCTGCTATACCCATAAATCATTGCCTCATTCGATCAGTATCAGAGAAGCTTCCTCTTGTAGAAGATAAAACTAGGGCTGGGTTTAGCTCAGTGGTAGAGCGCTTGCCTAGGGAAGCGCAAGGCCTGGGTTCGGTCCCCAGCCCGAAAAAAAAAAAAAAAGAACCAAAAAAAAAAAAAAAAAAAAAAACTACAAGGAAGATAAAACTAAAACAGAGTCATACAACTGGACAATGAGTAGAGAATGAAAGGGTTTGGAATAGTCAGTCGTAAATACAGAAAATACAGAGAAAGAGGCAGAAAAACTGTAAGAGACCAAGGGGATGAGTGACCCCAAGAAACAGTATCTTCTAGACAAAATAATACTGAAGCACATATAAACTCACAGACACTGTGACAGCACAGGGTCCCAGAAGTAAACACAAATTCCCATTGCTAACCAAGAAGCTATTCCTACTTGATGTCTGCTCACAAATGAAGAATATGTTTTCTCCAGGGGTGCCTCACTGGGTATAGTAACCATAGTTAAGAGTAGGCCCCGGGGTTGGGGATTTAGCTCAGTGGTAGAGCGCTTGCCTAGGAAGCACAAGGCCCTGGGTTCGTCCCCAGCTCTGAAAAAAAAAGAACCAAAAAAAAAAAAAAAAAAAAAAAAAAGAGCAGGCCCCAAGCTTAACATAAAATAAACTGGATAACATTTTTGTAGACATTTTGTTTCACATTGTTTTGTTTGGGAACTTTTGACTTACTTGTCTTTTGTTTGTATATTATAATTTCTAATTTGTACTTTTGTAGGTTTGGTGTGTGTGTGTGTGTGTGTGTGTGTGTGTGTGTGTGTGTATCATGTGCACATGCATGCTCTGTATTTTTTCTCTTAAATTCTTGGGTTATTTTTTTGTATTTCATTTGCCTGTTTCTTTTTATTTTTCTTTTTTCCAGATTTTGTGCAATATTTTAGAACAGAAGAAAACAAACCGAAATACTAAACACTAACATCATACTACAACCCAGTGAAGAGGACATGCAGAGGCTACAGGCACAAGCCTGTACTGTTGACTACAGAACTGGCTATGACCCCATTGTTCTGGTGACAGGAGTTGCAAGTGTTGTATCTGGAGATGTCATATTCCTTCCCTAGGACCTACTTGCAGCAAACACACAGGATACTTTTTTGTCTTCACACAAGAGTAAAAGGCTATTTCCAGTGTTCAGTCATCACAATGAGCAGAGGAGGACCTTTTGGTAACCTCACTGGCTTTTTCAAAACTGCTTGTACTTAAGTATCAACTAACTTATAATACCCCATCATTTCTAGGTACGACGGGCATGTTCAAAGGCATAGATGTGGATTTCCATTAATCTCAGTGTCAGCTGCTGCTCTGAAGATCATGCCTCAAGAATGAGTGATGCCAGCAGCTAGCCCCAACCTTAAGAGATCCGTCCTTTATCCTTCAAGGCTCTCAGTTAAGACCTTGTTCCTAGGAACATACTTGGGGTACAGCATGTTGTCCTCCAGGTGTTGGGGTGGAAATGTGCAAGCTCAAAACAGGAAGAGAGCAATCGCTTTCCCTTTCTTATGAGGTGCCTAGGCTTGTCCATCATGAAACTGCAGCTGAACCCAACCACTTGAGGTCACAGGAAGGCTTGTCTCATGCACCACACACCACATTTCCCCGTAGGTCTCTGATACTGCATTGGAAGTCACTGCCTCAAACTTCTTAGCTTTGGCTGCAATTCTGGACCAAGATGCCAACACTGCCTTGGAGGCAGATCTAGTTACCACCATGGTGCTGAATTCCTCATAGAGTATAGGAGGATCAATGAGAGCACACATCTCCTCCTCTGGCATGGTGATGATCTCTAGGGGAACTGTCACCTAAGACTCTTCCCAAGATTTGGTCTTCATTTTTTTTTTTTTTTTGGTGTGATGTCTTCAACCTGGCCTCTTTGGCTGAGTCAGGAACATTCTTCAACTTGGGCTTCCTACAAGTGTGTCGTGGAGTCTCATGATCTTGTGCATTTTTCTCCTTTGGTTTAGAAATGCCATCTTTCTCTGACTTTTTGTTTTGTTTTATTTTTTCCCTATTGCTTTAGTCTTTGCAGAAGATGTGATCATTTGACTAGACATCTCCGGCATTCCACTTCTTCCCTTGGCTCTTCCGTGCTCTGCTTCTTGCTTCCTGCAGTCTCCATCTTGAGTTTAGATGAAATCTCAGAACGTGCCTGTTTGTTTTCTAAAGAAAGAGAACAAAGATGAGGAGTTGAGTGGCTGGGTAGGGAGTGAAGAGAATCTGGAGGAGCTGTGATCAAAAGATATCGTATGAAAAATATTCTAATTTTAAAAAGTACTGTATTTTTTTAGAGAAAGGTAAAAAGATAAATTGTACATGTAGGTACAAGTATGTTATCCTGAAAGAAAGTATTAGCAAATGGAATTGTACATTTCATACGCTGAATTAAAAGAAAAAAGATCTCATCAGTAAACTATATTGTTGTAGATTCTAGTCCTGAGATCTTGGTCCTCCACTGCTAATCCTGGTGAGAGAATTGAGCTCTCTATTCTATGAAAGTTCAGCCAACTTTTCATTCCTTCTAGTTCTACTTGTAAATGGAAAAATATGTTCTGAAACACTATAGTATCTTCCATTTAAGCTATATATTTAGGAAGAGAAAATAATGTATCTAGTATAGACAAGGTAGGGTAGCAAAGAAACTGGTTACTGAGGAAGTTGTTATGAAGCACACAATGACCAAGTATTTCTACTGTTATTAGGAATGAATTCAAATGAAATATCCTATTCCTTAGTATATCTGATTTCTCCTCTGGAGGACTAGACTCAACAAAAATGGGAGTGCTTCAGACATTTGGTGGCATCATTGAAAATATAGTTGCTGAAAGCAGACAGTGAAGACTAGACAATTACAGGATAATTTTACCAGTGACTCAAAAATTTCAAAATGCTAGACACAATTCCAGAACCAAGGAGAGGGTTAGTTGTTCAAAATAAGGAGTTCTATTTTTTGTGATAAATCAAAAGCCAGAAGAATATAGTAGAAAGTCAGAAAATATTGAAATCAATGATTTTTAGTAAGAAACAGAACTCAAAGGCATGAAGCCCTTTCCTGCTGGATACTAGCTGGAAATATTTGAAAGAGATAGAATAATAGTACTGAAAAGATGATGTGTCGACACAAAAACAAGTTTTACAAATTGCACTGGTGTCAACTTTCTGTTATAAAGTATGACAGCATTTCCCCTTTTGGGAGTTTTTAGTTTATATCTTTTGAAATGAGAAACAGTACAGTGGATTAAGCTTCGAAGTTCTATGGGAAGAATCAGAATTTAGAAATCAGGGGGTGGGAAGTGGTTTGCAAATTTTTTAACAGAGTGGGCATTTGTTTAATGTCAATTTTTTTCAGGGTACTGAATTATAGGATGGTGATTCATTCATGAAGACAGTAAAACTCCATCCAGCCCATATGGGTTAGATTCTAGATGATTAGCTGTAGAAATGACAATTAATATGGAATTATATTGACCCTAAATGTCAGCAAAAGATTCTTTTCAGTATTGGATATTCTTTCTTAACAGAAAATCCAACCTGCTGAGCCTAGTGATGCTGTGCAAACAATAATTGCTGAGATAAATGAACAGGAATAACTTTTATTATCTTTCCAGAAGTCTGCTACAACAGAGTGATGAAATTCTGTATAGTTTAAGGTTGCATTAGAATTTTCTTGACAAAAAGGGTCTCATCTGCTTCATATTTACATTTACACATCCAAGGGTTATTTTTTAGTATTTCTCTGATTAAGTACACAATTAATATTATTAGTGAATAAATTAATCCAAGAAGACAGGATAACTTTGGTATTTGTTTGCATTGTAGTTCCTCTGGTAGTGAGAATATAATCAAATAGGCATTTGATGTTTTAAGGATGTGAGTGGAGGGGTAAGAAATTTAGAGGCACATTTTGGTAAACAAATTTCTTTGTCATTTATTTTCAATAAATTTATTCATTCTTTGATGTGTCCAAAAATACCAGTTATTCTAGTATCATATCAATCTGGTTTCCTAACACTAAACTGTTAAAAAATGTATATAAAGGTTTTTGATGCCCTCATGATATGGGCCAGTCTATCAAGGTACTTTGTCTTGTACAAGGACAGTTCCAAATGACTCATTTAGTTCCTTTCAATTATTGCTGAAACATAAGTTAATCTTCTTTGCTTTTTCCTTGCCATTCTTAAAATGAATTGTGATGGTGCTTTTAGTATTGTTATAGTGTTAACACATGTTGTTTTCCAGAGACAAAACATAATGGACACAAAACAAAATGGATATCTGACAATTATACAATTTCTCTACTTAATGTACCTGTTTAATTATTTGATCGAATAGGAAAAAGAAATGATTGAAATTTAAAGCAAGCATTTAATTGCATCTGTTTGCATGACATATTTCATTTTTTATAACTGTGTTTATTGCAATGTGTTTTAATAAAGGAGATCATCTTGTTTGTTATTATAAGATATCTTATATAAGTCAGTCTCTACAACACCCTACTTTTAGACGTTTGCTCACAGACATGTTTGTATTGAAAGAGGTAAAGTTGATGAGGCCACCTTAACTAAAAACAAACAAACAAAAAATCAACAGGCAACTAGTTAATGTCAAAGTAGAAGAAACAGGAAAGAACATACCAATTGATTATCCAGTACCAAGTAGTAAGTCTTGAGAATATATATATATATATATATATATATATATATATACATATATTATCATATACATACAAGAAACAGTATGAGAATTGAGAAACTCATATCAGATATATAATGTATGGGCATATCTTAAAGAAAAGAAAAAAAGCCATGCAATTGAAAAAGAACAAAAGGGAAGAAGGAAATGACACATTTACATTATAATTTCCAAAAGATAAAAATAAAATTTTAAATAAGGAGTAATAGAAAGCTAGCCTCACAATATATTGGAATTGTTCGCCTGGAAAAGGAACATTGGCTGGTACTTGTACTTGTTTGTGATGTACCAAAAACAAAACTCAAATACCAAGAAAAGGCAGCATGTAGGTAGCTTGGAAAGTAATTGGTATTAGTAATTGGTCCTCCTAGTTCAGCATACATATAAACAGTCCTCTTATTCCTCATATAAATTTGTTATCTGAAACTACTTCCTCCTGTTCTATGCTTCAACCCTGATGGCCAAATCTGTCAGCATGGTCTGTACCTAAATTAAGCAAGTCGATATTGCTTGGGCCTTTATATGTTTCAGTTCCTTTCTTGCTTGCAAAATACGGGTACAGTAACTTTCATACCACTACAAAAATTGTTTTGCAGAATTGAAATGTTGTTTTCTTGGTGCAAGAAGAACACAGACCTATCGGATTTTGTCCTCTACTTATGATTCTGATGAAGTTTAATATACTACTAGGTAATTTTGTTGAGAATTTCTGGTTTCTAATTACAAAGAAAAATGAAGTCTGCCAATTCCATCATGAGTGAATACCTCCTTTTTAGTTCTCTTGGTTCTGCCTCCTGTCTCTCCCCTCCATGTCACTTTGCTCCAAGCATTTCCTTGAGGCAGCACTGAGTCATGGTTTAGAATAATTTCATTTTAGAACCCATACCTGAATCATTCATTATATCATCATCCTTTATTTTAATTAATGTTAGGTAAATAATACTATATGTATGGTAACCAGCCTTTAAAATAAGGAAATAAGACTTGTGATACTGTAAACCTTTTGTATTTCCCACTAGATGGTAAGGCTGAGTTATAAGTGGAGATGTTTCTAGCAACCTTAACACCTTCAGTGACTGCATGACAACAGGGTAAAAGGAAAGGATGACGCATGTGGCTGTAAATAATCCACACAAGATTCTGAAATAGCACACTATATAGGTTACATAGAATAGTGTTTCTAAATTACTGATAAATTGATTCATTGAACACTATTAAAATATTCATATTCTGCTCTGTGAAAAACGATGTTAAAATCATGGAAGGAAACAGTTATCAAATAGAGAAGAGTTTTGTGAAGCACAGCTCTTGCAAAGATAAATCTGTTGAAGGGCAAATAAGATCTTTGTGTCTTATTTTATATGGCACCAATATGAAAAATAGCATCCTATGCAAATAAATTTGATATACACATAGATCTCTGAATGATTTGAAGTATTGTGTAAATTTTCTTGCTGATTTTGTGCTTTAAAGTGTGTATATTTAAGTGAACACAAACATATCTGTAGTGGTATAAAAGAAATAAAGGTTTCTTTTATTCCACGCTAGCCGGCCCCTTAGGGCCACAGGCATCTGTGGGATATTTTCATCTCAGTCAGCAAAGCGTCTCACCTGCTAATCTTCATCCCTTCTCACACTGCTGACAGCTACTCTCTGAGCCTGTATCAATCTCTCTACCCATCTAGTTCCCAGGTAGGTTGTTACCATGCCAAGCATACATATCCCAATTCTGTGGTGGGCCTGGTGCATCTGGCCACCATACACTCTCTTGAACTCAATTAAGTCACCACATTAAAGAACACATCACACAATATCCTCTGATCTAATTGATAAGATATAATTTGCCCATCTAGACAACACAAAACCCTGTATATCCATTCCTTAAGAATAGTCATAACAACCTGTAATATGTCCAAAAAAGAATCTTAACATCCGATGCCATGTTCTCTCAGCTCCTTTTTCCTCGCTCCTGCCTGTTCTGCCTCTCTAAAACTTTTCTCTGGCCCGTTGCTTCTTCTTGTCCAATGACAGGCCTCATTTATCCTGTACTTGCCTTCACCTGCATAATGACATCAAGCTACACACATTTCTCCTATTTCACTGGGAAAATCAATGTGAAGGCATGGGGAATCTTTTCCCTCACTAGTAGATTTGCTGAACTATCTGCTCCTATCCTTGGTCTTTTTGCCTCCCTATAATACTGTGGTTAATTACTATTACTTAGTTCCTTTGCCTCCAGCTTACATAAAGATTTCCTATATGCAATTGTCTCTTGCCACTCTGGCATCCATCAGTATAGACTTCCCTCAGTATCAAGAGAATCTTGAGTATCTTTATAAGTTGAAACAGTAGATAAAACCCCTTTTACCTCATTTTGCATGGGTAGCTGCTATTATTCCATATCTCTATCATCCACAGTATACTTTTTTTTAAAATGGTAATTGTATTCTTTGTTACCATTTCATAATTATCTCTTTTCAACCATTCCAATCCTGCCTCTAAATCCTGATGTTTCTTTGACACTGTGTCCGTGATAGTCACCTATACCCTTATGCTGCTAGATCTTTCCTTTCCATGGATATATATGACCACACTTTCTTTAAAACATCTTGCCTTCCATAATGCCACATTCTCTGGTTTTCCCTGCATTGGCTTTGTATGATCATATTCTCTGGCTATTCATTTCTTTGCTGTATCCACCTCCCAATTCTTTGTCTTAACATTAATGTGTCCCACGACTTAGTTGCAAGACCCCCTTAGTAATTAACCATATTCATTTACACTGAAATTCTTTCTAGTACTGTAATGTGCCAATTTTATTCCCTTTAGAATGTTTATCCAATCCTCTAGAACAGTATCCTAGTTTTTCATAATTCAAAATCAACATATATTTGTTATTCAAACATTTGAAGTGTAAGAAATATTTCATAAATGTGTCCTTGAAAATTAAACATTGGTCATAAAAGATAACATTGACATTTAAAGGACAGTTCACTTAACCTCACTGAATGTGGTTCAAATTCCCCATACTACGTTAGCCTTCCTCCTTCCACCATTCTCTATCACAGAACCACTGACTTCTTTTCATTTTAGTACTTCTAATTAAACTCAGCTTAAATATTTATTTGATTTCTGGTTATCTACTCCAAAATTCTTCTAGAATGCTAACTTGTTAAAAGCAGGTTAATTTGTGTTACTATACTCAGAACCTTGAATAGAACAGGCGCTGACCTTTATAAGGGACACAGAAATTATATACAGAATAAATTCAATAATATATCAGAAGTGCAGATTGAAAAAGAATTCCTATGAAAATTAGCAGAGTAGCTGAATCATCATCACACTTCATTTATAGTAATAGATTAGTAAGCAAAATAGAATTATGACAGCATGGTGAGCAGGATAAACAGAGGAGCTTCAAGACAGGGGGGACTTGGAGGAGCAAGGCTGATATTGGGATGCAAAGTGAATTAATTAATTACTCCATTAATTAATAGCCTCACTCCACTTCCTCTCTTTCTTTCTGCTTCCTAGGCACAAATGAAACATAATTAGTTAAATTTCTGTTCCTGTCACCAAGTCTTTCCCCGATTGCTTGGTCACCAACTAAAAGAGCCATACATTGCTTTTGTCAAGGTATTTTATTACGACAACAGGAAAGTGACTAATACAGTATCCAACCTTATATTTTGTCTATGCATTTGCTATTTCTGTCTTGAATCTTTGTTAAACATGGTGAAAATAAAACCCATTGGCTTGATAAATTCAAGCTCAGCTGAAAGAAAACTAAAGAAAGTATTGCAGCATCCCCCTCCTGTCTCCCTGATGATTTTGTGTTTTTTCAAGTGTTTGTGCACCTGGGTCCTGTGGCCTATATGAAGAAAAGTCGATGATACTTTTTAAAGGAGTGTCTTTGATATTTTTATTATAAAAGTAAATTTCAGTATAGAAATATTACAAAATAAAACACTAATTATTCCTACAGTACATATCCTTTATTTGACACCAAAGTAATTCAATACATTATGTGTCTTACCCTAGTTTTCTACATGTACAAAGAAAGTATTTGCATGAACATTTAGACAAATTATTTTTGCCGAGTCAGAAAAACAAATGGATGATATGTATGTGTGTGGAAAATGTGTGTGTGAGAGAGAGGGGTGTTGGAGTATGGTGACATTTCCATAGAGGATACATATGTAGGTCAGTGACTGGGGAAGGAACCTTTCTGGAATATATTTAGCTTTGCTGAGAGGTCCAAATAGCAAGAAGCTGGAGAAAGTTAGTATGCACAAATCCTTTCCCTCTGTATTTATCACTGTTACCTTTATCTATGGACATCAAACTGCAGGCTCTTCAGCCTTTCAGTACAGATTCAATATAACCCATTCTCCAGCAAGCTTCCAGGCCATTAGTTCTAGATTTGCGATTCTGAGCTATCTAGTTTCTTGAACTGAAAAGCTACAGAGTTCTTTACTTCTCCACCATACAGACAACTGTATTTGACTAACTAGTAACATTATTGTGTAAGCAATCCAGTAATTCCATATATACAATGTCAATTTCAGTTACTCAGTCATGACAGAATGGTAACCCTTCTAGACTCAAAACAGCTATGATTTACCTGCAAAAGACCTACACAGGAGTGAGCCCATTAATACTCAGTCAAGGAGGAGTGGAAAGCTATGAGGTTCCACTCCTCCACATAGATTTTTAAGTGGTAAAAGATGTTATGGAGCAGTTTCTTTGGTGATTCATGTGCCTACAGATTGCCAATGATTTTTAAAGTAACCCCTTACCCATTCCAACAAAAGTAACTGATTTATCAAGCTAGATTTGGGTGGAAAATTTTGTTTCTGATGGGTAAGTAAACAATTTCTTCTCATCTACACACACACACACACACACACACACACACACACACACACACACATATGTGCGCTGTCTTCTGTTCCTATAGAGAAATCTGACTCATAATTAGAGAGTAAGAATTGCATAACAGAAATTTTATACAAATATGTTCAGTGAGAATAAAATTTCACCAAGCAAGGAGATTAGGGCCTAGATACTGGTTGAACAGCATGGGATGAATATTTAATAATACTATAAGAGGGCTTAAATTTTTAAGAGATTAAATATATTAATTTTCTTATCACACCAAACAGGGACTCAGAAAACTTATGGATGCAATAGATGTGTCTACCAAGGTGACTGTGGTTATGTCTTCATAGGGGTATGAATATACAAAAAGTCATCAAATTCTACATATTAAATATTTATAGAAACATACAGACTGTTTTAGAAATACCTCAAAATTCTCAGAATCATTTTGACACCATTTTAACTTCAAATCTTACATATTGAATTTTCTCACCTCCTCTGACAGTCTTACTTCAAAGCTTTGTCCATTTTATTAATCTTCTGAAAGAACTTCTAGACATCCTTACATATCCAACTATTTTCTCTGTATAAATATATCAATTCTTGCTTTTGCTGATGTTGGATTCCCCCCAATCTCAGGAGATTTATTTTTCTTTCTTTTTTAATTTATTTACAATCTAGCCATTGCCCCCACCCTCATTTCCCCTTCTTCAGTTCCTCATCCCATTTCTCCTCCACACTGTCTCTGAGAGGGTGCTCCCCTACCATCAGTCCTCCCTCTCCTTGGGCTTCAATTATCACAAGGATTAGGCACATCTCACACTGCATTGATTTGTTCTGTTGTTTCAATTTCTGCACGGAGATTTGTGCATATGGAATAGTCTATTGGTTGAGTCCATTTTAGTTTGTTAATTTGCTTTGTTGTTGATGGTGTTCAAATTCTCTTCCTTGTTTCAGTGGAAATATTTATAATATTGAGGCGATGACTAAGTTTTAGTACCGGTGAGATGGTCATGTCCTCTGTGTGCTGAAGTACTGGGTCATTAAAGGTGGACCTGCTAGAAGAGTTTCCTGGGAAAAGATAGTAAGCCTTAACGGAGGAATCCATGGTCCTTTACTTGCTTCTAGTGCAGGAAATATTCCTTATCAAATTAGAAGACCTAATCAGAGAATGCAGGGTACAGGTCATGTGGGACTCCTGGTGCATGCAGTTCTTTCAGTGATCTTGCCCAGTTTCCTGATGTCAACCACCAAATGTAAAGAAGAGCCTTCCAGTTTTTTTCTCCAAATGTCTTATGTAAACACCTATTTTCTTGAATTTTTTTACTTAGATAATAATCCATGGTTGCTTAGGTTATATTGCAGAAATAAAAGAATGAGATGCCCAAATCTTAAAAAGAACAGTGTTTATTTCCATTTATCATGCATGCTTTCTGAGTCATTGGGGGTTGAGGTCATTGTGGTCACTCATGTCTTATGGCTCATGTAGATCTTATTTTGGTACTTAGTTGCATGATCACAGAGGCTGTTAGATGAGAACATACCAAATAATAAACACTGATTCTTGATGCTTTTGCTGAAGAGTAACATATGGCACATTAGTTCACATATTCCTGGCATTCTAAAGCAGCTGCTTTTACTCTGCCTTATTGTTGTTATGCCTACACACATTATTCATTATATTATTTGCACATTAACTCAAAAGATCCATAGATGTGGTTGTATGTACAAGTACATAGATGTGGTTATATTTACTGCTTTTCTACTATATCACCAATATCTACAATGGTGTCTGGCACATAATAGATATACAACAAATATTCATTGCACTCTATTTAGTAGAATTCTTTGTGTATGTTTTTGGGGATATTTAGTGATAATAATACTAGGCCATGATTCTTCTAAATTCACCTATAACCATAATACTTGTTTCCTTAGGTGCTCTCTCATTTTCAGCATAATCTAAATAGCATGCAATTGCAGTAGGCTTCATTTTGTCCTAAGTGGTGTAGTTTGAAAGATTTATTTAAATTTTCCAAATGCTTAGAATTTCCCATGAATTTCTACTGTTTGTTTGAAAATTTTAGTTTTATTTTACAGTACTCACAGTTAACAATGGATAATGCTGAAATGCAAACTTTCTACTATGACACACCTAACATTCTCTCTCTTCTCTCTCTCTCTCTCTCTCTCTCTCTCTCTCTCTTCTCTATTCTCTCTCTCTCTCTCTCTCTCTCTCTCTCTCTCTCTCTCTCTCTATTAGAGTAGACAAGCATGATATTCAGGATAAACTATCAGATCCTTTGCAACTGTATGCGTTCTTACCATGCTAAATGTTCGTTTTATCAGGTTGCCCCATGACATTATATAAGTTTTAAGAAGGAGATAAAGACTTACTCATCTCTAGTAAGCTGACATAAACTTGCATTTTGGAGACACAATCAAGTTGATTGTAATTTTATATGGATTTTGTACTTCTATCTATATACATCTAATTTCTCCAAAAACTTAAGTCTTTAAAACTCACAAACTTATGAGACCATTTGAATTCTCTGATTGCTATCAATGCTTTGAGACTTGTCACTTTTCTCAGGAGATAGAATCAAAATTGCATCCTTTTACACCCTTTTATTCTCATAAGTTCTGCTCTGACTTATTTTTTCAAATCGATCATTGTAGAGATCTCAGCTTATACTGCAGTTAGAATCTACCAAAAACATGGTGTGGACAGAAGACAGGCTGCTTTAACCCAGTATACTACCAGTGATTAGATGCTTAAAATTCATTCTGGAACAAGATTTTTATTTTGTTGTCCAAAGGATATGGTAGCTGCCTTTGGTCATCTTCTATGATGTAACTATGTCTGTCAGTGAAAAACACTAAAAGCTAATTTGTTCTTAAAATACTACTTTTAAAAAAAAATGTAATCTGCCCTTCTGGCAATTTGTGATAATAAAACTCAGGGGAACAAGTAAGTACCAAAATGTATGAAAATTTTCATTTTATCAAAACTGCTGGAGGTCATTGTAATAATAGTATTATCAAAATTGATCCTCAATTGTTTTATAATGGTACTTAATAATCAACTTCAGGACAATTATGGCTACATGAAATCTCCTAGTGGTTAGAAAAGAAAATTGATATTCTTTATGGAGCCATAATTAACATACATATATCCTAATATATCACACATATTGTGTGTGTTACTTGGAATAGTGTGCTCTGGATATTTGGCATGGCTTTTATTTACTGAAAGGTTCATATGTTGGCAACATGACCTATGTGGTAGTGGTGGAATCTTTAAATGATGAAGCCTACCAGGAGGTAAGATTATTTTGGATTAAATAAGGTAGTCTCTCAAAAGAGATTGAGGAACTCAGCTGTTCCTGATCTTGTTTTGAGATACAACATATAATGAATGTGTGCTCTGTAGCCTGACATCTGTGATTAGATTCTGACCAGAACTAATTTGATGCAGGTATAATAACATTGAACTTACAATATATTTTTGCTAGATAGTCTGTGCTAGACATATGGTTTGAATATGTAGAATGTCCTTTGATAATTCAGTTGATAAGGCCTTGGTCTAGGAGTGGAATTATTGGAAAGTACTTTGGAACTAGAAGAGATTAACCAATAGAATTGAATTCCTTAGGCACATACGCTTGAATGAAATCTTGGTATTCATCCTCCTGTTTTCTATTTCTCTGCCTTACTCAAGATGTGAGATGTTTGTGAAAAAAAACATATTATTTTTTTTATTATTAACTTGAGTATTTCTTATATACATTTCGAGTGTTATTCCCTTTCCCGGTTTCCAGGCAAACATCCCCCTCCCCCCTCCCCTTCTTTATGGGTGTTCCCCTCCCCATCCTCCCCCCCTTGCCGCCCTCCCCCCAACAATCACGTTCACTGGGGGTTCAGTCTTAGCAGGACCAAGGGCTTCCCCTTCCACTGGTGCTCTTACTAGGATATTCATTGCTACCTATGAGGTCAGAGTCCAGGGTCAGTCGATGTATAGTCTTTGGGTAGTGGCTTAGTCCCTGGAAGATCTGGTTGTTTGGCATTGAAAAAAAATCATATTATTATTTAAGAAAATTTTAACTGTTTTATTAATAAGTAATTAATAGAGAAGTAAAAAAAATACTACTTTAATGATAATTACCACTCGTTGGAATTTTAACATTGGAATTTTTTTCTTTATTAACTTGGGTATTTTTTATTTACATTTCAATTGTTATTCCCTTTCCCGGTTTCCAGGCCAACATCCCCCTAACCCCTCCCCCCCCCCTTCTATATGGGCTTCCCCTCCCCACCCACCCCCCATTCCCACCCTGCCCCCAACAATCATGTTCATCGGGGGGTTCAGTCTTGGAAGGACCAAGGGCTTCCCCTTCCACTGGTGCTCTTACTATGCTATTCATTGCTACCTATGAGGTCAGAGCCCAGGGTCAGTCCATGTATAGTCTTTAGGTAGTGGCTTATTCCCTGGAAGCTCTAATTGCTTGGCATTGTTGTTTATATGAGGTCTTGAGCCCCTTCAAGCTCTTCCAGACCTTTCTCTGATTCCTTCAACGGGGGTCCCGATCTCAGTTCAGTGGATTTCTGCTGACATTCGCCTATGTATTTGCTGGATTCTGGGTGTGTCTCTCAGGAGAGATCTACATCCGGTTCCTGTCAGCCTGCACTTCTTTGCTTCATCCATCTTATCTAATTGGGTGGCTGTGTATGTATGGGCCACATGTGGGGCAGGCTCTGAATGGATGTTCCTTCTGCCTCTATTCTAAACGTTGCCTCCCTATTCCCTATGAAGGGTTTTCTTGTTCCCCTTTTAAAGAAGGAGTCAAGCATTCGCATTTTGGTCACCCTTCTTGAGTTTCATGTGTTCTGTGCATCTTGGGTAATTCAAGCATTTGGGCTAATAGCCACTTATCAATGACTGCATACCATGTGTGTTTTACTGTGATTGGGTTACCTCACTCAGGATGATATTTTCCAGTTCCATCCCTTTGCCTATGAATTTCATAAAGTCATTGTTTTTGATAGCTGTATAATATTCCATTATGTAGATGTACCACAATTCTGTAGCCATTCCTCTGTTGAAGGGCATCTGGGTTCTTTCTAGCTTCTGGCTCTTATAAACAAGGCTGCTATGAACATAGTGGAGCATGTGTCTTTGTGATATGTTGGGGCATCTTTTGGGTATATGCCCAAGAGAGGTATAACGGGGTTCTCAGGTAGTTCAATGTCCAATTTTCTGAGGAACCTCCAGACTGATTTCCAGAATGGTTGTACCAGTTTGCAGTCCCACCAGCAATGGAGGAGTGTTCCTCTTTCCCCACATCCTCGCCAGCATTTGCTGTCACCTGAGTTTTTGACCTTAGCCATTCTCACTGGTGTGAGGTGAAATCTCAGGGTTGTTTTGATTTGCATTTCCCTTATGACTAAAAGGTGTTGAACATTTCTTTAAGTGTTTCTCAGCCATATGGAATTCCTCAGCAGTAAATTCTTTGTTTAGCTCTGAACCCCATTTTTCCATCTTTATTAACTTGAGTATTTCTTATTTACATTTTGATTGTTATTCCCCTTCCCATTTTCACGGCCAACATCCCCCTAACCCCTCCCCCTCCCCTTCTGTATGGGTGTTCCCCGCCCCAACCTCCCCCCATTACTGCTCTCCTTGCAACAATCATGTTCACCAGGGGTTCAGTCTTGGCAGGACCAAGGGCTTCCCCTTCCACTGGTGCTCTTACTAGGCTATTCATTGCTACCTATGAGGTTGGAGCCCAGGGTCAGCCCATGTATAGTCTTTGGATAGTTGAACCCCATTTTTAATAGGGTTATTTTTCTCCCTGCGGTCTAACTTCTTGAGTTCTTTATATATTTTGGATATAAGACCTCTATCTGTTGTAGGATTGGTAAAGATCTTTTCCCAATCTGTTGGTTGCCGTTTGTCCTAACCACCGTGTCCTTTGCCTTACAGAAGCTTTGCAGTTTTATGAGATCCCATTTGTCCATTCTTGATCTTAGAGCATAAGCCATTGTTGTTTTGTTCAGGAAACTTTCTCCAGTGCCCATGTGTTTGAGATGCTTCCCCACTTTTTCTTCTATTACTTTGAGTGTATCTGGTTTGATGTGGAGGTCCTTGATCCACTAGGACATAAGCTTTGTAGACGGTGATAAGCATGGATCGATCTGCATTCTTCTACATGCTGACCTCCAGTTGAATCAACACCATTTGCTGAAAATGCTATCTTTTTTTCCATTGGATGGTTTTGGCTCCTTTGTCAAAAATCAAGTGACCATAGGTGTGTGGGTTCTTTTCTGGGTCTTCAATTCTGTTCCATTGGTCTATCTGTCTGTTTCTGTACCAATACCATGCAGTTTTTATCACTATTGCTCTGTAATACTGCTTGAGTTCAGAGATAGTGATTCCCCCCTGAAGTCCTTTTATTGTTGAGGATAGTTTTTAGCTATCCTGGGTTTTGTGTTATTCCAGATGAATTTGCAAATTGTTCTGTCTAACTCTTTGAAGAATTGGATTGGTATGTTGATGGGGATTGCATTGAATCTGTAGATCGCTTTTGGTAAAATGGCCATTTTTGCTATGTTAATTCTGCCAACCCATGAACATGGGAGATCTTTCTATCTTCTGAGGTCTTCTTCAATTTCTTTCTTCACAGTCTTGAAGTTCTTATTGTACAGATCTTTTACTTGCTTGGTTAAAGTCACACCGAGGTACTTTATATTATTTGGGTCTACTATGAAGGGTTTCGTTTCCCTAATTTCTTTTTCGGCTTGTTTCTCTTTGTGTAGAGGAAGGCTACTGATTTATTTGAGTTAATTTTATACCCAGACACTTTGCTGAAGGTGTTTATCAGCTTTAGTAGTTCTCTGGTGGCACTTTTGGGATCGCCTAAATATACTATCATATCATCTGCAAATAGTGATATTTTGACTTCTTCTTTTCCAATCTGTTTCCCCTTGATCCCCTTTTGTTCTCTGATTGCTCTGGCTAGAACTTCAAGAACTATATTGAATATGTAGGGATAAAGTGGGCAGCCTCCTTGTCTAGTCCCTGATTTTAGTGGGATTGCTTCAAGCTTCTCCCTATTTAGTTTAATAATAGCTACTGGTTTGCTGTATGTAGCTTTTACTATGTTTAGGTATGGGCCTTTAATTCCTATTCTTTCCAGGACTTTTATCATGAAGGGGTGTTGAATTTTGTCACATGCTTTCTCAGTATCTAATAAAATGATCATGTGGTTTTGTTCTTTCAGTTTGTTTATATGATGGATCACGTTGATGGTTTTCCGTATATTAAACCATCCCTGCATGCCTGGGATGAAGCCTACTTGATCATGGTGAATGATTGTTTTGCTGTGCTCTTGGATTCGGTTTGCCAGAATTTTATTGAGTATTTTTGCATCGATATTCATAAGGGAAATTGGTCTGATGTTCTCTTTCTTTGTTGGGTCTTTGTGTGGTTTAGGTAAAAGAGTAATTGTGGCTTCATAGAAGGAATTCGGTAGCGCTCCATCTGTTTCAATTTTGTGGAATAGTTTGGATAATATTGGTATGAGGTCTTCTATGAAGGTTTGATAGAATTCTGCACTAAACCCGTCTGGACCTGGGATCTTTTTGGTTGGGAGACCTTTAATGACTGCTTCTATTTCATTAGGAGTTATGGGGTTGTTTAAATGGTTTATCTGTTCCTGATTTAACTTCGGTACCTGGTATCTGTCTAGGAAATTGTCCATTTCCTGCAGATTTTCAAGTTTTGTTGAATATAGGCTTTTGTAGTAGGATCTGATGATTTTTTGAACTTCCTCTGATTCTTTTGTTATGTCTTCCTTTTCATTTCTGATTTTGTTAATTTGGGCACACTCTCTGTGTCCTCTCGTTAGTCTGGCTAAGGGTTTGTCTATCTTGTTGATTTTCTCAAAGGACCAGCTTTTAGTTCTGTTGATTCTTTGTATAGACCTTTTTGTTTCTAGTTATTTTATTTCAGCTCTGAGTTTTATTATTTCCTGCCTTCCACTCCTACTGGGTGTGTTTGCTTCTTTTTGTTCTAGAGCTTTTAGGTGTGCTGTCAAGCTGCTGATACATGTTCTCTCCTTTTTCTTTCTGCAGGCACTCAGAGCTATGAGTTTTCCTCTGAGCACAGCTTTCAATTTGTCCCATAAGTTTGGGTATGTTGTACCATCATTTTCATTAAATTCTAAGAGGTCTTTAATTTCTTTATTTCTTCCTTGTCCAGGTTATCATTGAGTAGAGCATAGTTCAACTTCCTTATATATGTAGACATTCTTTCCTTATTGTTATTGAAGACCAGCTTTAGCCTGTCGTGCTCTGATAGGCTGCATGGGATTATTTCTATTGTTCTGTATCTGTTGAGGCCTGTTTTATGACCAATCATATGGTCAATTTTAGAGAAAGTACCATGAGGTGGAGAGAAAAAGGTATATCCTTTTGTTCTAGGATAGAATGTTTTATAAATATCTGTAAAGCCCATTTGGTTCATGACTTCTCTTAGTCTGTCTGTGTCTCTGTTTAATTTCTTTTTCCATGATCTTTCCACTGATGAAAGTGGGATGTTGAAATTGCCTACTATTATTGTGTGAGGTGCAATGTGTGCTTTGAGTTTTAGTAAGGTTTCTTTTATGTATGTAGTTGTCCTTGTATTTGGAGCATAGATATTTAGGATTAAGAGTTCATCTTCATGGATTTTTCCGTTGATGAATATGAAGTATCCTTCCTTATCTTTTTTGATGACTTTTGGTTGAAAATCGATTTTATTCAATATTAGAATGTCTACTCCAGCTTGCTTCTTCAGACCATTAGCTTGGAAAGTTGTTTTCCAGCATTTTGCTCTGAGATAGTTTCTCTCTTTGTGTTGGAACTGTGTTTCCTGTAGGTAGCAAAATTTTGGTTCCTCATTGCGTATCCAGTTTGTTAATCAGTGTCTTTTTGGGGGGGAATTTAATCCATTGATGTTGAGAAATATTAAGGAACAGTGATTGTTGCTTTCTGTTATATTTGTTTTTGGATGTGAGATTATGTTTGTGCATGTCTTCTCTTTGTTTTCTTGCAAAACCATTAGTTTCTTGCCTGTTCTAGGGTGTAGCTTGACTCCTTGCGTTGGGCTTTACCATTTATTATCCTTTGTAGGATTTGATTTGTAGACAGATATTGTGTAAATTTGATTTTGTCATGGAATATCTTGGTTTCTCCATCTATGTTAATTGTTTTGCTTGATACAGTAACCTGGGCTGGCATTTCTGTTCTCTTAGGGTCTATATGACATCTGTCCAGGATCTTCTGGCTTTCATAGTCTCTGGTGAGAAGTCTGGTGTAATTCTGATAGGTCTTCCTTTATATGTTACTTGACCTTTTTCCCTTACTGCTTTTAATATTCTTTCTTTGTTTTGTGCATTTGGTGTTTTGACTATTATTTGACGGGTTTCTGGTCCAATCTATTTGGAGTTCTGTAGGATTCTTGTATGCTTATGGGCATCTCTTTCTGTAGGTTAGGGAAGTTTTCTTCTATGATTTTGTTGAAGATATTTACTGGTCCCTTGAGCTGGGAGTCTTCACTCTCTTCTATACCTATTATCCTTAGGTTTGGATTTCCTGTATGTTTTGGACCAGTAGCTTTTTCCGTTTTACATTTTCTTTGACAGTTGTGTCAATGATTTCTATGGAACCTTCTGCTCCTGAGATTCTCTCTTCTATCCCTTGTATTCTGTTGGTGATGCTTGTATCTATGGCTCCTTGTCTCTTCCTTTGGTTTTCTATATCCAGGGTTGTCTCCCTTTTGCTTTCTTTATTGCTTCTATTTCCATTTTTAATTCCTTCACCTGTTTGATTGTGTTTTCTTGGAATTCTTTCAGGGATTTTTGTGATTCCTCTCTATAGGCTTCTACTTGTTTATTTATGTTTTCCTCCGTTTCTCTAAGGGAGTTCTTTATGTCTTTCTTGAAGTCCTCCATCATCATGATCAAATGTGATTTTAAATCTATATCTTGCTTTTCTGGTGTGTTTGCATATTCAGTGTTTCCTCTGGTGGGAAGACTGGGCTCCGATGATGCCATGTAGTCTTGGTTTCTATTGCTTGCGTTCCTTTGCTTGGCTCTTGCCATCACTTTGTCTTTGGTGTTACCTTGTTCTGCTATTTCTGACAGTGGTTAGACCATCCTATAGGACTGTGTGTCAGGAGTGCTGTTCTGTTTTCTTTCAGCCAGTTATGGGAACTGAGTGTTCTGCTTTCAGGCATGTAGTTGTTCCTTTCTACTGGTCTTCAGCTGTTCCTCTGGACATGTGTCCTGTGTCCACCAGGCAGGTCACTTGGAGCAGAAAAGATGGTCTTACCTCTGGTCTCAGGCCTGAATTCGCTCCTTCAAGCTGGGTTTCAGCTCTCTGTGAGGGCAGCAACCAGAAGGGCCTGCCCTATCTTTTCTCTGGTCTCTGTGCACATGGGGCCCAGATGGTGCTAGGCATTTTCCTCTAGAGTCAGAAATGTGGGCAGAAAGTAATGTTCTCTGGCTTCTCAGGTGTGTCTGCCCATCTGAAGGTCTAGCTCTCCCTCCCACGGGATTTGGCTGCAGGGAGCTGTTTGACTGGGTCCCTTCAGATCCGGGCACAGTCTGGACCGTGGGGAAGTTTTCTCCTATAATTTTGTTGAAGATGTATACTGGCCCTTAAGTTGGGAATTTTCTCTCTCTTCTGTACCTATTATCCTTAGGTTTGATTTTCTCATTGTATCCTGTATTTCCTGGATGCTTTGTGTTAGGAGCTTTTTGCATTTTACATTATCTTTGATAGTTGTGTCAATGTTTTCTATGGTATCTTCTGCCCCTGAGCTTCTCTCTTCTATCTCTTGTATTCTGTTGGTGACTATGACTCCTGATCTCTTTCCTAGGTTTTCTATCTCCATGGTTGTCTTCCTTTGTGCTTTATTGTTTCTATTTCCATTTTTATCTCCTGGATGGTTTGGTTCAATTCCTTCACCTGTTTGATTGTGTTTTTCTGTAATTCTTTAAAGGATTTTTGTGTTTCCTCTTTAAGGCATTCTACTTGTTTACCTGTGTTGTCCTGTATTTCTCTGCAGTAGTTATTTATGTCCTTCTTAAAGCCCTCCATCATCATCATCATGAGGTGTGATTTTAAATCCAAATCTTGCTTTTCCAGTGTATTGGCATACCCTATATTTGCTTTGTTGTGAGAACTGGGCTCTGATGATGCCAAGTAGTTTTGGTTTCTGTTGCTTAGGTTCCTGTGCTTTCCTTTGCCATCAGGTTGTCTCTGGTGTTAGCTTTTCTTGCTGTCTCTGACAGTGGCTTGACCCTTATGTAGACCTGTGTGTCAGCACTCTTGTAGACCTGTTTTCTTTCAATGGGATCTGGGAACAGAGAGCTGCTCCTGGGTCTGTGTGACCTGAAGTCTCCAGGCAGGTTGCTTGGATCAGAAGAGTTGGTCTTACTTCTTCTCTCAGGTTTTTTCAGAGCCCCAGGTCACTGGCTTTCAGCTTGTGGTGCAGGCAAAAACTGGAAGCATCCTTCTCCTGACTGCCTCTATATTCCTGTATCCAGAGGGCACTTGTCAGGTCCTCTTGGGCCTCTGCTCTCAGGTGTGTAGGCAGGAGCTCCTTGTGACTTGCTCTTGGTACAGGCAGAAATCATGTTTCTTAAAAATTGAATTTCAGCACCACTCAACCAACCCCACATTTCTCTCATTCACATAGTTGTAAGACACTGACTTCTGGCAAACATGTTTATGTACCACCCTAACTCTCTAATTATAGATCATATTTGATTATTCCAGAAATAAATGAGTTTCTGACCATACATATGTACATATAATTCAGATAATTCAGAAATAGGAACAAGAACAATAATCAAATTTAATAGAAATGTAAAGTAGCAGAGTAAAACCAAAAACCATTTTGTTTCATATCCTAGTTCCAAATCACATTAAAGCCTAGTTACATACTTGCCTTTTACCTCCATGAGGCAACCGATTTAAATTTAATTCTCCCTTTTACTTCAATCAAATAGAGTATACTCTTAATACATTAAATGTTTTATAACTACTACCATATAACATAGTTACTTGTTGCCGGAATGGATAAGTGAAAAATATGAATGAATAAAATAAGTTGTTCATTATCATATAGTAGTCTATGGAAATGTTGAGGTAAGAAACAGATTATTGTGTTTTTCACTGTAAGGTTGACTCTCCTCTCCTGTGAAATTTATTAGATAGGAGGAAAGAAAATTGGCTCAGTTGTCAAGAATGCTTAATGCTCTTCCAAAAGACTTCACTTTGGTTTCTAGCATACGAGTCAACTGAAACACAACTGCCTGTAACTTCAGTTCCAGGGAATCTAATGCCTGCTTTTGGCTGCCACAGGCATTACATCTATATACATAAACCCAACACACATACACATACACTCAAATAACATAAACTATTAAGATAAAATAAAAATTTTAAGATATTTATAGGTAAAACACCAGCATAAATCAATGTTATATTTTGAATAAAACCTTTATGAACACTTAAATAATAAATAAACCACTAATGATTATTCAAGGCAAATTTCCATTATATTTAAAATTTAACTTTTTCTTCAGCCCCTGCTCCACCCTCTGTCCCTGTATTTTCTACTGTTGAGTACTTTCTTCTCCCTTCTAAGAAGGAATGAAGCATCCACATTTTGATTGTCTTTCTTCTTGGGCTTCATATGATCTGTGAATTTTTTCTTAGGTATTCCAAGCTTTTGGGCTAATATCCACTTATCAGTGAGTGCATACATACCATGTGTGTTCTTTTGTGACTGAGTTACCTCACTCCGGATGATATTTTCTAGTTCTGTCCATTTACCTAAGAATTTCGTGTAGTCATTTTTTAATAGCGGAGTAGTACTCCACTGTAAAAATGTACTACATTTTCTTTATCCATCTTTCCATCGAGGGAAATCTGGGTTCCTTTCAGCTTCTGGCTATCATAAATAAATAAGGCTGCTATGAGCATTGTGGAGCATGTGTCTTTTTGTTATATGCTGGAGCATCTTTGGGTGTATGCCCAGGGACGGTATAACTGGGTCCTCAAGTAGTACTATATCAATTTTCATAAGAACCTTCAAACTGATTTGTAGAGTGGTTTAACCAGCTTGCAATCCCACCAACAATGGAGAAGTGCTCCTCCTTGTCCACATCTTCACCAGCATTTGCTATTCCCTCAGTTTTTGATCTTAGCCATTATTATTGGTATGAGGTGGAATCTCAGGATTGTTTTGACTTCATTTTTCTGTTGAGTAAGGACGTTGAACATTTCTTTAGGTGCTTCTCAGCCATTCAATATTCCTCAGTTGAGAATTATTTCTTTAGTTCTGTAACCCATTTGTAATAAGATATTTGATTCTCTGTAATGTAACTTCTCGAGTTATTTGTATATATTAGGTGTTAGCCCTCTATTGGAAGTAGAATTGGTAAAGACCCTTTCCCAATCTGCCGTTGCCACTTTGTGCTATTGACAGTGTCCTTTGCCTTACAGAAGCATTATAATTTTATTAGGCCCCATTTGTCAATTCTTGATCTTAGAACATGTGCCACTGATGTTCTGATCAGGACATTTTCCCCTGTTCCTATGTGCTCAGGTCTATTCCAACTTTTCTCTTCTATTAGTTTCAGTGTATCTGGTTTTATGTGGATGTCTTTGATCCACTTGGATTTGAGTTTTGTAGAAGGAGATAAGAATGGGTCATCTAGAGACTGCCCCACCTGGGAATCCATTCCGAATGCAGCCACCAAACCCAGTCACTATTGCTAATGTCCTGCTTGCTTACAGGAGCCAGATATGGGTGTCTCCTGAGAGGCTCTGCCAGAACCCTACCAATACAGATGAGGATGCTTTCAGATAACCATTGGACTGAACAAGGGAACCAAATGAAGGAGCTAGGGAAAAGATTGAAGGAGCTGAAGTGGTTTGCAACACCCTAGGAAAAACAATATCAACCAACGAGACCCCAACAGAGTTCCCAGGGACTAAACCACCAACCAATGAGTACACATGGAGGGACCCATGACTCCAGCTGCATATGTGGCAGAGGATGGCATTGTCTGGCATCAATAGGAGGAAAAGCCCTTGGTCCTGTGTAGGCTTGTTTCCCCAATATAGGTTACTGCCTTTCATGCAAGGGCAGTAAGTTTGGAGTGTGTAGGTGGGCACGGGAGCTTCCTCGTAGAAGCAGGGAGAGGAGGAAGGGGTATGGGAAAGGGGGGAAAGGGGATAGCATTGGAAATGTTAATACATAAAATATCCATGAAAAATGAAGTTAAAATATAAAGTTTGACACTTATTTCCAAGAAAATTTTGAATTCTCTTTATAAATAACTTTTAGTTTTATCTTTCAGAATTTTTGATAGTAAAGCAGTTGTTCTTTTCCTGAAAATGGCTTTTTGAAATGAGTCAATGCATTGTCACTTTTAAACTGATAGCCTTCAGCAGAAAGGCAAAATACCTCCACCTCAAAAATCAAGACAATTCCTGACAACATGCTGATGTCCAGCAGTGTACTTTCCAAGTCACCAATCACCATCTCTGTGAAATGTTTATTTGATTCAGAGAAATGGCATATTATTTACATATTATTATTTATTATTTCAACAGAATTATTAAATAATATCTCATTATAGAATGGCTCACCCATAGCCAGAAATTCTCAGTAGTGATGCTTTAGGAGAATGTGAATATGTAGGAGAACAAGAGGGAACCAAAAACTAGCTATGTTTTTGGTTTTGATTATCAATGAAGTGATCCTCCTTTATAAAAATCCGATGTACTACAAGTATTCTCACAATATAAAAACAAACATATCAGTTATCTTCCACTGTGTCTGCAAGATTGGCTGATCCATAAGTACTGCCTTGAAAGTGTCCCTATGAAATCTGTAATGATGACACACATTTTAATGCAATAATAATTAAATGCAAAAGCAGAAATTTGTATGAGGTAAAAAGTATGAGAAGAAAATATGATTTAATTCAGCTTTTTTATTGTTTATTGAAAGGATGAGATACCATTACCGTATCACTCTTGTGACAGAGGACAAATTGTTGGAACTGATACTTTCCTTCCATCATGTGGTTTCTGGGAATTGAACCAACATCTGTGAGCTTGGCAGTGATAAAAAGGAGCTTAGTGAAGAAAGGGTTTATTTGTCTTATAATTTCAGGTAGCAGTCTATTATTGTATGGAAGTCTAGGAAGAAACCTAAGACATTACTCCAGAGTCAAGAGTAATGAGGAACAGATGCCTCCTTGCACGATTTCACCTTTTTTATACAGTTTAGGAACCTCTGGCTAGGGAATGGTACATTTCATAGTCCTATATCAATTAAATTTTTAGAAAAACTCCACAAACATAGGTCAACCAGATATGGATACTTCTTCACTAAGACCCTTTTTCCAGATAATTCTAACTAATGCCAAAAGTAACCACTGCAAGCAGTATGGGCAACTGGAAATGTTTCCAGTATATATTTGAATTTGTAAATTACAATACTTAGGCCAATTTTGATATTTAGACAGTAAAATGTTGATTGGAAAATGTTTTTCTAACAATGATATAGATTCTTAGATATGTTAGTTGGCAGTTGCATGGAATCACAAAAAGTAGTTTGGGCGAAATTGCTTCAATTGAATACCAGTCAGTGCTAACAGAATTTGAATATGAGAGGGGGGGAACCCTGATTTTTTCCTTTTGTTTCTTCTTCGAGTACATCTACTAACAAACTAAAACAACCCCACCCCTAAATAACCAACATCCACTAAACCCACCTATAAGGGCCCTGGTATTTATATACCCTCTGAAAAGTTCCAAATATCACACACTTGCAAAAACTATCTACAGCTGGTATATCCCTACCAGAGTATAAGGCAAATCACAATCAGCTGCTGTGAACATTCTAAAGCAACCCCATATGTCATACCTGGGATTAAAATGAAAACATATCCCCATAATGTTTCTGTGTTTTTTAAAGAAACCACAATTTCAGAATTCTCATTACATATCTCTAGGTTTTTTCTTCTCTTCCAACTTTCAGACTCATCTTGCCAATTTCCCCATAACCATTTTATTTAATTGTTTTAAAAAGCTGTTTAATTTAATGTATTCAATAAAATATGGTTCTTCCTTAGTCTTTCCTATCTTGGTAAAAGGACCCTCTATGTAAATGAAACTGATAACTCAAATGAAAAACTCTGAATGGCATGCAATATTCATATCTCTCACCACAAATTTATTCCTAACCTACGTAAATTGTGCCTTTAAATTGTATCTCTAATCAAGTGAGTTTTCACTGGATCCTGGTACAAATGAGTCTAATGTTTCACATGGACTATAGCAACTTTTAGGGATATTTTTCTGTTTCTAGAGTGTCATAACTCTAGTTACATCATACATCTATACATCATACTTTTGACAGAAACATTTTCACTTCCATTAAAGATACATATAGGATATTTGCATATGCAACATGATTAGTAACTTGAAATATGTCTGGGCATTAGGTCTTTTTACTTGTGCTTTTATTTTAATGGGAGGACAATATTTTAAATAGCTATGGATTCAAAGAGGATAAAACACAAGGCACAGAATTTGATCTTAACATAGTCCATTTTCAAATGCTTAAGGAATAAAAAGTTCTAAATTTCGTATGTATTTTATCTTTGGAGTGGAATGTTAGTATTATTTTTTAGTAATAGCAAGATATATATCCATTATATAAGAATATTAGTTATACAAGAACAGTTTGTAGGGCTAGATGGCTCTCTGCTGTTTTCATTTCAGTAAGAACTGAAAACATGCTGAGGATCCAATTCTCTCCTACATGACTGATTCTCACCTTTTGTTTCATTTACATCAGCCACATGGGTTACACGAAATAAGTTTCCAGTCAAACACATTCATATCTGCAATGCATTATGTTTTGTGTATTTTTTCCAGAAATACATATGTGTGATCTTTTCTTTTACTTGATTTAGATGTTGCCTCTTAAAGCATACCTTACGTGACTTACAGATGAAAAGAATTCTAAAAGAACACTTGGAAAATCCATACATGTCATTTATGTATCCACTTATCTTGCTTTAGTGTTCTCACTTAGCACTTAACAGTGCCTCAAAAGATATGCCATATTTATCTGTTAATTAACTTAAGTCTTTACCAATCAAAAGAAAGTGGCTTGAGAAGTTGTTCTCTCTTGTTCCCTAATATACCTACAAGCTCTATAGTCTTCCCAGAAAAGAATCACTTAATTGACTTCCATCGAATGGGCAGGAAGAACGATTTTAAAGGCTCTATTAGTGGGAAAAATTCTACCTAATCTTAGTAATTTAGAGGCTGTTCTATGAAGTTTGTGAGAAGGAATCTAGATAAAGACAGAGAGGTTGTAAAAGAGAAATTTTCACATGGAGTCCATGTAGTTTAGTAATTTATTGAATACACATGCAAAGAATTCAAATTTACCTGTAAAGGGTCAAGTAAAGGAATCTTCAAAAGTAATTATGACATCCACACATAAATTTACTTCACTAAATGTATCAAAAAAGTAACTCTATGCCACATAAACTCCTAAGACCTAAAAAGCATAAAGATTAAAGAGAATGGTCCCAATATAAAATTTGTTAACTTGCTGATATTAAAGAACAGAGTTTCAAAGACTATTCTAAGTGCTATAATAGCTATTTGCACAGGGGGGCAACACACTTCTACATATAAAAAAAAATAGAAAACAGAGAAACTGAAGAAAATTTGGAGCAAACTATTAGAATAGCTCTGATTATAATGGCTTTGAAGCTAAAATGAAGATTCTAAGCAGCATCTCACAATATCTTAAATCTAGAGGTAAGATTTTAGCTAACTCAAAGGTGAGTCATCAGATGTATCAGCAAAAAGTATTTGGACTGGAAGAGAATATGTCAAGAGAGTATACAAAGTATGATGATATCCAAACAGAGTCACTGAGTAGATAAAGATAAAGCTATGGAAGATATTATTCGAAAGAAGATATCAGATAGGAAAGTAGAAAGGAAAGTTTATCTGGAAACGGATAAAAGCAATTTCAAAAAGTATAGAGAGATATCTTATAAGAGTTCATTCAATTTGTTGAACTAAGATATCAGCAACATAGTGGAGCACATGTCCTTGTAGTATAGTGCCAAAAGCTGTAAACAACCCAAATGTCCCTCAATTAAAAAATGGATACAGAAAATGTGGTTCATTTACACAATGGAATACTACACAGCTATTAGAAACAATGACTTCATGAAATTCACAGGCAAATGGATGGAACTAGACAATGCCAACCTGAGTGAGATAATCCAAGAGGACATGCATAGTAGGTACTCACTTATCAGTGAATATTAGTCATAAGGTACAGGATACCCACCATACACCCCACAGACCCAAAGAGGTTAAACAAAAAGAAAGCCCAAGTGAGGATGCTTAAATCCCACTTACAAGGGGGAACAGTCATAGACGACAAAGGGAAGGAGGGAAGTGGGTGGGAGAGAGGATGGGGAGGGAAACGGGGTTCAAGATAAGGTGGGAGAGACAGAAGAGATTAGAGGGCCAGGAGAATGAATGGAAATCTGCAACTGGATGGGAAGGGAAGGTGGGGGAGGAATCTCAAGGACATTCCAGAGACCTGAGATGGGGAGGCTCCCAGGAGTTAATGAGGGTGATCTTAACTGAGACTCATCGCAGTGGAAATATGGAACCTGAAGAGGCCCCCTCCTGTAGCCAGGCAGGATCCCTAGTGGAGGGATAATGACAATGACCCACCCTCAAAACTTTCAACCCAAAAGTGTCCTGTTTACAAGAAATGCAGAAACAAGGATGGAGCAGAGACTGAGGAAATGGCCAGCCAATAACCAGCCCAACGTGAGACCCATCCCACGGGCAAGCACCAATATATCTGACACTATTAATGGTATTCTGTAATGCTTGCAGACAGGAGCATCTTGTCCGGAGAGGCTCCTCCCTGTAGCTGACTCAGACAGATGCAAACACCCACAGCCAAACAGTGGATGGAGCTTGGAGACTCTTATGGAAGAATAGGAGGAAGGATTGTGGCACAAAGGAGTTAGCAACTCCAAAGGAAGACCAAAAGAGGTAACTAACCTGGACCCTCGGGACTCTCAAAGTTTGAACCAAACACCAACCAAAGATTATACACGGGCTGAGTCTAGGCCCCAAGCACATTTCTAGCAGATATTCAGCTCTGTATCCCATGGGTCCCCAACATCTGGAGTAAGTGGTATCCCTAAACCTGTAGCCTGTCTGTAGAATCCAGTTCCCCTAATTGGGCTTCCTTCTCTGGCTTCTGTGGGTGAGGATGGACCTAGCCTTGCAGTGACTTGATGTACCAGGGTGAGGGTGAGGGAGAAGGGGAGGAGAAAATGAGGGGAGGAACTCTGTTAGCAGGGGACAAGGAAGGGCACAGCAATCCAGATGTAAAATGAATGAATATATAAATTAGTCAAAAACAAAGACCAAAAAGCACTAAAAAGTCTTAAACCAAATGCATTAGATATCTAGCCCATCCTTCCATTCCTTTGCTCACCTGCAACTCTGTGTGCAACTATGTATCAATTCTTTCCTTCCTTTTGATGACTATACCCTCTTTCCTTCCTCTTGTCTTTGATCTAGTTGGACAGATATACTTCAAACAAATAATCAAGCAAGAAGTTATTTGCTATTGACAGTTGTTGAGACAAGGAAAATCAGTTATCTTCAATAGAGTGACACTGGGTCTGTCTACCACACTCCAAGGCAGCACTCACCCTCAGTAGTTGTCAATACAAAATAGACTCTATGTCTTTGTTTTGAGTTTGGTCTCTAGCTTTGACTACCTCATGTTCTGAACACTTTTTAAAACAGAGAAAAGCTGGACAGGTATATCTACCATATTTGTCTTAAGAGAATTGATAAGAAGACCTGTTCTAGCTTAAACAAAGATATTTTTAAGTGTACAAAAATGTTAAATTATAAAATGTATTGGTAAAAGTAAGTGTGTAGTCAAATCCAGAATATTCTAATCTTGCATTGGTAAAATGAAAAGCCTTCTCTACATTCAATGAGTTGTATGGAAGTTGTCCACAGCAATGCTCCACTGTTAATTTTCAGAACTTCTGCCATAGCATCAGGCTTGGTTATTTGAAAATCTCCTCAGGACCCCTTTGCCAACAACTCAAATGAATGTAACCCAGTGCCACCACTGAAAACTTTGCCTGGTTACAGCAGTTGGTCAGTTTAGGCTTCATATCCTCCAGTACTGGCTAGGTTTAATTTGAGACCCATACCACTCAGGTCATAGATTCCCAAAACTTTCCACTGCACTAGGTTTCCACACTATCCCCTCCCTCAGTGACCCACAATGCCTGTCTCTCCCCATACTTTCTTCTTCACCTTCTCCCCATCTAATTCATCCCAACTCCTTCCCCATTCCTGAGTTCAACAACAGAATCTCCTTCACCCCTGCATTCTAGTCTCTGGAATGAAAAGGTAATCTGCAGGCTACAGAAAGAAACCTGGACACCAACCTAGCCACAAACCTTGACCTGCAATCTGTCCTGCCTGGAAGGTGTGCTGTGGCCAATGGTGATACAGAACTTGTGGATTGGCCAACCAATGTTTGGTCTAATTTGAGACATACCACAAGTGGAATCCCATTCTCTACACTACCTGGTTGATCAGAAAAAGAAGACAGGAGAGCCTAGAGACCTTGAATCAGTGACTTGTCCAGCAATCATCAGACAGGCTTCCTCTGACAGCAGATGGGAATGTCTGCAGAGATACACAATCACCATGCTTAAATTGGAGCTCTCTATCAGACACCCCTACCCCCACCCACATACCTACACCCACGCATGTACAGCAGAGAGATTGGGAAAATCTGAGGAAGACAGGGAGGAAAGATTATAGTATTCAGAGGAGAAAGAAGACACCAGGAGAAAGAGACCCATGGAATCAACTAAACAGGACTCACAAAGGGTTCACAAAGACTGAAATGGCAAGCATGGTGACTGCACATGTCCGTACCAGGTCCTCTGGATATATGTTATGGTTGTTAGCTTGGTGTCTTTGTGTAATAGTAGGAACAGGTATGTCTCTGATTTTTTTTTACCTGCCCTTAGGACCACCTTTTTCTCCTATTGGCTTCCCTTGTCCAGCCTCAATATAAGTGCTTTCACCTTGCCTTATATATCTTGTTTTGTTGTGTTTGATTGCCATCCCTTGGAAGCCTGCTATTTTCCCAAGAGAAATGGAGGGGTAGTGGATCTGGAAGAGAGGGAAAGTGAGGATTACAAGGAGAGGAGGAAAGAAGGGAAAACTGTGCTTGGGATGTATTATATAATAGCAAAATTTATTGTCAATTTAAAAAAGTGCAGAGAGAGAAATGATGAAATATGGCATATATGTATTTAGGAGAATAAAGGAGTAAATATAAGAAATAATATAAGCTACTATAACTAATTCAGTAATACATAATACAAAATAATGTATATTATAGAATGAAAAATTAAAGCAAAGAAAGTGTGGTGTAAAAATGTTATGTGATCAAAATGAAATTCGCATCTTAAAATAATCTGCAGAAATTATAAAGTAATTTGTGAATGCCTCATAATAATCATAAATCTAAAACCTGTGGTAGATATATAATGAGTAAAAAGCAATCACAAAAAAGCCAAGAGGAGTAGAAAAGAATTATAAAAATAAAACCACATCTATCATAGACAAAATGTCATTACCAGTTATTATATATAACCAAGATCACGAATGTAAATAAGCTAACTTTTCCAATTCAAAGACACAGCATGCCTGGACAGTTAAAAAGGAAAAGAAACAGAGCACATGAAACTCAAGACAGATGATCAAGAATACACTTGGCAGGGAATAGGGAGGCAAAGATTAAAACCGAGGCAGAAGGAACACCTATTCAGAGCCTGCCCCACATGTGGCCCATACATATACAGCCACCCAATTAGACATGATGGATGAAGCAAAGAAGTGCAGGCCGACAGGAACTGGATATAGATCTCTCCGGAGAGACAAAGCCAGAATACAGCAGATACATAGGCGAATGCCAGCAGCAAACCACTGAACTGAGAATAGGACCCCTGTTGAAGGAATCAGAGAAAGAACTGGACGAGCTTGAAGGGGCTCGAGACCCCATATGTACAACAATGCCAACCAAACAGAGCTTCCAGGGACTAAGCCACTACCCAAAGACTATACATGGACTGACCCTGGACCTGTCTCTTATACACATCTAGAGGGGTATAAGAGAAGCCCTTGGTCCTGCCAAGACTGGACCCCCAGTGAACGTGATGGTTGGGGGGAGGGCGGTAATGGGGGGAGGATGGGGAGAGGAACACCAATATAGAAGGGGAGAGGGAGGGGTTAGGGGGATGTTTGCCTGGAAACTGGGAAAGGGAATAATAATTGAAATGTAAATAAGAAGTACTCAAGTTAATAAAGAAAAGATCTGTACAATAAGAACTTCAAGACACTGAAGAAAGAAATTGAAGAAGACCTCAGAAGGTGGAAAGATCTCCCATGCTCATGGATTGGCAGGATTAATATAATAAAAATGGCCATTTTACCAAAAGCGATCTACAGATTCAATGCAATCCCCATCAAAATACCAATCCAATTCTTCAAAGAGTTAGACAGAACAATTTGCAAATTCATCTGGAATAACAAAAAACCCAGGATAGCTAAAACTATCCTCAACAATAAAAGGACTTCAGGGGGAATCACTATCCCTGAACTCAAGCAGTATTACAGAGCAATAGTGATAAAAACTGCATGGTATTGGTACAGAGACAGACAGATAGACCAATGGAACAGAATTGAAGACCCAGAAATGAATCCACACACCTATGGTCACTTGATTTTTGACAAAGGAGCCAAATCCATCCAATGGAAAAAAGATAGCATTTTCAGCAAATGGTGCTGGTTCAACTGGAGGTCAACATGTAGAAGAATGCAGATCGATCCATGCTTATCACCCTGTACAAAGCTTAAGTCCAAGTGGATCAAGGACCTCCACATCAAACCAGACACACTCAAACTAATAGAAGAAAAACTAGGGAAGCATCTGGAACACATGGGCACTGGAAAAAATTTCCTGAACAAATCACCAATGGCTTATGCTCTAAGATCAAGAATCGACAAATGGGATCTCATAAAACTACAAAGCTTCTGTAAGGCAAAGGACACTGTGGTTAGGACAAAGCGGCAACCAACAGATTGGGAAAAGATCTTTACCAATCCTACAACAGATAGAGGGCTTATATCCAAAATATACAAAGAACTGAAGAAGTTAGACAGCAAGGAGACAAATAACCCTATTAAAAAATGGGGTTCAGAGCTAAACAGAGAATTCACAGCTGAGGAATGCCAAATGGCTGAGAAACACCTAAAGAAATGTTCAACATCGTTAGTCATAAGGGAAATGCAAATCAAAACAACCCTGAGATTTCACCTCACACCAGTGAGAATGGCTAAGATCAAAAACTCAGGTGACAGCAAATGCTGAGGATGTGGAGAAAGGGAACACTCCTCCATTGTTGGTGGGGTTGCAGACTGCACAACCATTCTGGAAATCAGTCTGGGTTCTCAGAAAATTGGACATTGAACTGCCTGAGGATCCAGCTATACCTCTCTTGGGCATATACCCAAAAAGATGCCCCAACATATAAAAAAAGACACGTGCTCCACTATGTTCATATCGTAGCCTTATTTATAATAGTCAGAAGCTGGAAAGAACCCAGATGCCCTTCAACAGAGGAATGGATACAGAAAATGTGGTACATCTACACAATGGAATATTACTCAGCTATCAAAAACAATGACTTTATGAAATTCGTAAGCAAATGGTTGGAACTGGAAAATATCATCCTGAGTGAGCTAACCCAATCACAGAAAGACATACATGGTATGTACTCATTGATAAGTGGCTATTAGCCCAAATGCTTGAGTTACCCTAGATGCCTAGAACAAATGAAACTCAAGACGGATGATCAAAATGTGAGTGCAGATCGCTCATGAGAGACACAGCCAGAATACAGCAAATACAGAAGCGTATGCCAGCAGGAAACCACTGAACTGAGAAGGACCCCTGTTGAAGGAATCAGAGAAAGAACTGGAAGAGCTTTGAAGGAGCTCAGACCTCTAAAGCAAGGCAATGCCAACCAACCAGAGCTTCCAGGGACTAAGCCACTACCCAAAGACTATACATGGACTGACCCCTGGACTCTGACCTCGTGGGTTGCAATGAATATCCTAGTAAGAGCACCAGTGGAAGGGGAAGCCTGGGTCCTGCTAAGACTGAACCCCCAGTGAACTAGACTGTTGGGGAGAGGGCAGCAAGGGGGGGAGGGTTGGGAGGGGAACACCCATAAGGAAGGGGAGGGGGGAGGGGGATGTTTGCCCGGAAACCGGGAAAGGGAATAACATTCGAAATGTATATAAGAAATACTCAAGTTAATAATAAAAAAAAAAAGAAAAAGAAAAATATTAAAAAAAGGAAAACAAAGACATCATCTAGATATAGCCTTTGGACCATATGTAGTTTGGCAGCAAATGGCTAGAAAATAGAATGTCAAACATCTGAATCAATATGAGTAAAATCTATAACAACTCTAAACTGCATTCATACCTGAGATCACTTTAAAATATGAAAACAAATACTTATACATCTGAAGAGACAGCAGAGGAAGATAGCAGTATGTTCTCACTTCTCCATTGGTGACATTAAGAGTCAAGTATGAACAGGCATTTGTATGGATTCATTTGAGAATTCTATGATCTGTTCTTTTGCCAATGTATAAGACTTATTGTTTCTTGTTATCAAATCAGTACTTATAGTTTTATTCTGTTCATTGTTCCTTTGATGTACAAAAGGAAGGCTGACACAATTTCATATGCTGATTTTTGCTATTGTTGCCTATTCTTTAGAGTCATTTTCAAGAGGCAATCATTCTCTAGACCAAGGTCATAGAGTATTCATTCCCCTTGCTCTTTTCAGGTAGCAATAATGATGCTTCAGAATGACTTCACTGACAATGATAATGCTTTTGTGCAAAGTTTCCTGTTCAGTTTCGAGTAGTTTTACAGTTTCCAACTTTACATCAAAGTCTCTGATACTTTTTTTAGTTGATTCCTGAATATAAAAACTCATGGTTAGCTATAATATATCTGAATGTGCATATCCAGTTCTACCCAATATCCTTTAATACATTGTTCTTTCCCCATTAGGCATCTTGGTACCTCTTTCAAAACTAAAGTAATCATAAATGCCTGGGTGTGATGTTTCTTATTTCACAGCTCTGTATATTTTTATGTCAATTCTATTTAGTTTTGATTATTCTTACATTGTAATATAACTTTAAATACCATAGTGTGACGTCTTCAACTTCATTCTCTTTGATTAACATTGTTTTGTCCATTTGAAGTCCTTTGTCATTCCATACAAATATTGACTTTGACTGCCTACCCATTTTCTGTGGAAAATAACATGGGGCTTTTAAGTTTATTACTAAGTAATATGTTATTTTCAGATTATTATGAATAAAATTTATTTTTAATTTCAAATTTTATTTTGTTTGCAACACAAAATGTTACAGATTCTTCTATAATAATTTTGAAGCTTAAAAATTAATGAAATTATGTTTTTGTCTTAGGTGGAGTCTCAGGCTTTTTAAAACTAAGATTACTTAGTTTGGAACCAAAGACTCTTTTCTTATTTAGATACCTTTTAGGTCACTAAATGTACTTTTGTAATTCTTAAATGATCACCATTATGAATCAACTAAAAATGCAGATTAAAACTACAATGTGATAACTGACACCAATTAAAATAATTATGACCAAAATATGAAAGGCAAATGTTGATGAAGACAGGGAAAAATGAGAACCTCTGTGTATGAATAATAAGATTGTAAGTGAATATACCAAGTTTGAACACATGTGGAAGCTTCCTATAAAAACAGAAGAGTATTACCATATAACCATCTCTATCACTTCTAGATATGCATCGAAATAGGCTGAAATAGGAGTATTAAAGAATCCTGCACTTATATTGATTACAATACTTTTGCCACAGAAAAGGCATTCTAAGTGATTATCAGTGGATGGATGGAATGCACATATGGAGAGAGAGTGGGATGTTACTCAATCTCAACAAATAAGGAAACTGAAATGCTATTGTTTTAAAAATTGTCTCCCTTTTATTGAAAATTAATTCTTATTTCATATTATTAATCCTGACTACTGTATCCCTTCTACTCTTTAAAATTACTTCTTCCCATCCACTTCCATCCAGAAATACTCCCTTTGACTCACTCATTAGAAAAGAACAGTCTTGTAAGAGATAACCGTCAAAAGAACAAAAAAAAATTAATAAGATAAAGTAAAAACTATCATGTTGAAGTTGGATAAGGCAAACCAACAATAGAAATAGTGCCCTAGAAAAGACACAAGAATCAAAGCCACTTGTTCACATACTCGGGCCTCAATAAAAATACTAAACTGAAAGCTACAATAGATATACAGAGGACCTGGTGCAGACCTATGAAATGCTGTCATGTTTTATGTCCATCATTGGAGAACAATATGTTAAATGAGGTAAGCAAAGTATAGAAGGACAAATGTCACAACACAGTCCATGAAAGATTGTGTGAGATTTCTGAAAGCTTGTGAGAAAACTCCAAGTAGACAAAGAGTCTTTTGACCTCTGTTCTGCCATAAAACCAGTTGTGCTTTTGTGCCCCTCCCAGATATAGTAACTAGGATTTGGTTTTGTTTCAAACTACCCATCATCTTAGCCATTATTATGGATGATGTTTCCAAGAACAAGTTGTCCTTGTTGTGTAACTATATACAACCGAAGCTCATGACACCTTGTCCTTCTGACTGAATTCAACTTGAACTCAACTGAATTTTGCTCTATGATCTTGCTTAACCCTCAGAAAAGAAAGTGTCTGATGCCCTGAATAAAATTGGCTACTACACGAAACTTTAGTCTGACTCATTTTTTGGCCACTCTCCTGGGTTCATGCCACCAAGCAAAGCTGTAACAGAAAAATACTGCATAGCATAACTTGTGTAACAAGTGTATTATATGAACAAAACATATAAACAAAAGGTAGAATGTGCCAAAGCCTGGGGTAAGATAAATAAGGAAATATAGATCAAATTAAAACAAATTTTAGTGAGAAAGGGAAGGATAAATTGTAGAGATTCTTAATGACTGCAGATACTGACCACAGCATATGATATTAATATTTTTACTAGGGTTGGTTTTATGTGTTCTTACCACAAAACATTTGACACATGTGAAGTAATGGCATATTAACTAACTTGATTTATTCATTTATACTGATATATGCATATACATTATATTGCATATGTAATTTATTTATCAATTGAAAACAAAATTGCATTTTGTAACAATCATCCATATAACTACAGGAAGCTATGAAAAAAATCTCTCAATGAGGTCTACTTTAAAATGATTCTTTAGAAATGGTTCCTACAAGAGAATGAAGCTTATGATGCCCCAGTTATAAGAGCCAGGGTGATGATATTAGGAGGGTTGGTATTTTAGAAAGTGGAACCATATATTAGGCAGACATTTGTTATGGGAATGATGTCCTTCATCTGACAGCAATTCTGCCATTAACCAAGAACTCTCTATTGTCTTATTTATAGTATTTTCTTATTGTGCCCTTAATGGACTAAGACATTTCTGTAAGAAAGTGGCATTAAATTCATTATATCTGATAGTTAATAGAATATTGAATAGCATATTCAATATTTCTCATTGTAATAATAAAGAAATTAGAACAGTGTTCTTTTATTTTTTTGAAATTTTATTTTTCTATTAGATATATTTCTTTATTTACATTTCAAATATTATTCCTTTTCCTGGTTTCCTGTCCATAAGCCCCGTCCCCTCCCCCTCCCCCTCCCCCATACAGGTGTTCACCGCCCTATCCACCCACCCTTACCACTGCCCCCCGACATTCCCCTGCACTGAGGTCCAAACTTGGCAGGACCAAGGGCTTCCCCTTCCACTGGTGCCCCAACAAGGCTATTCTCTGCTGCATATGCAGTTGGAGCCCTGGGTCAGTCCATGTGTACTCTTTGGGTGGTGGTTTTGTCCCTGGAAGCTCTGGTTGGTTGGCATTGTTGTTCTTGCAGGGTTGCAAGCCAATTCAGCTCTTTCAATCCTTTGTAAACTGTCCTATGTAGTTGGAGATATGATGGCCTCACAGTTAAGAGCTTATGCTTGCAAAATACTTAAATTTGGTCCTCAACACCTATGTAATATGTGTTATAACTCTTTATACTTCCAGCTCCAGAATATTCAATGTATTTGGCTTCCTTGGGAGCCTGTATTTATATGCACAAACCTACATACATATATACATAATTATAAAGTAATAAAATATGTTTAAAATGCCATCCTAGCTACAGTGAATAGCTTTACTAGCTGTTATTACAGAAAAGAATGAAGAAAGAACTGTATCCTTGAGTTGATTAAACTGTTTTGTTTGCATCTATAAGAAAGAAAAGGATAAAACATTTACCTACATATTAATTCTTAATGGACTCTAGTTCTCTCCTAAAGTCCAACTGTAATAATTACAAAACTCAGATTAGAAAAAGGTTGCTTGAGAAAGATATAACAAAGACACTATCTAAGGTTTTAGAATGAGTTCACTACATTTTGAAAATAAATCAATTGGGTGTTTGCTTGAGATATGTAAGCTGTGGAATGGCAGAAGGTACAAATGAGCTCTCTCTCTCTCTGTGTGTCTCTCTGTGTCTCTCTCTCTCTCTCTCTCTGTCTCTCTCTCTCTGTGTGTGTGTGTGTGTGTGTGTGTGTGTGTGTGTATTAATGTGTGTGAACTCCTTCTGAAGCATTGTCCTGTGCTTTGTGTAAAAGGAACTGAGAGCCTGTCTTTTAAAACAATTTTTATATTTTATTTCGTGGACTTTAACCTACATATCACCATTGACTAACTGCATGGTTATTATATGAATTCAGCCTGGGATACAGGGAATTAAAATAGAACTGAATGATATGTTGCTATCCTTGCAGACAGGAACCTAGCGTCGCTGTCCTTTGAGTGGCTTTGCCCAGGAGCTGGCTGAAATGGATGCAGATACCTACAGGCAACCATTGGACAGAGGTCAGGGACTCTTATGAAAGAGTTGGGGAAAGAATTGAAGACCGTGAAGGGGATAGGAACTCCACAGGAAAATTAACATAGTCAGCTAACGTGTACCCTTGGGGCTCTCAAAGACTGAGCCACCAACCAAAGAACCTACACGGGCTGGACCTAGGCCCCCAGGACATATGTAGCAGATGTGCAGGTTGGTCTTCATGTGTCTCCCAATCAACTGGAGGAGGAGTTATCCAGAAAGCTGTTGCCTGTATGTGGAATACATTCTTCTAGCTGGGCTGCCTTGTTTGGCCTCAGTGGGGAAGGATGTGCCTACCGTTTGCAAAGACTTGATGTGCCAGGATGGGAGAATACACAGAGTGCCCAACCCTCTCAGAGCAGAAGAGAAGAGAGGATAGGGTAAAGGACTTTCTGAAAGGGGACTGGGAGGGGGCAAGTGTTTGGTATGGAAAGAAAGAAAGGAAGGAAAGGGAGAGAGAGAAAGAGAGAGAGAGAGAGAGAGAGAGAGAGACAGAGACAGAGACAGAGAGAGACAGAGACAGAGACAGAGACAGAGAGACAGAGAGACAGAGAGAGAGATGCTAATATATGTGGAAATTATTGTAAGCTCTACATAAATGAATTTTAGAATTCAGATAAACTCATCAAATGTACACTACTTACTTGCTCCATTCCTTCATTTCTTTTTAGTTTTTCCTCCTTTTTTAAAGTTTGTTTTCATTCTGTGTAATCCTGTGTTTCAACAGATAGGCATATAAGAATCTAATGTTTTATCAAAAACAGTAGAGGATATGAGGGGTGATCACATTGTAACATCTGTAATCACAATAATCTGTAGGGTCTTTATGGATTGTCTCACTAGTAGATTGATGTTCCCTTCCTCTGTTATCTCTCTAAAAGCTGTACAGTTGGGGGAAGAAGATAACTTTAACTGATGGAGGTGGGGCAGTCTTTGTTTAAGAGTAGCTGAGTAACTGTGTTCAGCTCTCAAGGTCCAAAAAAGTTCAGAATGTCGAGAGATAAAGAGTACTTTGTTCAATTTTGGAGAAGGTAATGACACTTGAGAGGTTAGAGGATAGGTTGAATTCTGTCTTCTGAATTCTTATTGTAAAAACAGAATGTCTTCTGGTACAAAAGTTCGTCCTATACCCAACACTGACAAAAGCAACATACAATATAATGGAGAGTTTAATAATTTCAGATTTTTGTTTTATTGACCTTAAGTCCACATTATGTCATTTGGTTCTATTAGTTGACAGTTATTTATTGTCTTTTATCCATGTTGCTTATAAGATAAGCAGAAGTGGTTGCTTGTATCTGAGGAATATGAATAAACAAAACAACAAATAGAGAGTAAGCAGGTAAGCAACCAGTATGACAAAAAGGAAATGAATGTGGTAAAGATTCTATGTGTATAGGAAGACAGGCAAATGAAAATCGCTAGCACCGTGGACATCATACCCTTAGACTAGGGCTGGGTTACATCTTCCAAGAGAATGACTTCATACTTATTGCCTGACCAATTCATTTGAGAGACCAGTAAATGGGTGTTTTGTCTTGCTTTGGGAAATCACTTAGAGGTCCATGTAGCAGCAGGGAACATCCAACTGATATTTAGCATGAATTCTGTCTCTATATTGGTTAGAATTTTTGTGTGTGTCTCTGTGAAGAAGTGCTTGATTTAACAAACTTAAAAAGAAAAGGATATATTGTAAATGAAGTAAAGGAAGGCACAATGAAACTGATCAAATCATATAATGATAGCCAAGGACAGAGATGGAGAAAATGGTGAACTTTCTTTTCTTTTCACCCATTCTATCCCGGTTTCCAGGTTATAGATGATGCTTCCTTCACACAGAATATATTTTCTTTCCTTCTCCAGTTTCATTTCTGTTGCTTAGATAAAATACTATGACAAAAGAAAGATAGAGGAGAAAGATTAATTTATCTCACAATTACAATGAGGAAGTTATTTACTATGACACCAAGTAATGCTAGACATATAACATCCAAAATCAAAGCAAAGAAAAATCAATGTGTCCACACTTTCTTGCTCATACTCTGCTCACTTTTTCTACTCTTAAACTGTTCAGGACTTTCTACGTAGATTTGGTGCCACCAGAGAGGCCTGGGTCTTCCCAAATCAATTAAGTTAAGACAGTTCTAAACAGACATGCACACAGGTCAAACAATCACAGAGAGTCCCTCAGTGAGGCTCTTCCCAGATGATTCTAGGCTGTCAAATTAACTATTAAAGTTTATCGTCAAGCTCGTTTGATGAATTATCTCCGAAGCTCCCTCACAGAAATAGTGAGAGGCCTGCTTTACTAATCTTGGCACTTTTCACTCACCAGAGTAGAAAATCAAGATTATCCACAGCTCTGAGATTGAAAAAGTCAACTAAGAGGACCCTAACAAAGAAAATAATCTTATTGATTGTGTTTATTTTATGCAATGGCACTAATACTGTATTCTTTCCTTCTTCCAATCCATGTTATCAGGACATTGGTTGAAAATTAGTTGGGAATACTTTTTTTCACATACACAATTGTTATGACAGGATCTGCCAGTACTCTAGTGGAACAATGTGGTAAACATATGCATCCTTTACTTGCTTCTGATCTTAAAATGATTTTAGCATGTCCATGCTTACTTCTATATTAGCTGTTGGCTTTATTCTGGTCATTTTTTTTTATTTTAGTGGTGTATTAGAGCCTTTTTTGTTAATTGGTTATTTTATTTATTTTCATTTCAAATGTCCCCCCTTGATCTTTCCCACAATCCCCATCCCTCCCACCCCCTTTGCCTCTAAGAGGGTAATCCCTCACACACCCACTCCTATCTCACCTTTTCAGCATACCCCTATGCTGGAGCAACTAGCCTGTAGCCTTTTAAGACAATTTTTAAATGTTAAGGCCCATTCCCCATATTTAACTTTTTGAGAATTTTTATTATGAAGCTATGCTAAATTGATCAAATCACTTTTATGAATCTACTGAAACAACTTTTGTTATTTGTACCTTTTGTTCTTTATTAACATTTGATATTTATAGAATCGTCATTATTGAATTATCTTTATATCCTGAAGCTAAATACTAATTAATGACAGTAATTTGCCCTTTAACTGTGCTATCAAACTAGTTTTGCTAATAATTTGTTGAGAATTTTTGCAGCTATCTTAATCAAACATATTGCCTTATAGTTTTCTATTTTGTAAGGTCCTTGTCTGGTATTGATATGATGATAATTCTAGCTTCCTAAAATTAGTTTGGATGTGCTCCCACAATTTCAATTTTGGAGGATTTTGGAAGGATAGTATGATGTGTTTGCAATAAAAACCTAGGAACAAGACACTCAGGTGAATGGCTTCATATCTAACCAATACAAAAGAACATAAGAGTTGGTTAAAATTAGCTTTAAATCAGTGCTTTAACTCTGAGTGTACATCTTTTCCTAATAGGAAGAACCAGTCTTACTCAAGTTTGTAACTGGTTCTCTCATAGTATTTTGTTTATCTCTCATATGTTGGATGTTTGTAAATGAATTGATTTCAATAAAAGCACAAAGCTCAAAACTGTGATATTAATTTCATATTTTCCATTCTCTGTTTCTAGATTTGTCCTTTTGATACTTTTAAAACTGAAGTTTAAAAAACTGAATTTCCTTTTGAACTGTCAGCTTACTCATATTTATATGCCTCATATATCTTTAAAATAAAATAATCCATATTAAATAGTACCCAGAACATGGTAAATACCTGATAAACTAATGGTTCTCATCATTAACCTTAAGGTGCACTGAGATGACTCTTTCACCTTCCTGTTAAAAAATTTTCCAGGTTAGTGTTAATGTTTCTAATGCTAATGCTGCTATTTTTCCTTTATGTTCTTTATTATTAGTCATTCATATGTTACATTCACCTCACTAACGAGGGTTTGTTTGACATATAATGAAGCCAGGACCAATCATTTAAGCAGCCATCACACAGTTTTAAATAGTAAAACTGGTGTTTAAACCCAACCCACACAACCATGAAGCCTAAGCTTTTCTATGGTAGCATTGAGTACCTTTTCTTTGGTTTAAAGAAAACACACCATTTTTAGCTTATTAGTTACATAAAACGGAAAACAATTTTAAGATTGAAAATAATCTAGTTTTTGTTGAATTGGAGCGAACTTATACTAACTTGCTTGAATAGTTTATATGTCTTCCCAACTACATATGACATATTTACGCAATAAAATGAGTTATGACTAATGGAATATTTTTACCATGGAAGGTATCAAATACTGCAAAAATCACATACCAAGATATTCTCCTCCTCCTCCTCCTCTTCTTCTTTTTCTTCTTTGTCTTCTTCTTCTGCCATAAATTACCAGATATAATAGCAGAGTTTTGTCACATGAAAAAAGTTAAAGTAAGAAGAAGCTAAGGCTGATCTAATATATAAGAGATCCAAAGTAATGACTAAGCTATTAGTAACTCTTCCCTTTATTTAGATAGAAATAAAATAGACAGAAGATAGAATGTGAGGTGAAATATAAAAAAGAGATAAGGGGAACAAAAAGGAGAGGGAGAAAGAGAGGAAGAAGGAGAGAAAGAAATAAAAGAAGGTGAGCAGAAGCAACAGAAAGAGGAGGCACAAGAAAAGGTAGGTACATAATAAAGTGTGAGGAAATACAAATAACCACAGTTACTGTATTAGAAGGAATGTTCAAAATCAAGTCATGAAATAACCACTGACAGTAAGTACACATTAGAGTTGCTAAGGATAACCATTTAAATTGGCATTTTCCTGGAATATATAGTTAGTGAGACAATCCAAAGAAAATTGGTGTGTTTCATAAATATGTCCAGGTATTGTAATGTAATGAAGACTGCTATTTCAGAGATACTTGTTGCCAGTCACCCTTGTATCACATGTATGAAACAATGTATGCCTTTATCCACTAAGTTTAAGCTTACCTTCAAATTTCAAGCTTTTTATCTCAAAGCATTTTTATGACATATACTTTGCATATCATGAAAAAAGAATACATTTTCAGATAAATAGCATATTTTATTTGTTTGTTTTCTGTTTTTAATCCCTTACATTGGCATAATAACTTATAGTTTCAGGGGGAAAACTGTATAAGAAGAGACCTTTTGTTCTTTGAGTCTTTATATGCACTGTCTTCTTTGGGATTCAGGAAAGGATTATCAGAAAATGTTTGTGTGTGTGTGCTTGTGTGTGCAGAATAAGAGAGAGGATTGCCTCAAGAATGGCCTCATTTCAGGGCCCTGTGAAGGGCTTAGAGTGCTCAGGGATGCCCTGCTTTGGCACTGAGTGCAAAGGCATGGGACGGCTCACTGAAAGAAGCTAGTTGCAATCACTGGCAGGGAGAGCAATAAAAACAGAGACTTTGTTCTCAAAAGCTTGCTGAAAGCATAACATTGGGCTATTGAGACAGCTCAGTCTCTCTCACACACTCCCACTCATCTTTGCCAAGGTGCAGGACGGCCCTGCTTAGCCCAGCACGCAAAGAATTGCTCCCTCTGAAAGGAACCAAGTAGCTCACAGACAGCAATAAAGTTCTTGAACGAATGTGCCAAAGGAAAGTTTTTTGGTCTATAATTTGTTTACAACTTAAGTCTGGGGTTTATCAGCAAGGATGACTTGGAGGCATTCAGGATTTAGTGAGGGATTCTCTCTCTCTCTCTCTCTCTCTCTCTCTCTCTCTCTCTCTCTCTGTGTGTGTGTGTGTGTGTGTGTGTGTGTGTGTGTGTGTGTGTGTGTCTTTCAAACATCACACAAAGCTCAAAGAATGACAGTGGCTTCAAGATCATGATTTTCTCTGGAATTTTTCTTAAAAGATATGAAGGAAATGTGTTATATTGGTAATATTATACCATTTAATCCTGAAAGTTCCCCATATAGTCTTCATTATTGTGATAATGATTACAATTTAGTTCTGGATTCCTGGTTTTCCTGGTATGAATGAATGAAATGACTGAATAAATGAATGGATGTGAATAAGGCATCTACCTGATAGTGAAAATGCTTGAAAAATGAACACATCCAAAATCCTTGCTTAGGAGAAAATATATTGATTCTCTAATTCATCCATATAACAGTTAACCAAGCAACTATCATGAGGCAGATCCTATGACAATAGCTAAGAGTATCTATCTCAGTCATTCTCATAGCTGAACATGCATCAGAATTACTCGGAGGATGAACTGAAACAAAGAATTCTGGCTTCACCCCAGAGTCTCTGATTCATTAACTCTGGAGCAAAGCCCAAGAATATGCATTTCTAACAAGTACTCAGGAGGTGGTGATGATTAAAGAAGTGGATCCTTTAAGTAACACTCACTGTTCATAAAATGGAAAATAAGACAATGGTTAGATACACAGCAGTGAGCAGTAAGTGCTATGGAAGATGCTCTGGGAACACAGCGGAGCAGCAATTCACCCCAGGTCTTCAAGTAAGATAAAAAATGGCTTTCCAAAAGTGAAGGGTTCTTCAACTGACTCTTAGAGGCTGATTATATTTTCAGTCAAGTGAAAAAATTCACAAAGGCATCACCAAATTGAGAAAACAGAGGTCTGCAGACAGATATGAGAAATAACATAGATTTAGGGACTAGAAAGGTTTCTGTGATAGAGGTTGGAGCATTTAGAAAATGTTCCTTACAACATGTGGAATAAACTTGCTACAGAAAAGGCACTTGATTAGCATGTAAAGAATTGAAATTGTACAGAAATACCATACATTTTATCAGATCTCTACAAGAATATATGATGTGTTCCTAAATACATTAAATTGTCAAAAAGTTGTCAAAATCCTTTAGTAGAAAAGGCAAGATAATGCTTTCAGAATGAAGAAGCAATTCATCAGAAATAATGTGGTAGAGAACAACTAATAAGGCTGACTGGATCCACAGTAATTTCTTCTGTGTTCTAGAAAAGGAACCAAGAATAAGGTCCACAGTTTCCCCCAGGAATAAGGTTAAATGTTTTGCCTTAAGTCTTACCAGATATTTCTAGGAAAAGGTACATAAAGCAAGCAGGCCAATTGGTTTAAGCTCCTAGAATCATCTGAAATGAAGTGAAGGAGATTGTTTAAATTTCCCTCTAAAGCTTGTGAGATACAGACGGTAGGAACTATTTACCACCAGGGTACCCAGAAGAATCTGAGAGAAAGAAGACACAACCACAAGAAAACCAGAGATCAACAAGAACACCAGCAGCACTTTTACTCTGCTACTAAATGTCCCTGACACCCTGTCCTTGATAGTCTCACTTTCTTGATCCATTAAATTCCTCGATGTCTCCTTACCTCTCATGCCTCCTCACTTTCTTTCTCCCTCTCTTCTCTCTCTCTCCCTAAGCCATTTAGATCAAGTTCAATTTCTGTCACTTGCAATCTAATCAGTTGTGACTGCTCTAGTCAGCAATCACCAGGGATCTGAAGCATGAAATAGATACTGAATGGGCCGATGTTCCATAGGATGAACCTGTAGTAGAAGTTTCTCAGGGCCAGTGGTGTTATGTCTGCCTCAGCACAGTGAACAGGGTTTAGTCAAAGTAAGAAAACAGGAAGTCTTCCAAAATTGGGACAAAACCACAAAAATCTAGTAAGGGAATTTTTTTGTTTTTTGTTTTTTTGTTTTTCTTGGGGTTTTTTTTTGTTTTGTTTTGTTTTGTTTTTTTGGTTTAGTTTATTTGTTCATTTTCTTTTGGGGGAGGATTGTTGGTTGGTTGTGGTGGGATTTTTTTTTCTTTTTTGAATGTGTTATAAAACACTGATTAGGTCTTCTAGGTAGGGCAGAAGGTTTCTTATATAGAATAAAACATCAAATCTGGAAAGGCCAGAGCTGCTTTGCTTTCCCTTCTTTTGCTATTCACTGTCTCTCTCTCTCTCTCTCTCTCTCTCTCTCTCTCTCTCTCTCTCTCTCTCTCTCTCTCTCTGTCTATGTCTGTCTGTCTGTCTTTCTCTCTCTGTATGTCTCATTCTCCCTATCTCTCTCCTTCCCCTTTTTTTTTCTAGCAGGTTTTCTTCTGTATGTTTTCTAAGTTGGGAAGTACCTGTGAGTGGACATCATTAAAAAATACAGCAAAATTATATGGGAGGATTTCTGGGGACTTGCAATGGACATCGGAGTTGAATATAGGATACAAATTCCCTTGGCCCAGAAGTACCTATGTTATAAGTATGAAATATAGTCACACAGGACACCAAGTCCTTCAAATGCTGTCATTACAAGCGCACTGGGCTGGAAGTCAGAAGATCTGATCTAAGACAAGTCATTTCCATCTTCGAATATCATGTTCCTCATCTGTGAAGTTAGGATGAAAATTCTCACTGTCCATTTCTCACAAGGAAGCCATGCAGAGAGCTGAGATCATAAGCATGGAAGCTCTTCTGCACTATAAAGAATTTTGAGCAGGTTGCAAAGATTAATACATGATTTAACCCTCTATTTCAGCAATTCTGCACTAAACCATTCCTGACTCACCACTAGCATCAAGGTTTTGTTAGTTGTGCAGTTTTTCCCAAGCAGCCACCTCTGTTTAAAAAGATTGCTTCCCCTATACATTCCAGGCAGGCCTTTCTTTCGCAAGGCTTCCACTCCCTCGCCCCTTTTATTTCTTTTTTATTTCAGATCCGACAAGCCACAATTACAAATTACATTCAAGACATTTTAAATAGACTGGGAAAGTATGCACATGCCCTGGTCCTTGGAGACCATGTTTTCTTATCAGGTTGTCTCTCCTTTATTAATGCTGTCCCAGGATCCCTTTCTTTAAGCATCTTCTTGTCTTTTATGGGAGGGAGCCTTGTCTCACAACTGACAATATGCTTCCAGGAACCATTCATCTTCTCTTTCACGCACACCACATTTAGCATTCTCTCATGTTTCAGTCAGGGGAGTGCACCGACTGCAAATCCGCTGGGCCCCAGCCTGATGCTGGGAGCAGGGCACACCTGTCTGGCACTGCCAGTTCTACACTGATTTATTCAGAGATGGAAGTGAATGCCCTGAACAGCTCCAGTCCTAGGAAGTCCTTGTCAATGCAATGAGCTATCTATGCCTTCAGGGAAGCATCCAAGAGATGCATTTAAATTTGCTGTCTTTCTTTACATGGAAGAAGCAAGAGCAGGCCTCGAGCTGCAGGATGGCTACAGTGTTTTTGCTGTAAAGGGATGTGCAGAATTCTGTCACTGTCACACTTGACTTTCTGTGCCACACTGTGTCATTGGCAAGATCTCCAAATTCCTTGCCCTTTTTAAGCTTTGCAGATTGTAACAGAAGAGAGATTTCAATTGTAAGGTAAAAAGGCTGCCTTCACTTTTATGTTCACGGATTCAAGCCAACACATGTCCAGAAACTTTTCTGTTAACAGGACTGCATTTTAATAGCATGATTTCAAAAAGTGCCCATTTTCCTAATTATTTTAGAGTTATGTGGACAGTAATTACTGTCTTCCATTAGCAGCTCTAGTGGTGGTTAGGACAAATTTCAAATGCATGCAGCAAGTGTCTACACTAATATGTCTGCTTTATTAACTTCAATCAAAGACAGCAGTGGCTCCTCATAGCAATAAGTTTGTTTTGATACATTCTCATCAAATATTGATCTGAATAGTCTGTAGGAGTGCTTACTCAGGCTATGTGAAATTTATTTACTGAATACATTATTTTTATCCCCAAAATGCCAGTTGCTCTGTGAGAAAATCCATTTCCTTTATGTTCCAACTTTAACAGTCAGTGAGTGTATCACTATTATTTGTGTGACTAATACATGTCTTTGAAAATATTTTCAGTGCAAACACTTGGATAGTAAAGGACAGAACTCAAAACTATATCAGACAATAAGCCATACACTAGTTGCTCTCAATTTTCTTTTTCTGAATACAAAATATATATAAGGCCGAGTATCAGCAAAAGTACCCTACCCCCAAACAGCTTTACTTAAATGTGATTTGTGTAACTTGAACTTACATAGGTTTTCTTGAAATGTAGTTGATTTTTATTTTTTTGTAAATTGTTTTACCAGAGAACAAACTTGTAATATACAAAATGGCACAAATTCATGAAGGGAGGGCACTTCTCATTAATGTATATATCATGGAGGCTAGCTTCCAATTTCCTATGTACTTTCCCATTGCAGCTGAGGCCTGTGAGGTAGCAGAGCAGTGAACAGAATACAGAGCAGGAGAAAGAGCCTGGCTGAAGAGTTCTGAAGGAGGAGATAGGCGAGGTTAGTAAATAAGCTCTGACAGTCCTGTAGAACTGACAAGAGACAAAGCACCAGGCATGAAATGGGAATTAGAAGGCCATTTAGCAATCCAAAATGGCAGCTGATCTGAAAGTTAACAAATCTAACAAGAAATCAAAATTTAAAAGATGCTTCTTACCATATTTCATTGGAGATTTGAAAGTGAGGTCACAATAAATTATATATAAAAAATGTCCAATCTCTGATAGAGGAGAAAAAGAATGGGTGAAAAAAATGTTATTTTCCAGAATGATGCATAAAACTACATTAAATGTGTGCAGTAAGCAGATAAAGTCAATTGACTCCGAGTCATTTGAAATACAGAGGTCAGAAACATTGAGATCAGAATGATTCAAATGTGTATTAGTTACCTGTTGTGGACTGAAGTTTTGTTCTAGTTGGTGAGATTTGATGAGAAGAACTTGATTTTCAACATTGTGCCTGTTATCCTTATTAACCTGTCTGTTAGACCCAGTTGCCTATAAAAATGATTGAGAAATCTGTAATAGTCTGAAATATCACATTCACATCTCCACATCCAGTACCTAGATGTATCCTTTGCCTAATACCATAGTGATAAATGCCTGGACACTGTCTGAAACTTTAGTAATACTAATTCAAGATTAAAAATGGTGAATTTTAATACATACAAAGCAAAATGTTCCAATATAAGACTGACCCAGGATCCAGATGCAAATCAAAAGACAATGTGAGAGAAAAAAAGTCACATGTGGGTGTTCTCAACTTGTATACAGAGGATATGATATCTGCTTATGAGACTGCCTTTCAAAATGCAAATTATACAACAAGATCATACACTTTTATATTTACCTAATGTTTAAGGTGTTTAAGGAACTCTGCACATAGTAGACCATTTGTATACCAAGACATTAATTGTTCAGGGTTGGTAATATAATTTCTGAGACACAGACAGAAATGTCCAGTCCAAAGAAGAAGGTCACAGAGTTAGTTAACTATCAGAATCAAGACTCAGTTATCAGACATCTTGCCAGTCTGATAAGTGGTAGCTCACTTCAACAGGGTAGAACAAAGGATTCAAAGGTGGAAATGCAAGCTGAGACTAACAATGAGAGCAGTACAATGGGATAGAGATAAGGGTATTTTTGAAGCATGGGAAATAGCTATAATAAAAGAATACTAGTGATTCAATAGAGAATTGCCCCTGTGTGTTGTAGAGAAGGAAATGGAAAATGTTGCTTGTTATTTTGCTGTTACTTGAGAATAACACTGAGACCCTTCTGAAGGTTTATAATTATAAATCCAAAAGATTATTATAATGAATTATGGTAGATAATTACTAACCCAATTTTGATCAAGGTGAATGCAGCTTCTTTTCATCGAAGTGTAATTATTCTTTATTCAAGCAATTTCTGAGTCTAGATTCTCTTTGATAGAAAGAGAAACATCACATTCATTCCAAAAATTGTACATATATTAATTGAGTAGCACAGATCTTTAATTGTAAACTGAATTTCTGCTTTCCTGGGGTCACTGGAGGACTGAACTCCATAATTGAACAATGGCTTAATGAATGTAATTTGGTGGCTCCACTTGCTAATGTGACTAGTTCCTACTGTTTATTTCATTTCAAAATTGGACACGATCAGATATGGAAACATAATTACACTGTGTAGAAATAAGCCCCAAGATTTCTAAACTTGACAGAAGAAAGCTTGTGGGCATGCAATTAAGAGAGGTAGGGGTGACCTATTTCTGCTGAGTTTCAGGGATCAACCTGTATCAGCCTGTGGATCAATTCATCTGCTTGTCTACTCTCCTCTTAATAATCCTGACCTCATTTCTTATTGTTTGTACTAATGAATTAATTTGTAGTTTAGTTCTGTTGATTTGGAAATCCAAATAAATGAGAGATTGGGAAGTGTCAATTAAGCAATCTGTGACATTCCTATCACAATGATTGCTTTGTTAGACTTGTTTTGCATTCAGTATTTGAAGTTAATTGAGAAGCAGGGGCAATGGGAGAGAATGGAGCTTGTGACAAGGTCATTGTAAGAAATTGTTCAACTTAGAAATTAACAAATGAAACTAAGGTTCTTCCGTAAAGAACTGTCAATATTGAAATTAATCATCTGGGAACAGTCAAAATTCTCAATGATCCTCCACTTTGCAAAGAATAAAGATAAGATTCTTTATCTTTGAATTCCTTAACTTAACTTCCAGGTGATAGCTTCCAGGAAAGGAAATTTTCTGAAAATAATACGAGTTCTATGAGGCATCCTAATGAAAATATTCAAGTGTTATCATACATGTGAGGCTCAAGAGAGACTTCTAGGTTGGATATCTATCAAAAGTGCAATAGCATAACAAAAGAATCTTCTGAAAGATCTATGACAATGAAAAAAATCCTATATTCATACTATAAAGTATGGTAGCTACTAGCAATATATATCTGCTAAGTACTTAAAATGTGGCAAGTGCTACCGAAGAATTAAACACTTCATTTTAATTAATTTAAATTCATGGTGGGTGCTACGAATAGAGAAGAAAACTAAAGCAGCCCAGTGAGAGAGATAAAAACTTCCAATAGAACTGAGAATGGGTAAGAACAATGGCAGGAAGGTCAGATAAATTACAACTCACAGATTTGACTAGACAGTGGAAATTGAAATTACAAAATGAGAAGATAAATAGTGTGCAATAATGATGCATTCAGATAGAATGATTTTATAGGGAAATGATCTACTCTTTCCATAGTTAAAAAGTAAGTACTGAAAACATACTGCTCAGAAGCATATCATCTTCAAAGGCACATAAGATGTTTTGGAAGTTACTATTCATTTTTTAAAAGTCTAAGATTTTGTCTCTAAAACAGAAAATTCTATTCCGTTTAGTCTTTATATGGCACGTTTCAAACAGGTGTTTAGAAACAAGCAACTTAATTCAGACAGTGCTCTGCTCAGTAACAGGATGCTAATGAGTAGTTTTCAAAATAACCATTTGTTTAATCAAATTTAACCATTTAGGGTCTTTTCAAGACAATTTATGGGCTGTGTGGAGCTAGCTATAAACTTGTCTTGAGGATGGATGTGGAAACTGTATTCAGCAAAAAGCTCAAAGTGATAACACGGATATTTTCTTGACAACCTATTGAAGTCACTAAGGCCTAGGCTGTGCATCTCTGAAAAGAAAGGCCTTGGAGCTCAATGCCTATGTCTTTCATACATTGCCTGAACCTTCAAGTTGTCCATCTGCCACTTCTTTCCTTGACTAGTTTGAACTCTTTACAATTCCATGTAAAAATCCCCACGGTTCACTAACTTTTAAAGAGCAATATTTCTTGCCCACCCCATTTTGTGACAACATGCACAATGCAGTCACACAACTGAAATATCTTGTCCTAAGCTTGAGAGATTTCAGTAGAGTAGAAAATACGCCATATAGAACTGTGCTCCAAAGCACTCACATTAGCTCATTGTGCCACAGTCATTCAATGTGAATACAAATGCAGACATTTTCATTATTCACTATCCAATCACTCTTATGTGATATGTCCAGAGAGGTCTGTTTAGTAGGCATAGCTCAAAGATCTGTTTTCTTATTTCCCAAGTCTATGCACTCCAATAGCTTCACCCTGCCACTCATGGCCATCCCTGGTGATTTACTCTAACTGCTGTCTGACCCTGACTAATTCAATCTACTTTGTTACAAATACCAGCCTCACAAAAGCGCTAGGCTTTGACAGTTTGGAGCTCCTCTTTTAGAAGAAGCATTATCACACACTCTACAGTGTACAAGATACACAGTGAACAAGGTATGTGATTCTTTCTGAAAAAGAGAACCTCACATTGAATTGTTCCCCTCAGGCATTCAAAGAGAGAATCTATTGGGTGAGGAGAGGTAAAAGTAAGATATTATTCTAAATGTATTAGAAAGACAAAACAGAATGTCAGCCTGAAGCTGTTATTACATTGGAACATGTAGCTAAAGAGCCATACAAATAGTCTTACTAAAGCCCTCCCAGTTATTATTTAGTGAAATATGCCTAAAATAACATTATCATACTCAACATAATTTGTACCTACTTTCACCAATATATTTCAGGACCAGTAACTTCAATATTTTTAATGAAATTCAATTCCTGTGTGGTATAATAATGGTTAGTAAATTCAATCTCAATAGTATTTGGAAAGATTTTTAATCTACCTTGCTTAGTCACTACAGTAAGTACAAATTTGAGGCTCTGGTATGTAATGTACAATGCTTATTGCTTGTAACCAGTCTAATGTCTCTTAAAGATAAGTAGATCTCTTCCTTTCTTGTCAAAGAAAGGTATAGAAATGTCACTGTTCTACTAAGCTGAGGTAACTAATGTCCATCTGTATCAGAAAGCCATCACATCTTTAGAAACTCACAAGAAATATTTTCTGCTAAAGGAATTTGCTACAAAATTCAAATTATTTCAACTCCTAGGGTAATCATGCTTGGGTATATAAGGTGGAGCTCCTCAATTGTCTAGAAACCATTCTTTCTTCTACAATCTCACATAATTTTTGCCTGACATGAGATTGGGAGCATAGCCTAGACATTAAGTCTCAATTACTTAAAATTAGAGGCTTTCATTTACAAATACTTTATTATCACATATTATTTACATAGATTGGTGTGTTATTTTCTTTTTATATATAAGAATAATTTAATAATGTTTTTTATATTTATTGCATATTTTCTTTATCTACATTTCAAATATTATCCCTTTTCTCTGTTTCCCCTCCAGAAACCTCCCATCCCATCCCCTACCCCCTGCCTCCTTGTGGGTGCCCCCCACCCTCCCACCACTCCCTCCCGCCTCAGTTTTTCTTAATTGAATTTTTATTTACATTTAAAATGTTATCCCATTTCCTGGTTTCCCCTCCAGAAACCCGTTATCTGACACCCCTAGCTTCTAAAAAGGTGGTCCCTCATTCATCCACCTACTCCCTCCTACCTCCCTGACCTGTCATTCCTCTACACTGGGGCATCCAGCCTTGACAGGACCAAGGGCCTCTTCTCCAACTGATGCCCAACAAGGCCATTCTCTGCTACAAACACAGATGGAGCCATAGGTCCATGCTTGTGTTCTCCTGGGATGGTGGTTGGTCCCTGGGAGCTCTGGGGAATCTGGTTGGTTAATATTGTGTTCTCATTATGGTGTTTCAAACCCCTTCAGCTACATCAGTCCTTTCTCTAACTCTTCCATTGGGAACCTTGTTCTCAGTTCAGTGGTTGGATGTGAGCATCTGCCTCTGTATTTGTGAGGCAGAGCCTCTCAGCAGACAGCTATATCAAGCTCCTGTCAGCATGTATTTCTTGGCATCCCCAATAGTGTCTAGGATTGGTGACTATAAATGGGATACATGCCCATGTGGGGCAGTCTCTGGATGACCTTTCAGTCTCTGCTCCACATTTTGTCTCCATATTTCTTACTATGAGTATTTTTGCTTCTCCTTCTAAGAAGGACTGAAGCATTCACACTTTAGTTTTCATTCATCTTGAGCTTCAAGTGGTTTCTGAAATTATATCTTGGATATTCCAAGCTTTTGGAATAATATCTTTTTATCAGTGAGTGCATACCTTGTGTGTTCTTTTGTAATTGGGTTACTCACTCAGGATGATATTTTCAAGTTCCATCCATTTGCCTAAGAATTTCATGAAGTCATTGATTTTAATAGCTGAGTAATATTCCATTGTGTAAATGTACCACACTTTCTGTATCCATTCCTCTGTTGAAAGACATATGGGTTCTTTCCAGCTTCTGGCTATTATAAATAAGGCTGCTATAAACATAGTGGAGCATGTGTCCTTGTTATATATTAGACCATCTTTTGGGTATATGCCCAGGAGTGGTATAGCTGGATCTTCAGGTAGAGCTATGTCCAACTTTCTAAGGAACCATAAAACTGATTTCACAAGTGGTAATATCAGGTTGCAATCACAACAAAAATGGAGGAGTGTTCCTCTTTCTCCACATCTCCGACAGCATCTGTTGTCACCTGAGTTTTTGATCTTAGTCATTCTGACTGGTGTGAGGTGGAATCTCAGGATTGGTTTGATTTGCATTTGCAAGATGACTAAGGGGGTTGAATCTTTCTTTAGGTGTTTCTTGGTCATTTCATTTAGCTCTGTAGCCCATTTTTTAAAAGGGATATTTGATTCTCTGGAGTTTAATTCTCGACTTCTTTGTAAATATTGGATATTATCCCTCTATCAGATATAAGATTTGTAATGATCTTATCCTAATCTTTTGATTGCTGTTTTGTCCTTTTAACAGGTTCCTTTGCCTTACAAAAGCGTTGGAATTTTATGAGGTCCGATTTGTCTATTGGTAATCTTGGAGCATTGGTGTTATGTTGAGAGGATCTTCCCCATTTTCACTTCTATGAGTTCCAGTGTATCTAATTTTATGTGGAGATATTTGATCCACTTGGACTTGAACTTTGTACAAGGAGATAATAATGGGTCAATTTGCATCCTTCTACATGCTGACCACCAGTTGAACCAGCACCATTTGTTGAAAATGCTGTCTTTTTTCCACTGGATGGTTTTAGCTCCTTTGTCAAAGATCAAGTGACCATAGGTGTATTGGCTAATTTCTGGATATTAAGTTTTATTTCACTGATCTACCTCCCTGTCTCTACCAAAACCATACAGTTTTTATCACTATTCCTCTGTAATACAGCTTGAGGTTAGAGTTGGTGATTCCACCAGAAGATCTTTTATTGGTGAGAATATTGGCTATCCTGGGTTTTTTGTTGTTCCAATGGAATTTGCAAATTGCTCTTTCTAACTCTATGAAAATATTCAGTTGGAATTTTAATGGGGATTGCATTGAATCTATAGATTGGTTTCAGAAAGAATGGCCATTTTTACTATATTAAACGTACCAATCCATGAACATAGGAGGTCTTTCAATCTTCTGAGATTTTCTTCAATTTATTTCTTCACAGACTTGAAGTGCTGAGAAGAAGGTATATTCTTTTGCTTTGGGATGAAATATTCAATAGATTTCTGTTATTTCCATTTGGTTCACTATTTCTCTTAGTTTCATGGTTTCTCTGTTTAGTTTCTGTTTCCATGATCTGTCCATTGATGAGAGTGGAGTGTTAAAGTCTCCCACTATTATTGTATGAGGTGCAATGTGTGCTTTGAACATTAGTAAAGTTTTTTTTTTTTAATGAATGTAGTTGTGCTTGCTGTTGGAGCATAGATGTTCAGAATTGAAAGTTTATCTTGGTAAATTTTTCCTTTGATAAGTATAAAGTGTCCTTTCTTACCTTTTTTGATAATGTTTCTTTGAAAGTCGATTTTATCCAATATTAATATGGCTACACCAGCTTGTTTTGTCAGACCATTTGTTGGAAATTTGTTTTCCATCCTTTTACTCTGGAGTTGTGTCTGTCTTTTTCACTGAGGCGTGATTCCTGTAGCAACAGAATCCTGGGTCACGTTTAAGTATTCAATCAGTTAGTCTATGTCTTTTTATTGGGGAATCGAGTCAATTGATGTTAAGAGATGATAAGGAAAAGTGATTGTTGCTTTCTGTTATTTTTTGTTAAAGGTGGAATTATATATGTGTGACTCTCTTCTTTTGGGGTTGTTGAAAGATTAGTTTCTTGCTTTTTCTAGGGTGTAGTTTCCTTCCTTTTGTTGGAGATTTCCATCTTTTATCTTTTGTAGGACTGGGTTTGTGGAAAGATATTGTATAAATTTGGTTTTGCCATGGAATATCTTGGTTTCTCCATATATGTTAATTGAGAGATTTGCTGGATACAGTAACCGGGGCTGGCATTTGTGCTCTCCTAGAGTCTGTATGACATCTGCCCGGGATCTTCTACTTTCACAGTCTCTGGTGAGAAGTCTGGTGTAATTCTGATAGGTCAGCCTTTATATGTTACTTGACCTTTTTCCCTTACTGCTTTTAATATCCTTCCTTAGTCTTGTGCATTTGTGGTTTTGATTATTATATGTGACTGTGATGGAAGGAGTTTCTTTTCTGGTCCAGCCTATTTGGAGTTCTATAGGCTTCTTGTATGTCCATGGGTACATCTTTCTTTAGGTTAGGGAAGTTTTCTTCTATAATTATTTAAAAATATTTACTGGCCTTTAAGTTGGGATTCTTCACTCTTTTGTATACCTATTATTCTTAGGTTTGATATTCTCATTGCGCCCTGGATTTCCTGGATGTTTTGGGTTGGGAGATTTTTGTGTTTTTTATTTTCTTTGATGGTTGTGTCAATGTTTTCTATGGTATCTTCTGCCCCTGAGATTCTCTCTTCAATCTCTTGTATTCTTTTGGTGATGCTTGCATTTGTGACTCTTGATCTCTTTCTATGTTTTCTATTTTCAGTGTAGTCTCCCTTTTTGATTTCTTTATTGTTTCTATTTCCCTTTTTAGATCTTAGATGATTTTGTTCGATTCCTCTACCTGTTTGGTTATCTTTTCCTGTAATTCTTTAAGGGATTTTTGTGTTTTCTCTTTAAAGTCTTCTACCTGTTTACTTGTGTTGTCCTGTATTCCTTTAATGGAGTTGTAGTATTTCCTTCTTAAAGTCCTCTATCATCATCATGAGATGTGATTTTAAATCCAAATTTTGCTTTTCCCATGTGATGGGTTATCCAGGATTTGCTGTACTGTAAGAACTGGGTTCTCATGATGCCTAGTAGCCTTAGTTTCTGTTGCTTGTGTTCTTGTACTTGCCTCTTGCCATCTGGTTATCTCTGGTGCTATCTGTCCTTGCTGTCTTTGACTGCAGCCTGTCCCTCCTGTTATCCTGGTTGTGTCAGAACTCCTCAGAGTCCATCTGTCTCTCTGATCCCATGATTCTGGGATCCTGGGATCCTGAAATCCTGGCGTGAACAAGCTTCTAATATCCTGTTGTGTCAGAGTTCCAAAAAGTCAAACTTTCTCAGAATATTGCAGGAGTGGGTGAGAAGCCAGAGCTCTCTGTCTGCTTCAGACCTAGGTGCAAGGTAGTAGCGACTCATGCCTCTTGCTGGCAAGTTTTGAGTTTCCCTGGTTCCTGTGGGAGTCGCAGTTACATTGGGTTTTGGGAAAGATGTTGTGGCCTCAACTGCGATCTTAAATGTGTCAGAGATCCAGTGCTCTTGGTTGTATCTGATCCCCACGAGTCAATCTTCCTCTGTCATCCTGTGATCCTGGGCATCTCAGAGCACCTCCGATCCTGGGTGTATTAGAGTACCTTGGAGTTGAGCTTCCTTTGGGTGTTGTAGGAGTGGGCACAGAGCCAGCACCCAAGGTCTGCTCAGGGTACTGGTTCAATCCAGAAGGAAACTGTGCCACTGGCTGGATTGAGGTTCTTGCTTCCCTGGATCCTGTGGCATCCCAGTAACTCTGGGTGTTGGGGCAGCTGTTGTGGTCTCCTCACCTCTGACCCTAGGAGTGTTAGAACACCTGGGATTCAGGTTTCCTCTGGGTGTTGTGGGACTAGGTAGGTTAAGATATTTTCATAGATGTGTATAATATATTTTGGTTGTTTTCCTGCTAGTTACTCTCTGCTGTCTCCTTCCAGTCTCCCTCATCTGCTTCCTCTTTCCGACTAGCCCTACTTCTCTTTTCTTTCCTTACTTGTGATCCAATTATGTTCATCAGGGTTGCTTATAGGAGCAAGTATGAGGATTTGTTTAGAGAAGGTGCCCCTTAGCAGTGACTATACCACTGAAGAAAATGTCCCCCCATCAACCATTAATTACATAGAGATTTTCCGGGAGAAACGTGGCTCCTTGAAATCAACTCCCCTCTGAAAGGATGAGCACAGGGCCAGTGTTGTATTCGTTTGATGCTGGTAATTACAACTGCTCTGAGTTGCAAAAACGCAGCAGCTATGCCATAACCACAAATCAGAGTTCTAGACCACTCCCTGCTGCTCCCTCCGGCTCTTATATTGTTTATAGTTCTTCTGGAAAAATGTCTCATATGTTCAAAGAGAGTGATGCAGCTGTGCCATCTGTGGTTAAGTATTCAATAGTCACTTATCCTCAGCAATTTGACCACCCACGAATCTTTGCATTTACTGAAAAAAAAAAAAGCCCTCTAACCAAAGCTGATGGAAACACTAATCTATAGGCACAAAAACAATTATATAGAAAGAAATTTAATAAATGCATTGTATTCATTTATTAAAACAACAGAAATAGCTTCCCTACTAGAGCCTATAGCCTTCTTATCTATGAGCTTTTAACCATGTTTACAACACTAAATGTGAATTCTTTACTGCCCCATATCCAATCAAAAAATCCTTATGCCCAACACGGACATAACAACTATTGCATCAGTGAACATGTCTTTCCTGGATAGTTACTAGTGTTGGATACAGAGTCCATAGATGAGAAAATTGTTGGTGGAGCTTTTCTTCAATGGCCTACATAATGACTTCTACTACCATGACAGCTATACAGCACAAAGAACGTTTGAACTGTGGCTGTAGCTTGATTTCTGTATGTCTTGGAAGAACAGCAGGTGGTATCTTCAGCCATAGGGTTTTATCACTTAGTTCCAAAGAGCAACCAACAGGAATGTAAATTGTTTTGGAAGCTTCCAAAACTATAAAACTATTTACATTGCTGGTGGTTGCCTCCCTGACAAATGACTTATATGATATTTTATTCAAAACCCTTTCAATGGATATTAAATATTATTAAATCATTTAAAAAATAGTAATCTGCAAATTAAGTATCTCTAAGATCTCTAGCAAAAACACTATGTACATGTTGAACTGCTTGTAACAAATTTCCTAATATAACTAAGGACAAATTTTCCTGGACTTAATATCATTTAAAATAATAGATTGTATTTCTATATGAAATTAATCATATACATATTATGCATATATTTTTATATTTATAATAATTTCTACATAAGATATATGTGTGTGTATATGTGTATACCTGTGTGTGTGTGTGTGTGTATGTGTATTTGAGGAAATTATTTAAGAGGGAAACAGGGAGAGAACATAGAAGGAATTGGAGAGAGCAGGCAAGGGGGTGGGTTGGATAAAGATAGGAAAAGGGATAAATTTTGTACTTGTATTTTTATTTAAAAATACTGCAGAAAATGACATTAGTCTTCTGTGGTTCAAAGCCTATACAAGCATTCCAGACTATCTAGGCTACTTAGTCATTATTCTGTGGCTATCTGTAGGAATGCCAAATCTCTGTGCTTTGTTTGACATCATTGCTAGCCTCTAGAGAGCGAAAAAAGTCGGCTGTGGCAAAGGCTGGCAGAAAACACACACACACAGAGAGAGAGAGAGAGAGAGAGAGAGAGAGAGAGAGAGAGAGAGAGAGAGAGAGAGAGATGCATATATATTCACATACACACTCATGCAGGGCACTGGGACAGAGGGAGGGAGGAAAGGAGGGAAGAAGGGAGAAAGCCAATGATGGTCCCTAGTGGAGATAGGATCTATTTAGAGCATCCTTGTCACTTCAGCATATTGGCCACAAACAAACATCTGGCTCTAGTAGCAGTCTCTTGTTCACCTAGTGCTCACATGCAGTACTCTAATTCAGATGGAGAGCTTTCTACAGCCACGCTTACAAGCAGAACAGCTGAAGAGTCCTAAACTAGCCCAGAACTCAGATTTCCTCTGTCCTCCTCTTGGCATAACACAGTCAAACATAAAGATCAGTGGTGCATACCCCCAGAGTTTACTGAATAAATATCTGGATAAAATATTTCAGACATATGCCTCCAAATTAATTTCCCACCAAGGTTTGTTCTGCCCCAAGAAGCACTGATATCATCTGAACTAGACTTCCTTTTGGGTATTATCACTTGAGTTGCTACTTTAAAACCACATTGAGTTACCATCCAGAAAGGTATTACTAAGGAAGAAGCAAAACAAACCACAGGAAAAGAAGAGTGGCCAGCCAGAACTTGGGCAAACCTTAGAGAAATTCTGAGGATCTCCAATCTTTAGGTTCCAAAGCACAAGAAATAAAAAAAAAAACAAAACAAACAAACAAACAACAAGGTACTAAGGAGATACCCTTGAGACCTTTATACTAGAGAAAGGGTAAGAGGCCGCCTTATTCCCTAAATGAAAATGTTAGGGAGCTAAAGAAGGAACAATTCTTTGCACTGAGAGATTCCCAGAAACTACAAAAGAAAGATGGAACAAAACCAGGTTTTTGATGAGGAATATCAGCATTTTGCTTTGATGGAGAGCTAGATCCAGGCTGGAATCACCAAGAGTTTTGCAATATTCTGTGTCCTTCAACTCCTTTTTCCAAAAGATACTGAGGCAAAACATTCTTTCTTTGATTTCTCACAGTTATTGAATTCTCCAGGAGTTTATATGTTTCTTGTATATTAAAGGAAGTGCTTTTAAATGATTCTTTAAAAAAGTACCCCAATATACTTCAAAGCATTTCTTGAGAGGAAAAAAGGGATGTACTATTCGGTTTAGAATCAATATCTAGGTATCAGAATGCAAAGCCTTGTTGTAGAGGGCAATAGTACTTATTGATGTAATCTTGAATTTCTGACAAGAACAAGACAAAATTAGTTTTTCAATAGACTATAGAAGATCTCTTTACAAGTAATAGGAAGGATGAAAATCACACTTTTGAATATGTAGACTTGATGTCAAGTAATCCAAAAAGAATTCAGCCTTTATCCTCATTTTTGTTTACCTATCTTTGTATTTACACCACAGATTGCATCATTACCTAAAAGTATGTTGCCACTGAAGTAATTGATTGAAATTTCTCAGTCTTGAACATTTCCTGTGGCTCTGAAAATTAGCATAAAACATTCCTTTCTATGAGCATTGAATTGGCCCCCTCTTCTTGTGATATTCAGCCATTGATTGTTTCTCTGTATTGATCAACTCTCAGTTTCTTTCACTGCTCTTTATTCAGCTTGGATTCTACCTTCTCCAATGCCAATAGTAGTATTGTCATTACCCTAATCTGCCTTACCCACTATTGTACTTACATGGCAAAACTGAACAGAAGCTAAACGGATTTGCGCACCTATTTTCTCTCATTGTACAATGAAGACTTTTGGAACAGCAGAAAAATGTCTTAATACAGTGTAAATGAATATTACTATGTATTAATGGTTAAAAACTTAAATCAGTTCTCAACACAGCCAAGCATTCTTCCTATATTCTTCTTTTCAGTCAATCCTTCCTCTCATTTTAAAGGCTCTTTCACGCAAGAACTTTCTCTTCCAGAGCTTTGACAATATGCCTCCCATTTTTCTTGTGAAATGACCTTGTTATATTTCAGAAAGAAAATAGATATTAATGGACAAACCTCTTACAGTTGCTGCCTCTCAAATATTACAAGACGCCATACCTGTACCAGTGCACTACAATTTTATTTGTGTTTATATTTCTATTTTGGAGACAGGATCTTGCTCTGATGCAATATTAGCCTTGAACTCATGATCCTCCAGCCTCAATCTTCCAAGTGCTAGAATTATCGGTGGGTTCCCTCGGAACCTACAAGATATCTATCTTTTATAATCTATACAAAAATGGAACATAAATATCCTTCCTCTCCTCTTTGTAAATTTTCACTGGCATTCACTCCTTGAAAAATTCCAATTTATCCCATATTTGTACTATTCTGCCTAAGTTACTGCCATACACATCACTCAGACCTTAACACTGCCTTCTCTTTAATTTACCTCTATGCCTTAAACTTTCCAATAATAAAGTCAAAACATTAATGCCTATCTTTTGTGTCATTTTGGAGGTTTAAAGATTTATCAGTGAAATTATTTAAAACTAAACATCATGAATGTTGTCTGCAGCTACTAGGAGTAGCAGCAGCAGAAATGAGAAATAAAACCAATATGAAATCCTTAATGCTCAGAACATCAAAGACAGTTAACTACATTTTAGTTACCATGTTACTCAATTTTTAGGAATGGAGAATATCTCTTTACTGTTGGATACATGTTTGTTCTTCCAGGTGTGTTCTATGTGTGTGTGAGTTTGGGTGGTGGTTAGGACTCAGTACTATGGCAGTCTAGATCTTGCTTTAATCCATTTTGAAGATTTTATTATTGAATCTTTATGAAAACTTGATGCTCAGCAGTGACAGAATATTTTGCTTAGTACTATTATACTATGCATTTACAACTCACTCTTAAAGATTTAGACTTTAGAATTTAACTATTTGGCACAAAAGACTTGTAAGCTTTATGTTACATGTTGTGCCAAGGCTATCATGGCCTTGGTAGAGGCAGAATGACATAGCCCCAGTCCCTGGGACAAGGTCAATGAGGCACAGGCCTCTTCATCTGGTTGCTGTGTGTTTAAGACTTGTTTGTATAATAATGTACACATTTTCACATTCCTCTGAGGAATGTTACCACTGTTAACATTACTTACTCCATAATAATCAGAGACAGCATGATTCAAGGAGGCAAAGGTGTGTCTAATGTCATAGCAAAATGGCAAATATTGAGACCTTCAGGACAGTCCTTAAGGTTGTGCAAAAGAACTCTAAAAACTTGAGTTCAAAACCACACTTTCGCCATAACTCTTACCCTCTTTCCTCTTTGTCCCTTCTCTCCCCATTACTCTCCCCCCTATCCTCCACGTGATCATGGCTGGCCTGTACTCCTCTCCGCTTCTACTTTTCTCTCTCACCTCCCTCTCCTTTGTCCCATGCTTTCATTAAACCTTTCTATATGGAAAAAATACTTTCTCAACTATGCAAAAAAATAAGGATGGAATATGAATTATATGAGGAACTTCACAAATCTAACTGAACAAAGGCAGCTACATTAATGAATCAGCTTGTAGAAAGATACAAGGTGGGTAGAAGCAAAGGCAGGCAGATTCCTGAGTTCAAGTTCAGCCAAGGACACATTGAATCTAGGGCCAGGAATGGTCAGAATGGTAACTCCAGGTCAGGGTTCCACCCATCCTGGAGAGACCTAACTGATAGACCTGAATAGACCTAGCTGTCTATTCCTAAGAGTAAAGGGGTAAGGTCATAGAATGCTGATTCATGAGAAGGTCCAGAGGGAACCTGAAATAAATAACTGAATTAATATGTAAATTAAAACTGGGCTTTTGGTCCTCATGAGATAAGCTAGCAAAAGCAATAGCAACTCTTCTTTAGTGAGAACTGAACTATCTTGAAATATCTGGAGAGCAATCACAGCCCTTCAAGAATTATTTTGCTAATAGGATTTCTGATTTTAGTCAAAAAAATCCATGGAGAGCAAACTTGACTATTTTAGAATTTTTCATAGCACTTTTAGAATTTTTTCTAATAAGATTTCTGACCCTGGTTGGAAATCCCAAGAATTACTTTGAAAGCAAACACAGCTCTTTTAGAATTTTTTTCTGGCCTTCTGATTTTGACTGGAAATCCTAGAAATTAATTTTAGAATTTTTCTAACAGAATTTCTGACTTGATGGTAAGAGTCAAGAATTTTTTATAGCAGCATGTCTAACTTTGGTCTGACTTTTGGTGAGCTATCCATACAGCTTTTAGAATTTTTACTTGGAAGGAGATGTTTCTCAACCATAGAGTTTATTAAAATAGAGAGAAAATGTTATCTAGAGTAGAGCAGAAAACAGAGAAGGAGCAATCTGAAAATATGTCTCAAGCAGACTACAGAGCCAAGAACTACCTACCAAGATGTACCTAGGGAGCTATCTCAAATAGAATATGGGTCGCCTGCTTAAACCCATGATTTGACTTCAAGTCATTTGTTTTAACCAATCCCAGACACCCCTTTTCTCAGAAGCCCTCTCCAAGCCTAGGCTCGTCTTTAGCAACATTTCTAGTTCCTTGAGGGCAGAAGAAACTTAAAAACATATGCTGCCTAGTTTTATGTCATTCTGCCACAATTTAGAGACCTTCGAAAGAAGTAATCTTAATTGGGAAAATGTTCTTACCAGATTTGAGTGTGGAAAAGCCAGTGGCACAGTTTTTAATTAGTGATTAATGTGGGAGAGCCTAGCTAATTGTGAACGGTGCCACTGCTGAGCTGGTGGTCCTAGATATTATAAGATAGCTGAACTCACTATAAGATAGCTGAAGCTTTATCACAGAGCAATAGTGAAAAAAACTGTGTTGCATTGGTACGGAGACAGGCAGGAAGATCAATAGAATACAGTTGAAGACCCAGAAATGAACCCACACACCTATGGTCACTTGATCTTTGACAAAGGAGCTAAAGCCACCCATTAGCAAAAGATAGTTTTTCAAGAAATGGTGCTGGTTTAGCTGGAGGCCAGCATGAAGAAGAATGCAAATCAGCCAATTCTTATCACCTTATACAAACCTCAAGTCCAAGTAGATTAAGGGACTCCACATAAAACCCAATACACTGATACTAATAGAGGAGAAATTGGGAAAGAACCTTGAACACATGGGCATAATGGAAAATGTTCTGAACACAACACCAGTAGCTTATGCCTTAGAATCAACAATAGATAAATGAGACCTCATAAAATTGCAAAGCTTCTATAAGGCAAAGGACACTGTCATTAAGACAAAACAGCAACCAACAAATTGGGAAAAGATCTTTACCAATCCTATATCCCATACAGGGCTAATATTATATATATATATATATATATATATATATATGCACGGAAGTGAACTTATACCATCCTTTATCCTGTGGGGAAGAGAACTGAACACCCAGGAGTGCGGACATCCTGAGACTGCAGGACGAACTGCCACCTATGCACACCCCTGCCCACATCCCTGGTCCAAGGGGAAACTGCACAGTGCCTCTAAACACAGGGATATGGGAATAGATAGCCGCCGGTACCAGCAGTTCTTGTCTGTACCCAGGACTGAACTGAACCAGTCAAAGAGCTCCCTTCACCAAAATCCCATGGGGGAGAGATCTGGACCCTCAGAAGTGTGGACAGTAGTGAGAAGTCAGAGGAGACTAACCTCTACCCACAGTCCAGACCCAAAAGGAAATCGCTTAGTGTCAACTGTGCCCGCTGGGTGCAAGGACCTAGGAACAATAAGGGGCAGGACCCTTTGATTCCTGCCTATGTCTAGAGCTGGAAGACAGTCTCCTGGGGCACTGACACACCCGAAATCAGAGCACCTGTTCTCAGAGAAAGCTGAAAGAAAGAGGAAAAAAGTTCTATAGGAGTACTGACACAGAGGCCTACAGCATGGTCAATTCACTCTGAGAAACAGAAAAACAGGCAAACACCAGATACAACCCAATGGCTAGAGGCAAGCAGAGGAATCTAATCAACAGATACCAAGACTACTTGGCATCATCAGAGCCCAGTTGTCTCACCAGACAAAATACTAGATAGTCAAATACCAAAAAAGCAAAATTTATATTTAAATCACATTTTTTGATAATTATGGAGCAATTTAAGAAAGAAACAAAGAACTCCCTTAAAGAAATACAGGAATACACAAGTAAACACCTAGAAGCATTTAGAGAGGAAAAACAAAGATCCCTGAAAGAATTATAGGAAACACAAACAAACAAGTGAAGGAATTGAAAATGGAAGTAGAAATAATAAAGAAACTACAAAGGGAGACAACCCTGGATATAGAAAACCTAAGGAAGAGAAAAGGAGCCATAAATAAAAGCATCACCAAAGGAATGCACGAGATAGAAGAGAGAATCTCAGGAGCAGAAGATAACCATAGAAAACATCGACACAACTGTCAAAAATAATGTAAAACACAAAAAGCACCTAGCCCAAAACATCCAGGAAATCCAAGACACAATGAGAAGATCAAACCTAAGGATTATAGGCATAGAAGAAAGTGAAAACTCCCAACTTAAAGGGCAAGTAAACATATTCAACAAAATTATAGAAGAAAACTTCCCTAACCTAAAGAAAAAGATGCCCATACACATACAAGAAGCCTACAGAACTCCAAATAGATTAGACTAGAAAATAAATTCCTCTAGTCACATAATAGTTAAAACACCAAATGCACAAAACAAAGAAAGAATATTAAAAGCAGTAAGGTAAAAAGGTCAAGTGACATATAAAGGCAGACCTATAAGAATTACATCATACTTCTCCCCAGAGACTGTGAAAGCCAGAAGATCCTAAGCAGATGTCATACAGACCCTAAGAGAACACAAATGCCAGTACAAGTTACTGTATCCAGCAAAACTCTCAATTAATATAGATGGAGAAACCAAGATATTCTATGACAAAACCAAATTTACACAATATCTTTCTACAAATCCAGCCCTATAAAGGATAATAGATGGAAAACTCAAACACAAGGAGAGAAACTACATCCTACAGAAAGCAAGAATATAATTTCTTTACAATGAAACCAAAGCAGAGACAAACAAACATAACTCCACCTCTAACAACAAAAATAACAGGAAGCAACAATCACTTTGCCTTAATATCTCTCAACATGAATGGACTCAATTCCCCAAATAAAAAGACATAGAAAAACAGACTGGATACATAAAGAGGACCCAGCATTTTGCTGCATGCAGGAAGCACACCTCAGAGACAAAGACAGACACTCCCTCAGAGTAAATGACTGGACAACCACTTTCAAAGCAAATGGCCAGAAGAAACAAGCTGGAGTAGCCATTCTAAAATCAAATAAAATTGACTTTCAACCAAAAGTCATTAAAAAAGATAAGGAAGGACACTTCATGTTCATCAAAGGAAAAAATCCACCAAGATGAACTCTCAATCCTAAATATCTATGCTCCAAATGCAAGGAAAACTACATTCATAAAAAAAACCTTACTAAAGCTCGAAGCACACATTGCACCTCACACGATAATAGTAGGAGATTTCAGCACCACCACTCTATCAATGGACAGATCATGGAAAGAGAAATTAAACAGAGACATGGAGAAGACTAAGAGAGTGTTATGAACCAAGTGGACTTAACAGATATTTATAGAACGTTCTACCCTAAAGAAAAAGGATATACCTTCTTCTCACAACCTCACGGTACTTTCTCCAAAATTGACCATATAATTGGTCAAAAAACGGGCCTCAACAGGTACAGAAAGATAGAAATAATCACATGCACTATAAGATCATCACGCACTAAAACTAGTATTCAATAAAAAATTAATGAAAGAAAGCCCACATATACATGGAAGTTGAACAATGATCTACTCAATGACAACTTCGTCAAGGAAGAAATAAAGAAATTATAGGCTTCTTAGAATTTAATGAAAATGAAGAAACAACATTCCCAAACTTATGAGACACAATGAAAGCTGTGCTAAGAGGATACCTCATAACTCTGAGTGCCTGCAAAATGAAACAGGAGAGAGCATGTCAGCAGCTTGACAGCATACAAAAGCTCTCGAATAAAAAGAAATAAGTAAATGTAAGAGGAGTAGAAAGCAGGAAATAATCAAACTAAGGGCTGAAATAAACCAAGTAGAAACAAAAAGGACTATACAAAGAATCAATAAAACCAGGAGCTGGTTCTTTGGAAAATAAACAAGATAGATAAACACTTAGCCAGACTACACAGAGAGTGTATGCAAATTAACAGAATCAGAAATGAAAAGGGAGATATACAAACAGAATTTCAAAAAAAATTAAAAAAATCAGATCTTACTACAGAAACCTATATTCAACAACACTGGAAAATATGGAGGAAATTGACAATTTTCTAGACAGATACCAGGTACCAAAGTTAAATAAGGAACAAATAAACCATCTATCTAAACAACCCCATAACACCTAAAAAAATAGAAGCAGTTATTAAAAGAAAAGATCCTAGGACCAGATGGGTTTAGTGCAGAATAATATCAGAACTTCATAGAAGACCTCATACCAATACTATCCAAACTATTGCACAAAATTGAAACAGATGGAGCACTACCGAATTCCTTCTATGAAGCCACAATTACTCTTATACCTAAAGCACACAAAGACCCAACAAAGAAAGAGAACTTCAGAACAATTTCCCTTATAAATATTGATGCAAAGATATGCAATAAATTTCTTGCAAACTGAATCCAAGAACACATCAAAATGATCATCCACCATGATCAAGTAGGCTTTATCCCAGGGATGCAGGGATGGTTTAATATACAAAAATCCATCAATGTAATCTACTATATAAACAAACTCAAAGGTAAGAACCACATGATCATTTCAATAGATGCTGAGAAAGCATTTGACAAAATTCAACACCCCTTCATAATAAAAGTCCTAGAAAGATCAGGAATTCGAGGCCCATACCTAAACATAGTAAAAGCCATATACAGCAAACCAGTAGCTAACATCAAACTAATTGGAGAGAAACTTGAACAATCCCGCTAAAATCAGGAACTAGACAAGGCTGCCCACTCTCTCCCTACTTATTTAATATAGTTCTTGAAGTTCTAGCCAGAGCAATCAGACAACAAAAGGAGATCAAGGGGATACAGATTGGAAAAGAAGAAGTCAAAATATCACTATTTGCAGATGATATGATAGTATATTTAAGCGATCCCAAAAGTTCCACCAGAGAACTACTAAAGCTGATAAACACCTTCAGCAAAGTGGCTGGGTATAAAATTAACTCAAATAAATCAGTAGCCTTCCTCTACACAAAAGAGAAACAAGCCGAGAAAGAAATTAGGGAAATGACAACCTTCATAATAGTCCCAAAAAATATAAAATACCTCGGTGTGACTTTAACCAAGCAAGTGAAAGATCTGTATGATAAGAACTTCAAGACTCTGAAGAAAGAAATTGAAGAAGACCTCAGAAGATGGAAAGATCTCCTATGCTCATGGATTGGCAGGATTAATATAGTAAAAATGCCCATTTTACCAAAAGCGATCTACAAATTCAATGCAATCCCCATCAAAATACCAATCCAATTCTTCAAAGAGTTAGACAGAACAATTTGCAAATTCATCTGGAATAACAAAAAACCAAGGATAGCTAAAACTATCCTCAACAATAAAAGGACTTCTGGGGGAATCACTATCCCTGATCTCAAGCAGTATTACAGAGCAATACTGATAAAAAAAAAAAAAAACTGCATGGTATTGGTACAGAGACACACAAATAGACCAGTGGAATGGAATTGAAGACCCTAAAATGAACCCACACACCTATGGTCACTTGATTTTTGACAAAGGAGCCAAAACCATCCAATGGTTTTGGAAAAAAGATGGCATTTTCAGCAAATGGTGATGTTTCAATTGGAGATCAGCATGTAGAAGAATGCAGATTGATCCATGCTTATCACCTGGTACAAAGCTTAAGTCCAAGCGGATCAAGGAACTTCACATCAACCAGATACAATCAAACTAATAGAAGAAACAGTGTGGAAGAATCTCAAATGCATGGGCATTGGAGAAAATTTCCTGAACAAAACACCAATGGCTTATGCTCTAAGATCAAGAATCGACAAATGGGATCTCATAAAACTGCAAAGCTTCTGTAAGGCAAAGGACACTGTTGTTAGGACAAAACGGTAACCAACAGATTGGGAAAAGATCTTTACCAATCGTACAACAAAATATACAAAGAACTCAAGAAGTTAGACCGTAGGGAGACAAATAACCCTATTAAAAATGGGGTTCAGAGCTAAACAAAGAATTCACAGCCGAGGAATGCTGAATGACTGAGAAACACTTAAAGAAATGTTCAACATCTTTAGTCATAAGGGAAATGCAAATCAAAACAACCCTGAGATTCCACCTCACACCAGTGAGAATGGCTAAGATCAAAAACTCAGGTGACATCAGATGCTGGCGAGGATGCGGAGAAAGAGGAACACTCCACCATTGTTGGTGGGATTGCAGACTGGTACAACCATTCTGGAAATCAGTCTGGAGGTTCCTCAGAAAATTGGACATTGAACTGCCTGAGGATCCAGCTATACCTCTCTTGGGCATATACCCAAAAGATGCCCCAACATATAAAAAAAAGACACGTGCTCCACTATGTTCATAGCAGCCTTATTTATAATAGCCAGAAGCTGGAAAGAACCCAGATGCCCTTCAAGAGAGGAATGGATCCAGAAAATGTGGTACATCTACACAATGGAATATTACTCAGCTATCAAATACAACTATTTTATGAAATTGAGGCAAATGGTTGAACTGAAAATATCATCCTGAGTGAGCTAACCCAATCACAGAAAGACATACATGGTATGCACTCATTGATAAGTGGCTATTAGCCCAAATGCTTGAATTACCCTAGATGCCTAGAACAAATGAAACTCAAGACGGATGATCAAAATATGAATGCTTTCACTCCTTCTTTAAAAGGGGAACAAGAATACCCTTGGCAGGGAATAGAGAGGCAAAGATTAAAACAGAGACAGAAGGAACACCCATTCAGAGCCTGCCCCACATGTGGCCCATACATATACAGCCATCCAATTAGACAAGATGGATGAAGCAAAGAAGTGCAGGCCGACAGGAGCCGGGTGTAGATCTATCCTGAGAGACACAGCCAGAATACAGCAAACACAGAGGCAAATGAATGTTTTATTAACATGAGGCTTTTCATGACAGTGAGACATGTCTGTTCTTGGTAGTACCTCTATTCTACTTCAAAGATGATGAGTATCAAAGAACCTCCTTACGGAGTTTGCTTCAAATGTGGCAAGCTACCACTGGGCAAGAAACTGCCCTTGCTTCAACTGCTGACAGTATGCAGTCCAAACAGGACAAATGGGATGCAGGAAAGTCAACCTCTAAGCTTTGTAATGATGAGGAAGGCAAGTCCTTCAATATTTCTGTTTCACAGAAGTCTATCAGATATTCTGTGTAAGAAAACTGAACATAATGCTCCAACAGCTCAGAGAAACTTTGGGTAACTGTCCAGGTAGCCAGCAACATCTGTCTTTTCTATAATTTTGGAAGCTGCTTGCTCTGTACCTCCTATTACTTCAGGTAATATTTTTCCTTCTTAGGTCTCTGATAAAGCTCAAGACTAGGTAGTTATAACTTCAAAGTTAAACTTAGGTTGTCTAGGATTTAAAAATGTTTTGAAATCTAAAAGAATCTTTTTAGGTGGATAATGCAAGCTGTGATAGAAAAGTGATTTAGGTGCAGAAATTTTGATTCACCAAGATAGAAAAATAATGGACTGCTTTCCTTAACATATATTGACTGAATATCATGACTGTAATTCTTATCTGATAGTTTTTATAATTATTCTTGTTGTATATAGTTTATTGATGTTTGAAAAACAGCCCTTTACTGGACTAAAATAGAGAGATGTAGGGATAATCTCTTGTGAACTGTGTGGAAGCATTATCTGTTAATAAAAAGCCTGTGGCCTTTATCAAGGGGTAGAATACAGAAGGCGGACATCCAGCAAAGAGATTGGAACTCTGTGAAATAGTCAGAGGAGGAGATTCCCCACCCGGACTCAGAGGAAGGCCATCATATAAATCTGAGGAGAGGTAACTAGCCATGTGGCAGATATAGCATAGTATAAACAGGTTAATATAAGTTATGAGTGAGTCAGAAAACAAGCAATAGCTTATAGCCTAGGCATTTTAATAAATAATAAGCCTCTGAGTCATTATTTGGAACTGGGATGGTGGATAGAATTGGCTGGTTACGCTCAATATTGAAGGAGTCATAGAAAGAGCTGAAGCTTGGTGCCAGGGTTACAGTCTTCCATGAAGGTAGCTAGAAGAAACTATTGATAAAGGTTCAGCCCAATTGTAGTGACAATCCTGAAATATTGGAGAAGCCACTACCATGGGATGACCATGAAGGGTGTCAACAGCTTTTAAGTGGAGCCAGCCTGAGCCTTAAGAGACTAGCGTTCTCTACAGGGAGCAGAACCAGAAAAGTGACCCAGGTGCTTTGGAAGAGTCTAGATCATGAGTCCCAGAAGTCTGATACTAAGCTTGATAGTGCTGAATTTTCATCTTGCTTTACTTTGATGTGATTGTGACTGTGTCCTCATTCTTCTCTCTTAGAGTATTATTGATGTACTTAATTTGTTTTTATTTTGTAGGAGACCACAGTTGAGAGACTTTTAAATTTTAGGACTATGGATATTTTAAAGAGACTAAACTTTTCAAGTGGTCAGAATTTTAAAGGTTATGGCACTTTTCAAAGGTGAAAATTTTATATTGTGATATCAATATTAATTATTAATATTAGACTTTGAGAACAAAAAGAAAGAAAATGTTATTTAACCATGATGTTTTAGTGTGTCAGTTTGACAAGGGATTAATAGTGCTAGCTAGTATTTTGTCAACTTGGCACAAGCTAAAGCTATTTGGGAAGATGGAATCTCAATTGAGAAAATGCTCCTATAAGAGCAATCTATGGAAAAATCTGTAGTGGTTCTTTTTGATTGATGATTAATTTGGAAGAACTCAAAGACTGTGCTACCCATGGGCCAGGATGGGTCTTGGGCACTATAAGAAAGCAGGCTGTGTGCAAGCTATGGAGAGTAAACCAAGGGGGATAGGCAGGCAAACAGTATTTCCCCATGATTTATGCTTAAATTCTAGCCTTTAAGTTGCTGCCTTGACTTCCTTTGATGATGACTATGATGTGGAAGTAGAAGTGAAATAAAACTCTGTCATCCACAAGATGTATTTTATCACGGTGTTTTACCACAGCAATAGAAAGCTAAGGCAATACAGTCATTTGTATGTTACATCCTATGGGACTGAATGTTCAGCCTACCCTAGTCTTCAATAAATGTGCTTTAAATAGAACTAAAATTGGAGAGAAAGGTCTAAATACTCTATTTGACCTTCATTAAAGTACAAAGGCACACTTGCATTCTAAACTAACTATTGGAAAGTCTTTTCTCATTGACTAAGCATCTGATTGATAAAATACTGTCTTTTTCTTTATAGTGAAGGCTGAAAATATTTCCCATCCATCCTCTTTATAGAGAATCTATTGCCTGAAATAATTATTATACTCAAAAGAATTGTTTAAATGTTGCCATCCTTCCTGACAATTTCTAGTTAAATGTTATGACCAGCTAAATGAACATAAGTTTAGAAAGTCCAAGATAGAACAAGTGCAGGCAGTAGAGTAAAGGGATATTTTTTCCCTCTGAGTCAGAATGAGGCACTATGGAAACAAGCACAATGCTCAAATTATTTGATCTTCATATACAGCCTATAGTTTGTCTCTGGCAATGTATTTGCTGAAATTTTAAAAAAACTGAACACATTTTGTTTCTTCACTATAGGCTTACTCTTACTTTTGAGATATTTCAATGTACATGTGTCACTATGTATTAATATGGGTATCTGTCAAAATAATATTTCTTTTCATAAGAAATATTCTATGAAAGTTTTACAATATAAACTATGTTTTTTTTTTAAAAAAAGCAGATCTCTTACTCAAACAGCAATGCTTTAGAAGGGCTTCTATGAGCTCACTCTTCTTGTTGCTCTGCACAGCAGGATCTCTATATCTCCTGCACAAAAGTTTGAAAGCCATTGACAAAGTAATGGGTTGTGAAAATTTAGAAATGCAATTTTTTCCCACTGAATTTTGCAGTGAACGCACAAAGAAAATCAGACTTCAATGATGCAAGATTTTCCATCTCTCTGTTATCATGTATAGTGCCTAAGTCAAAAGACAAGAAGCTCAGGCTTTGGGGAATATATGAAAAAGGAAATGTTCTCACCATGAGGGAGCAAATGAGGGCAAAAGATAGAAAAGGAAATGGAAAAAATTTAAAACTGTGTAATTAAGGTAAGGCAAACTGTTATTCTTTTTACTTTGGGTATATACATGTGTGTCTGAGTGAGTGTGTGTGTGCATGCACACATGCATGTACATACTTGTTCCAAAAAATAGGAGTGTCCAATGTGTAAGTCAAAGAAAATAGAGATTTTTGGATGGTTTGAGAATTAGTTTCATGGAACCAATTACATATGAGAATTTTCTTACATACTGAAAAGGTTCATATATTGGTTCTGGTCTAGGGATTATTGGACGGCAAAACTGCAAAGGCAGTGAGGAAAAGGAACCTATGAAGTGGCTGAACTGCACAATGGAGAAGCAACAGGTTATAAATTTGTGTTTATTTTCATCAATTAAAAAGCAAGCATCTATAGAAGTTGGTGCAAATCCCTAAATGTTAAGAGTTGAAAATAATAAAGAGAAGGAATTGCAAAATTAACAGTTTCATAAAAATGGAAGTTCTGAATCTCCAGATAAATTAAGTGGTGCCATTTTGAAGTGAAGAAATTTCTGTATTATGACAAAATAACTAAAAATTAAATGGCTGCCTTTGAGGCATATGTAGGCAAACTTGTACATTTGACATTTTCAATCTGAAACGTTCTTTTCTATATTAATACCAGAAATGAATCATTTATAAGCATTTATATATGAATGGCATGAAAGCAGAAGAGAAATTGGGAGAAGGGACATTAGTGAAAAGAAGTAAGAAGGAGAAGAGAGAGCGGAGGGAAAATGAATATGGTCAAAGTACACAATAAGCTTGAAAGAAATTTCATTGTGAAACCAGAACTGGAGCACTAGAGATGGCTTAGTCCTTGCCACACGAGCATGAAGACCAAAATGTGGATCTCTAATAAGCACATAAATTCCAGGCAGGAGCGGTGCCATTTCTTTAATACTCAGCATGTTGAAAGATGAGGTTAGCTAAGGAAGCTAACTTGCTAGAATAGCTGAATCTCAGGATTCAAACAAAGGAGACCTTGACTTAATAAATTTCATAGGAATGAAGGAAGAAGCCTGACATAAAACTTTGGACTCCACACACATGTGCACATAGGTATGCAGATACTTTAACACAAGAAGACAGACAGATATATATATATATATATATGTCACATAAACATAGAAAAGGAAAATGAAACCTAGAATTGCATACAATGAATATATGTCAAAATAAATAAATAGAATACAGGTAAGTAGGTAGATAAGTAGATAGCTAAATGAAAAAGTAGATGGATGGATAGCGATAAATAGGTACTAGGTAGTTAAACAGACAGAAAGAGATAGATTGACTTAGAATAAGATTCATATTAGACAAAAGTTTTGTAGTAGCTGATATAAGAACAAAGAAAGAAGCCTGAGCATTAAAATAAGGTAGGTTGCCAGAAAGAATTAGAGAATCAATTAAATACATTGGTATTTAATAATAACAAACATAAAGATATTAAAAATCATCAGCTTTATATTACAGTTTTGTAGAAGTGGCCTATTAGCATGATCTCTAAAGTTAACAGATTGAATAAATGTAAATTTGATTAATTTTTAGATTGAAACACTTTTAAGAAAAAGAAATCATTTTGTATTGCTGACAAAGAAGTTGCTAAAATTACTACCTACATAAGAAGCCCTGCTGAAAAGGGAATGAAGAAAAGGGTACTGCTTCTTAGCTGGAGAGTAAAGGGCAAGTAATTTGAATATCCTAAAGACATGAAGTAATAGTCATGATAACATTTGAATTATGAAGTGGGAATAGGAGACCCATGTAATAAAATGAAGTAGAACCCTAATAGATAGTGACAAGGCCAACGTATGGAACATATGTGGAGGAACATCTTCCTGGAGGGTTGGAGGGACTTACTTACACATAAAGGAAAACTGTGGATCTGTTGTCATAATTGCTAGATGAATGAGGAAAGTAATTGACAGCAATCCAAAAAGAGAAAGAATTTTGGAGCTCTAAGAGAATTTTCAAGATACCAAAAGATATACTGAAAGCATAGAGGCAAAATATTCTTGAAGAGGCCATGGAAAGCAATAGTGACACTATCTGGGTCTATTACTTGAGCAGTGATATAGAAAGAGTAATTGGTGCTCAAGGGGAAAGTGGAATCTGTTTTGTCTCTCTTCATGCCTTTATTTCCCTGGAAAAGAAAACACTCACGGTGAAACTACATGATGTTTCTTTACTGTATCACTGATTTTTTTTCCAAAAGACTTAAGGTTTGTAACTGAATACAAAATATAAGAAACATTATTAGACCCATGTCTTTTAGTACTTTAAACTATTCTAAGAGCATTTGCTATTCCCTTTACCCCTTCTGCAATTGAAAAAAATGCTCAAATAAAGTAGTGTCCTTCTTAACAAAAGTTTGTATTAAACAAAAGGAAGTATAAGAAATTTTTTGATTATAAGCTCAAAAAATGTTGAAGCTACAAAACAAATGTGAGTATTATTTTCCCATTTCAGGAAACTTCCACATCCACAAATGCACAGTATCTTTTCGTATTTCTCTCCTAAATATTTCTTTGAAAATAGACTTGTAACAACCTCTCTAGTCACCACCATGCTGAGAGCCACAATCTTCTGGTCAATAGAAAGAAACAGCTGGCTATGTTCCCTATTTTGATTCCATTTAATCTCCCATCAACTTCTGAAACAACAGATAGCCTATGCTGTTCTCTACACAGAGTCAGTTCCATGCATACACAACCTAGCTGTTTACCTACTGAATCAATTAGAATGAACTATTTCCTCTGGTATCCCAATACTAAATTCTAAACTAGAAGCTCTCTGTATGCTGATTCCTGCCACCACCACATTTATCAAACTATCTGCCCTTCAGTCAAGAATGGAGTTTAAATGTTTCCATTTCCTAGCTACTATGAAGTATTTCTGTGAAAAGATAGAGTCCTTTGGGTATGTGCTGAAGAGTTATACATCTGAATCTTGAGGTCAATCTATTCTCAACTTTCTGAGGAATTGCCACACTGATTTCCAAAGTGGCACTGATACCAATAATAAATAAATATCCCCCTTTTCTGATAACTTTACCAGCATAGGCTGTCATTTATTTTATTGATCTTGACCATTCTGACTCCAATAAATTGAACTTTCAAAGTATTTTAAATTTTTAACCTGATTTCTAAGGATGAAGAACATTAATATATAATAAAAGGAGTCAGGGGGTTGGGGAAAAAAATAAAAGGAGTCATCCTATAACATCTCATAGATGTATTGGTCTGATTGTGCCCAAAAAGTATATGGGTAATATTATTAATAAATGTGAATGAATTTGAAAGCATCTGAACATATAGGAGGCATATATAAGTCAAATATTTTCCTCAAACATCAAACATATATTTCATTTCAAATTATAACTTTACATAGAGATCACCATCTATGTACGATGCCACCAATAAAGTGTACTCAAGTCAAATATTGAGAAGTTGGTTGTGGTGGGTAGAACTGTGTTCCCTAAGACATGAGGCTTTTAATGTCCAGTATCTGGGACTATGACCTTGTTTAGAAATTAGGGCTTTTGTGGTTCACTTCAAGTGAAATCATAAGTAACTGAAATACATGCAATAGGTTGTGATCGTATATGACTGGCTTCTGTCATAAGAAAAGCAGAATGAGCAGAAAGAACCTGTGATGGAAGCAGCAGAGACTGGAGTCTGGAACCTGCCAATCATGGGCTGGCAATTCTGTCAATAAACCCTGACACCAAGAGAACTAGAGACTATCTTATAGATTGTGGGAAGAATATTGCCCCTGATTACCCCTTCATCCAGGGATTGTGACTTTACATCTTAAGACTTTTACTGTTTTAGGCTCACAAGTCTGAGATATGTTTTAACAATACCCAATGGCCAATGCAAACATGTGTTCTATATAAACTAAAAACTTGGTTTTGGGGCTGCCAGAAGAATTTTTTTAAAAGGTAATTACATGGCTATAACATTGTCATTATGTGTTGTTTATTTGTTGCTTTGCTAATTAAGGTTGAAGTCCACCATTGTCTGGATAACCTTCTGGGCTTGACACAAACTGGAACACTCCTCTTAACAGCAAGGTTTCTCTTCCTCTGACCTCCTCTGCGGAGTTAAGAAAACCCTACATTTACCCACCTGTATATTCCTGTATATACCCTGTATATTCCTACAGCTTTTCCCAAAACTAAATAACCCTTGATTCATCCCAAGTAAAATTGATCTGTCTAGCCAAAACTGGTTCCTGTATGTCATCATTACCATTTGTACTTACTGTACTCACAGGCAGTCTGAAACTCCATTTGTCTACACAAATCCCTTAATCCTTGTAAAAAAGTGAGACCAATACTTATTTGCTTAAATTATTTCCATTCATCAAACAGCTTTTCATTTCATCATAGTATGTTTCCTTCAAATGTACTATGTGCCGAAAGGATAACTATTGTCATCTATCATCCTACTTCATTCCCTAACCTTGTCTTCTTCATGCCCAACCTCTATCTACCTCACTTTCTCCTGGGAAAGTGGACCTCCTTATCAGATTTATAGATCAAAGGGTTTTTTAAGGATATAAGTTAATATTGTAAAGCACATATTTTGGGATACTGTCTTATGATTTGTTTTAACTTGGTTTGCCTTTATTATAAACATTGAAGATCATTTCCTCATGAGTCTTTGCATTCCAAACTGTGTTCCATATGTGTTTTCATCTGAATCATAAATAGATATTTGAGCTCATTTTGCTGTACTAGCAAAAGATTAAAGCAGAAGTCAATATTGAGGAATAGATAACAGAATACCATGAAGTATGGTAGTTCAGTGCATAAAATAAATATGATTATTTCCTTCGGCAATTTTGTTCCAATTAGATACACCAGAGACATCCTCACATTATTGTTCAGTTTAGTCAAGTGTAGTTTAAAGCTTCTTAAATATTAATGAAGAACTGGATTTAAATTTTATACTTTCAACCATATCATATTCTCATTAAATTTTGGAGTCTGGAAAGATCATATAAGTCAATGATCTCAAATTGTTCCTGGAAGTGCTGAGACTTGCACAAATTTACGGAATTCATTGATGGTAGAAATGAGCTTGAATCCCAGGTGTTCTAGGTCCAATGTAAAATTCTTCTGGCCAAGTAATTTTCAGAATAGTTTCTTTCAGAAAAATTATGTTGTTTCTTTTTCAAGCGCATGTTTTATTTCTTTAAATGCAGAATGGACAGAATCTCCCTGCAGAGTTATCCATTAAACTTCCCTAATATTTCAATTAGAACTGCAGAATTCTATCCTTCTAAAACTAAAGTAAAAGCTCACATAGTGGGGTCATGAATTAATAATATAATTGCAAAATGAGTTAATTGGTATGGCTTAGTTGTATTACTTGTACTACAGGTGTGTAAAAGGTTAGAAACAGGAGAAAGTAACAATTGTAAAGAAACCATTGTTGTTGACATTTTTCTGTGCCTGCAATTATTTCAAATTAAGAGTTTAAATTTAAGTAAGTAGGAATTTGAAACACACCAGTTGTATTTCTCCCTAAGCTGTAACATTTCACCTCTGACAGTCAAGGTCATGAGGGATGAAACACTCCAGGCAAGAACATTTCAGACATATGTTCTTTCCAGACATGCTCATGTCCAGCTTCACGGTTACATACCCAACACTGCTAAGATGATTTGTCAGCCTTTAGCATTTGAGGAGGCTCTTGCCAAGCAAGAGTAAACAGTTTAGAGCAGTTAATGTTCCATATTCCTTTAAAATTGTCCAGATGAAAAGTTTCAAACTAAGTATGTGTATAATTGATAACCAGGAAAGCTCTGGTGAGGGGCAAACAATGCAACACCACCTAATCATTCTTTCTGCAGTTACAATCTTAGAATTAGTTGCTGCTAAAACTAAAACTGAAACTTCCTGTTATATACCAGAAGTGAATACTATTTAAATAGACATTTTCTCATTTTCACAAGTTATTAGTTTTAAGTATTTAGTACTCCGTCACCAGAAATTTACTTAAATCTTTCAAATCCTGAATAATCTAATTGAGACAGACTATGACCTTAACCAATTCCATTCATTGTACAAAGCCTACAAATCTCCTGTAGCCACAACTTTTCAATTACACTGTTGGTACTGGACAAAGGTGTAAATCCTCCAAAGGGGATGAGAATCTTTTTTTAAATACTGCTGTTTGTATTTTTATTTCTTTGTGTCAAATTGTTTGGCTTCAACTTCCAACATCTTGGCAAATTTTCAGTGTGACTATGCCCATGGTTTCTATGGGTTCTATTCTAGAAGGTGGTTTGGTTATGATTTATTGTAATTATACATCTTCCAAAAATTTCCCAGATTTTCCCAGTTTTCTTAATTATCTGTTTAATTCTTTAAAAGTTATTGGTTTTATTGAGGCTTGTTTAATGAATGACTTCCAGATCAGAAACTAAAGTACTATACTAACTTTTGAAAATATTTATCTCCTCATTATCATGTGTTATGATTACATTCTGCTTAGCCATATTAAGTATAATCGTAACTGAGGTCAATGTTTGTTTAATTTTACTCACTATTTCATTCCTAACAACAAGAAAGAATCTGGTGCATAATAGTCTTTTGAATTCTTTTAAATTGATTTGAGTAAATAAAATGAAATTTAGTACACATTTACTTACCTATGTAAAAAATAAGGAACTTTTCTTTTTATACTCATTTTTTAATCAACAGAAAATAATTGGCCGTATCTAATGCAGTCTAATAGAGATGAATACAAGCAATGATTATGTGGGGCTAAAGGAATAATCTGACTCCTTATAGGCTACATAGAAACACATATTCATGGTGTCATACAGAAATAATTCAAAAGTTAGACATCAATTATAAAAGGGCAACTAGAACATTCCCATATATTGAACACTGAACATTTTACACATAATTGTTGAATCAAAGAAGTTATGATAAAAACTAAACATGGTTCTTTAAGGGGAATATATTATACTAGAAAAGAAGAAAGATCTAAATATTAGTAATCTAAAGATCCACTGTAAGGAGCTAAGTAAACAACAACCTAAGTTTTGATCTGACAATTTGAATAATGTTCAAAATTAGAGGAAAACTTTTAAAATGTGAAATGAAGTTTCATATATTTATAGAATATACACTTATCATACCCATCCATCTCTGCTCCCCCAATTCCTCCCAAACTCCTGACCTTGTCTTACTCTAAAAGTTATATCCTTTTTAAAACATTGTTATAAGCAATTCTGTGAGTGCAATTAGTATAGATCATGAGCATAGGTGTATGGCCATGCACACAAATGTATTCACCATCTATTCTAGTAAGTAACATTGGAGTTAAAATGTATACATTCACTTATATGGCTAAGTTTCCCAAATAGCAAATCCACATAATGATACAGCAATAAATAAGAAACATAAACCAATCTTTTCATGTACTTAGATGTAAACAGTCTCAACACAGTGTTGCTTAATTGAGCCCTACGACAGAAAAATAATGCATCATTATAAATTAGGGTATTTATTACAAGTATGCTAGATTGATCTAGCATGCAAAAGTCAGTTTATATAATCTGCAAATCAATTGATTAAAGGAAATAGTATCATTATTCAGTGTTCATGCAAACATACTTGATCAGAATTAAACACATCTATAGACATAGAGTAGCTCTATCTATAATTACCAAGATGTGGAGTAGCCAATGTCTCTCAAGAGGCAAATAGAAAAACTGTTATACTCTTCCTATTCAAAATCACTTAGAAATAAAGGCACATCAAGCCACAAAGACACATGTGTCAATCTCAGTTTTATGGTATTAATTTAAAGAAACGGTCTGTAAACGTAACATGGTATATGATTTTGATGGTGTGATAATCTATAATATGGAAAATTATAGGATGATTTGTCATGTGTCAGAGCTAGGAAAGGAGAAATTAAATAGGTCAAGCATAAGAAAATCTTATGGGGAAAAGGAATAACATTTGAAATGTAAATAAGAAATACTCGAGTTCTCTGTACCCAAATCCCGTGGGAGGGAGAGCTAAACCTTCAGAGAGGCAGACAAGCCTGGGAAACCAGAAGAGACTGCACTCTGCACACATAACTGATTCCAGAGGAAAACACCAAAGGCCATCTGGAACCCTGGTGCACTGAAGCTCCAGGAAAGGGCGGCGCAGATCTTCCCGGTTGCCGCCGCCCCAGAGAGCCCGTGGGCAGCACCCCGAGAGCGAACTTGAGCCTCGGGACCACAAGTAAGACCAACTTTTCTGCTACAAGTGACCTGCCTGGTGAACTCAAGACACAGGCCCACAGGAACAGCTGAAGACCTGTAGAGAGGAAAACTACAAAGCAGAACACACTGTCCCCATAACTGACTGAAAGAGAGGAAAACAGGTCTACAGCACTCCTGACACACAGGCTTATAGGACAGTCTAGCCACTGTCAGAAATAGCAGAACAAAGTAACACTAGAGATAATCTGATGGTGAGAGAGGCAGCACATGGAAACAAGCAACAGAAAACCAAGACTACATGGCACCATCGAGCCCATTCTCCCATCAAAACAAAACATGGAATATCCAAACACCAGAAAAAGCAAGATCTAGTTTCAAAATCATATTTGATCATGATGCTGGAGAACTTCAAGAAAGACGTGAAGAACTCCTTAGAGAACAAGTAGAAGCCTACAGAGAGGAATCAAAAAAATGCCTGAAAAGAATTCCAGGAAAACATAAATAAACAAGTAGAAGCCCATAGAGAGGAGACACAAAAATCCCTGAAAGAATTCCAGGAAAACACAATCAAACAGTTGAAGGAATTAAAAATGGAAATAGAAGCAATCAAGAAAGAACACATGGAAACAACCCTGGATATAGAAAACCAAAAGAAGAGACAAGGAGCTGTAGATACAAGCTTCATCAACAGAATACAAGAGATGGAAGAGAGAATCTCAGGGGCAGAATATTCCAAAGAAATCATTGACTCAACTGTCAAAGAAAATGTAAAGCGGAAAAAGCTATTGGTCCAAAACATACAGGAAATCCAGGACTAATGAGAAGATCAAACCTAAGGATAATAGGTATAGAAGAGAGTGAAGACTCCCAGCTCAAAGGACCAGTAAATATCTTCAACAAAATCAGAGAAGAAAACTTCCCTAACCTACAGAAAGAGATGCCCATAAACATACAAGAATCCTACAGAACTCCAAATAGATTGGACCAGAAAAGAAATACCTCCCATCACATAATAGTCATAATACCAAATGAACAAAGCAAAGAAAGATTAAAGGCAGTAAGTGAAAAAGGTCAAGTAACATATAAAGGCAGACCTATCAGAATTACACCAGACTTTTCGCCAGAAACTATGAAGGCCAGAAGATCCTGGACTGATGTCATACAGACCCTAAGAGAACATAAATGCCAGCCCAGGTTACTGTATCCTGCAAAACTCTCAATTAACATAGATGGAGAAACCAAGATATTCCATGACAAAACCAAATTTACACAATATCTTCTACAAATCCTTTTACAAAGGATAATAAATGGTAAAGCCCAACATAAGGAGGCAAGCTATACCCTAGAAGAAGCAAGAAACTAATAAATCTTGGCAACAAAACAAAGAGAAGAAAAGCACACAAACATAACTTCATCCAAATATGAATATAACAGGAAGCAATAATCACTATTCCTTAATATCTCTCAACATCAATGGCCTCAACTCCCCAATAAAAAGACATAGATTAACAAACTGGATACGCAACGAGGACCCTGCATTCTGCTGCCTGCAGGAAACACACCTCAGAGACAAAGACAGACACTACCTCAGAGTGAAAGGCTAGAAAACAACTCTCCAAGCAAATGGTCGGAAGAAGCAAGCTGGAGTAGCCATTCTAATATCAAATAAAATCAATTTTCAACTAAAAGTCATCAAAAAAGATAAGGAAGGACACTTCATATTCATCAAAGGAAAAATCCACCAAGATGAACTCTCAATCCTAAATATCTATGTCCCAAATACAAGGGCACCTACATACGTAAAAGAAACCTTACTAAAGCTCAAAACACACATTGCACCTCACAAAATAATAGTAGGAGATTTCAACACCCCACTCTCATCAATGGACAGATCATGGAAACAGAAATTAAACAGAGACGTAGACAGACTAAGAGAAGTCATGAGCCAAATGGACTTAATGGATATTTATAGAACGTTCTACCCTAAAGCAAAAGGATATACCTTCTTCTCAGCTCCTCATGGTACTTTCTCCAAAATTGACCATATAATTGGTCAAAAAACAGGCCTCAACAGGTACAGAAAGATAGAAATAATCCCATGCGTGCTATCGGACCACCACGGCCTAAAGCTGGTCTTCAATAACAATAAGGGAAGAATGCCCACATATACGTGGAAACTGAACAATGCTCTACTCAATGAAAACCTGGTCAAGGAAGAAATAAAGAAAGAAATTAAAAACTATTTTTAGAATTTGATGAAAATGAAGGTACAAATACCCAAACTTATGGGACACAAATGAAAGCAAGGAAGGGGAGGAGGATGTTGCTAAAGAGGAAAACTCATAAGCGCTGAGTGCCTGCAGAAAGAAAACAGGAAAGAGAATATGTCAGCAGCTTGACAGCACACCTAAAAGCTCTAGAACAAAAAGAAGCAAATACACCCAGGAGGAGTAGAAGGAAGGAAATAATCAAACTCAGAGCTGACATCAACCAAGTAGAAACAAAAAGGACCATAGAAAGAATCAACAGAACCAAAAGTTGGTTCTTTGAGAAAATCAACAAGATAGATAAACCATTAGCCGGACTAAGGAGAGGACACAGAGAGTGTGTCCAAATTAACAAAATCAGAAATGAAAAGGGAGACATAACTACAGATTCAGAGGAAATTCAAAAAATCATCAGATCTTACTATAAAAGCCTATATTCAACAAAACTTGAAAATCTACAGGAAATGGAAAATTTTCTAGACAGATACCAGGTACCGAAGTTAAATCAGGAACAGATAAACCAGTTAAACAACCCCACAACTCCTAAGGAAATAGAAAGTCATTAAAGGTCTCCCAACCAAAAAGAGCCCAGGTCCAGACGGGTTTAGTGCAGAATTCTATCAGACCTTCATAGAAGACCTCATACCAATATTATCCAAACTATTCCACAAAATTGAAACAGATGGAGCACTACCAAATTCTTTCTTTGAAGCCACAACTACTCTTATACCTAAAGCACACAAAGACCCAACAAAGAAAGAGAACTTCAGACCAATTTCCCTTATGAATATCGACACAAAAATACTCAATAAAATTCTGGCGAACCGAATCCAAGAGCACATCAAAACAATCATCCACCATGATCAAGTAGGCTTCATCCCATGCATGCAGGGATGGTTTAATATAGGGAAAACCATCAAGTGATCCATTATATAAACAAACTGAAAGAACAAAACCACATGATCATTTCATTAGATGCTGAGAAAGCATTGACAAAATTCAACACCCCTTCATGATAAAAGTCCTGGAAAGAATAGGAATACAAGGCCCATACCTAAACATAGTAAAAGCCATATACAGCAAACCAGTGGCTAACATTAAACTAAATGGAGAGAAACTTGAAGCAATCCCACTAAAATCAGGGACTAGACAAGGCTGCCCACTCTCTCCCTACTTATTCAATATAGTTCTTGAAGTTCTAGCCAGAGCAATCAGACAACAAAAAGGAGGTCAAGGGATACAGATCGGAAAAGAAGAAGTCAAAATATCACTATTTGCAGATGATATGATAGTATATTTAAGGATCCCAAAAGTTCCACCAGAGAACTACTAAAGTTGATAAACAACTTCAGCAAAGTGGCTGGGTATAAAATTAACTCAAATAAATCAGAAGCCTTCCTCTACACAAAAGAGAAACAAGCCGAGAAAGAAATTAGGGAAACAACACCCTTCATAATAGACCCAAATAATATAAAGTACCTCACTGTGACTTTAACCAAGCAAGTAAAAGATCTGTACATTAAGAACTTCAAGACACTGAAGAAAGAAATTGAAGAAGACCCAGAAGATGGAAAGATTCCCATGCTCATGGATTGAAGGATTAATATAGTAAAAATGGCCATTTTACCAAAAGCGATCTACAGATTCAATGCAATCCCCATCAAAATACCAATCCAATTCTTCAAAGAGTTAGACAGAACAATTTGCAAATTCATCTGGAATAACAAAAAACCCAGGATAGCTAAAACTATCCTCAACAATAAAAAGGACTTCAGGGGAATCACTATCCCTGAACTCAAAGCAGTATTACAGAGCAATAGTGATAAAAAACTGCATGGTATTGGTACAGAGACAGACAGATAGACCAATGGAATAGAATTGAAGACCCAGAAATGAACCCCACACCTATGGTCACTTGAATTTTGACAAAGGAGCCAAATCCATCCAATGGAAAAAAGATAGCATTTTCAGCAAATGGTGCTGGTTCAACTGGAGGTCAACATGTAGAAGAATGCAGATCGATCCAAGCTTATCACCCTGTACAAAGCTTAAGTCCAAGTGGATCAAGGACCTCCACATCAAACCAGACACACTCAAACTAATAGAAGAAAAACTAGGGAAGCATCTGGAACACATGAACACTGGAAAAAATTTCCTGAACAAAATACCAATGGCTTATGCTCTAAGATCAAGAATCGACAAATGGGATCTCATAAAACTGCAAAGCTTCTGTAAGGCAAAGGACACTGTGGTTAGGACAAAACGGAAACCAACAGATTGGGAAAAGATCTTTACCAATCCTACAACAGATAGAGGCCTTATATCCAAAATAAACAAAGAACTCAAAAAGTTAGACCGCAGGGAGACAAATAACCCTATTAAAAAATGGGGTTCAGAGCTAAATAAAGAATTCACAGCTGAGGAATGCCAAATGGCTGAGAAACACCTAAAGAAATGTTCAACATCTTTAGTCACAAGGGAAATGCAAATCAAAACAACCCTGAGATTTCACCTCACACCAGTGAGAATGGCTAAGATCAAAAACTCAGGTGACAGCAAATGCTGGCGAGGATGTGGAGAAAGAGGAACACTCCTCCATTGTTGTTGGGGTTGCAGACTGGTACAACCATTCTGGAAATCAGTCTGGAGGTTCCTCAGAAAATTGGACATTGAACTGCCTGAGGATCCAGCTATACCTCTCCTGGGCATATACCCAAAAGATGCCCCAACATATAAAAAAGACACGTGCTCCACTATGTTCATCGCAGCCTTATTTATAATAGCCAGAAGCTGGAAAGAACCCAGATGCCCTTCAACAGAGGAATGGATACAGAAAATGTGGTACATCTACACAATGGAATATTACTCAGCTATCAAAAACAACGACTTTATGAAATTGTGAGGCAAATGGTTGAACTGAAAATATCATCCTGAGTGAGCTAACCAATCACAGAAAGACATACATGGTATGCACTCATTGATAAGTGGCTACTAGCCCAAATGCTTGAATTACCCTAGATGCCTAGAACAAATGAAACTCAAGATGGATGATCAAAATGTGAATGCTTCACTCCTTCTTTAAAAGGGGAACAAGAATACCCTTGGCAGAGAAGAGAGAGGCAAAGATTAAACAGAGACTGAAGGAACACCCATTCAGAGCCTGCCCCACATGTGGCCCATACATACAGCCACCCAATTAGACAAGATGGATGAAGCAAAGAAGTGCAGACCGACAGGAGCCGGATGTAGATCGCTCCTGAGAGACACAGCCAGAATACAGCAAATACAGAGGCGAATGCCAGCAGCAAACCACTGAACTGAGAATGGGACCCCTGTTGAAGGAATCAGAGAAAGAACTGGAAGAGCTTGAAGGGGCTCGAGACCCCATATGTACAACAATGCCAAGCAACCAGAGCTTCCAGGGACTAAGCCACTACCTGAAGACTATACATGGACTGACCCTGGACTCTGACCTCATAGGTAGCAGTGAATATCCTAGTAAGAGCACCAGTGGAAGGGGAAGCCCTGGGTCCTGCTAAGACTGAACCCCCAGTGAACTAGACTGTTGGGGGGAGGGTGGCAATGGGGGGAGGGTGGGGAGGGGAACACCCATAAGGAAGGGGATGGGGGAGGGGGATGTTTGCCCGGAAACCGGGAAAGGGAATAACACTCGAAATGTATATAAGAAATATTCAAGTTAATAAAAAAAAAGAAAAAAAGAAAAAAAAGAAAATCTTACAGAAGCAAAGTAAAGCCCTGGATCATGGACACTGTATAATAATAAGTGAATGGTTTTTCAAGTTGCAGTGTTTATGACAATTTGTTATGCACTCGTATGTTATTACTATAAAATGAAACACCTGTGAATAAGAAAAGAATAATAAGAGGACAGAAGAGTAACATGACCCGCCTTAGGTTTTAACAGGGTCATTTTGGCTGCTGGGTTGAGAATTCACTGCAAAAGCATAGGGACCAGTCAGAATGCTATTGCAATATGTCACTTGAGAGACAATATTGTTCTGGGTCAAGGTGGTGGCTATGAAATTAATGAAAATTGGTCAGGCTTTGGACTTACTTTGAAGGCAAAAGCAAAAGCATTTCTTAATAGAATAAAACTGTCTTATGAGAAACAAGGAACAGTTAAAGGTTACTACAATTTTTTCCAATGAGTAAACCCAATGTAATTGGTATTTAATGAGTTGTACAATCAGGTAAACCCTGAGCTTTAGATGCCTCCTCCCTTTCCATCTCATTTCCCTTCTACAAGTTGTGACCTACTTTCTAAGAGATTTAAAACTGAAAGTGCCTTAGGCAAAAATAATCACAATAATAAAGTGAGTAATTTGTGACAGTTATTCGGAACCTTCTGCATAACAGAAAATAATCTAAGCATTTTATGTATCTTGATCAATTCTTAGAACATTATGCATCATCCTTATTACCCTTATATTTTACAAATGAAGACATTAAAGATGGGAGAGATTATGCTTGTTTAAAGATTCACAGCAGATAATTTGTGCAGCAGAATATGTGATCTCTAGAATATGATCAAGTGTTTGCAAATCATTTCTACTGTGAACTTTCTACAGCCATTTAGCATCTGTGAGCCTCAGTTTCCTTATAATAGTTAACACACTTAGTGCTTTGGTATGTGTTGGCTCATCTTATCCTCAAAATGATCCAATAGAGCAGATTCTATCCCCACATGTAGATGATAAGTTCATGAAGCATCCTGTGAAACAGTCACCCATCCCCGGGTATTTGTGCCATAGCTCCCAGGGAGAACATAAGAGTAGGTGGTGCTAATTCCCTTTCCATACTCTGCTAATGATTAGAAACTTGCATTTCCTCTGAAAACTTTAAGCTCTTTAACAGCAATGAAATAGTGTAGACATTTTATTAATTAAACCATCTGTTCTTCCTGAGGTATGTAAAACAAGTTGCCATTTAAGATTCTGGAATAATAATGAGAGATAACAACTTCTGAATGCTTTCTATATGCAAAACACTCGGATAACATTTTACTTTCTATGCATTAACAGATACAACCTTCCCAGCATTCTTGGGTAAATGTTTACAGTTTTCTATTTTATAGATGATAAAACTAAGTCATGTAATATTGCCTAAATCATTAAATGAGTGAAAATACATGTTGTTAGTCTAATACTAAAGCTGAAATTCTTAACAATTATAACTGGGGGAGTAATATGTGACTCCTCCATATTTAGCTATGGAAAATAGCTGTTTATTACATAAACAAACTTGATATGACTCCTGTGTACTTGCCCCCCCCAAAAAAAACATGTTTTTTAACTTTCACATAACAAATACAGTTTAAATGCTTATGTTAACAACTTACAGCCTGTGTATTTTACATGTCTTGTGAAACTACACCATTCACCTACTTAGCATACCTAAGACAAACCCTGAGGCTGTAAGAGATATCAGACCACTTCTCTCCCTTACAGATAGCTCTGGGCCACATAATATAATGGGTTCCTAAGTAACACAATCATGTAAGGCCATAACCCTAAAAGGATAGGGACCTCCTAGAGGGAGAGACACACAGGAGAGTTTGGTTTATATGTTTCAGTGCATCTATTCACTCATTTGAGCTAATAACATTTTAAAGATATCAACATTTGATATAGTGGTGACAATGGCAAAGGTCCTACGGTCTTCCAGAGCTTAGTTTTTTGAAGCTCAATGAGAATTCATTTTATCTCCTATATTTAATAAAGTTCATGTCACACAGTACATCTCAGCAAATGTTAAGAAGTAAAAGGAAATAAAAATAAAGTGGGAAAAGGCAAGTTTACTCCATGAATCACCTGCAAGCTTAAATATAAACCTGGGAAGGTTAGGTCAACTCATGGGGCCTCAGTTCCATTATCTAAAAAATCCACACAATGACTAATCCCTAGACATGGTAAGGACTTCTGAGATGAGCTATGGTAAGTACCTGATGCACAAGGAATAATGGAGAAGTTCAGAAGGATTTGAAAAAGCTTTCCAACATTACAGCTCATATTAATGTCGTGGGTGGAGTGCTCAAACTCAGGCCTGCCTGCCCATGAAAGCAGTTAAACAGCCTCCCTTACAGAATGCTTCCACATTCAGCTTCAATTAAAACAGATAATTGTGATCATGTCCTTTATTATCAGAGATATAGTGATGGTACAATTAAAAACACCTAAAATGTCATTTTTACTCTAAGCACTGGTGGTAGAAACATCCCTTAGTGCAATCCCATGGCAGTGCAGAGCACACCCTTTATAGAAAATGCCTTCGCTTGCCTATTACTTATCTACGGACCATAAATGGTGTTTGATCACTTTAAATCCTCTTCTCTGCTTGGCTTTGATTGCAAAAAAGTGGTCAGGTTAATTGGAACAATTAAGGTGTTCCTGGGGGATAATTACCCCTTTTACTTTCTGTGTGTGAAGAGGAAGGAAGATGGCTGGTCCTGAAATTGGGATCCCTGTGGCACACCAGGGAGGAGAATTAAAACCAGTGAGACAGAGCCCAGAATGCACTTCCCCCATGTACTTAATATAATTATCCAATAAAAGCATATGCAATCTCTTACCACCCACCATCAAACACACACACACACACAAACACACACACACACACAAACACACACACACACACACACACACACACACACACACACACACCATTTTGAATGTGCAGAAAGAACTGTTACTCTATCTGCACCAAGGAATGCCATGTGTGAGCTAAGAAAGTTAAGGTTGGAAAGCCTTCTGCACTTCCCAATTAACCTTGCCCTCCTTTCCTGACTGACCCACATCACATCATCATTATAGTTGGGCCTTTCCATTGACTTTTGAAAAACAAGATTCACTGATGAGCTCCCTTGTTCTTTTCTGAACTATAGCCCTGATACTGAAGAAATCTACTTTTAAGATACATCCAACTATAAAGGTCCCCCACACCTCTAAAATCAGTCCCTTAGCCTTTAAAAGTGCTACCCTGACTGAAACCCCAGAACTAAAGAATTAAGGTGAAATCTCCAGGGAGATTTCAAATCCATTCAAAAAAGAGACAGAGCAAGTGGCATTGTACTTTTAAACTTCATCTAAATTGCTCTGTCTAGCACATTGCATTTGGGGTCTTAAAATGGAAAACTCTATATCCTCCACTTGTGTAATAAGTGTATTCTGTCTGTCTGTAGTTAAGTTGAATGACTTGAGCATAATGTGACTCAAAAATTATTTAGGCATCATAGTGAATGGAGTCATTTATACAATGAATACATTTCTCACAGCTAGTCTATAATTAATGGTGCAAGAATCATGATGAGATTAGTCTTCTCTACAATGATGTCCTGCTGGGTTATCAAGAGGGAGAGAAACAGAAAACTTCACCAACAGAATCATAAATAAATGGTTTACTGGCTTCTACTGTGATAAATTACAATTGCCTGCCCACTGACTTCTTTAATTAAAATAAAATACTTGAATGTGGACTGTCAAATCATAGGAGGTATTTTGCAATAATTTTGTCTTCAAGGGTGCTTAAGTATATAATTTAGGAAATAAGAAGTGATGAAAGTGACTGTGTAGAAGTGGTTTTGAAAGGACAGTCACTATAACCACTAATATCTGACCTTCAGAAAGCTAATTCATTTTGTGAAGTTCAATATCTTCTCTGTGAAAGCAAGTGATACACATTCTGTTGTAGGGCTATTGTGAAAATTAAGTAAGAGCATTCACATAAAGTGCCTAGGAGAGGATCTATCAGAGAGGAGAGGAGGTACACACTAAATCCTACCTCTCATGAGTTTCTCTGGAAGGCAGATCATTGAAATTAGTTAAAATGTTTACATATGTGAACAGAACGAATCTATAACCTCTATCCAATGCCCAAAGCTCCAAAGGTTTGCCTCCCCACACATATGTAGCAGATGTGCAGCTTGGTCTTCAAGTGGGTCCTGAACTGGAGCAGGGGCTATTCCACAAGCTGTTGCCTGTAAGTAGGATGTGTTCTTCTAGGTGGGCTGCCTTATCTGTCCTCAGTGGGAGAGATGGAGTACCTAGTCTCCTAGAAACATGAAGTGCCAGTGTGGGGAGATAACAGGGTGGGGAATTCACCCTCTCAGAGGAAAAGGGAATAGGAGATAAGAGAAGGATTGTGGGAGAGAGTGACTGGGAGGGAGCAGTGAGCAGGATGTAAACTGAATAAGTAAAAAATAATATATAAAAGTTATATATATATATATATATATATATATATAGAGAGAGAGAGAGAGAGAGAGAGAGAGAGAGAAATAAAAAGAAAGGCAGGAGGCTCTAAAAGCGTGTTTTGTTGGCAAAAAAGATGGAAATAAAACTTGTCAAAGAGTAAAAAGAAAAGTCACTGTACTAGGCTAGGACTCTCAAAACTATAAAAGCCCCATTGTTGATATAATTATACATGGCACTACATTATATTCAGACACAAATCAAATATCTCTTTTGGAAGGATATGCCAATTCACACACTGAAGAACAACTTGTTGCTTTGTTTACTGATGAGTACTGATTCTACAACTATCATGAGTCTATTTCTGTCCTGCATGTAGATTATGGTAACAACAGCAATAACAATGATGGGTGCAATTAGCCTTTACTGACCTAAGATAAGCACCAAGCATGGAGGAAAAACAATTACACTCATTAATTCATTAGTTACAAAGCAATCCTTGGAGATACCTATTGATAAAATTACTCTTGATTTTAAATGTAAATATTTAGAGAAAAGAGTCACTTATACACTAATACTTAATAGAAAGGATAACATGAAATTGTGAAATCATATATATAACTGATCAAAACTTTATGATGACAGCTACAGGTTAGAACTACAGACTCCATCAGTATGTATATAAAGGCATAATACTCGGCCATTAAAAAGAAGACATTAGTGACAAATAACACAGCATGGGCATGCACTGGAAACATTATGCTCTGTGAAAACTGACAGGAACACTCACAGCCAAACATTGGGCTAAGAGAGAGCCCAAATTGAAGATATTCATAGGGTCCCTCCTTACGGTCCCTCCCCTTGGAACTCAGAGAACTCAATAGAAGAATGGGAGAAAGAATTGTAGAAGCCAGAGGGGTTGAAGACACAAAAGAGCCTACAGAATCAACTAAGTAGGCTTCACAGGGGCTCACAGAGAGTGAAGCTGCAATCATGGAGGCTATATGGGTCTGGACTAGATCCTCTGCATATATGTTATGGTTGTTAGCTTAGTGGGTTTGTGGGACTTCTAACAGTGGGCATGTCTCTGACTCTTTTCACTGCTCATGGGTCCCTTTTCCTCCTACTGGGATGCCTCATCCAACCTAGATATGAGAGTTTGTACCTAGTCTCATTGCATCTTGTCATGATCAGTTAATATCCCCGAAAGGTCTGCTTTTACCTGAAGGGAAACAAAGGAAAGGTGGATCTTGAGTACAGGGGAGGTAGGACAGGAGCCTGGAAGGAGTGGAGGGGGGGTGCTGTGGTCAAGCGTATGAGAGAACATTTTTAAAAGAAAAAAAGGAAAAAGAAACTAGTAAAGAAATATAAATGAATGATGTGATTCTATCTATATAAAATACAGAAAATATACAGTAATATATAGCAACAAAAGGTATAACAGTGTTTGCTGAGGAAAGAGCAATAATAGGTAATCATAGAAAGCTACACGCTGATACCTATAAATATTAAATTTCATCAGTTCTATCCTGTACTACTACAGGCATGTAATCTTAGAATTTGAGAAGACAAGTCAGGAAGATTGCAAAATTGTGGCCAGCCTGGGTCAAATAGTAAAACCTTGTCTCAAACTCACCAACCACATGAGAATGGCTTTATCTAATCATAAACCTAAAATGTTATAGTTGTTTACTATGCATAAGGATTTTATAATTACTTCATTGATTGATTATATGTTTTTAAATTAACATAAAAATTTATATTCGGGGTTGGGGATTTAGCTCAGTGGTAGAGCGCTTGCCTAGGAAGCACAAGGCCCTGGGTTCGGTCCCCAGCTCCGGAAAAAAAAAAATTTATATTCTATTTTGTCCTTTTCCCCAAAATGACTTGCTATCTATACCAAAAAAAAGGGCAATATGCATGTAATAATAATTAGTGAAAAGAGGAGAATTTGAAGGAGAGTGTAAAGGTAGTATATTGGAGGGTTTGCAAGGAGTAAAAGAAAGGGAGAAATGTAGTAATTATATAATAATTATTTAAATGAATAAAGTCAAGTTAAGTACAAAAAATAAAACCAAAACATACAGTCAATAAATGAGTCAATCACATTAACAGAGAAGATGAAGGACAGATGGCTCATAAGGGTTTAAGAACTGTTCAAAGTCTTCAGCCATCGGAGAAATGCAAACTAAAAATGTTTTTGAGATTTCAATTCATTTTAGTCAGAATGGCCAAGATCAAGGAAACATATAGATAAATTCTGATTAGGTATGAAGGAATACAAATGCTTTCTTCTGTAAAGAATATCAGAATGGAGATTTCTCAAAATAATAACCACAAGCTAAAAGAAGAGCTATAAGGTGACCCAGGTGTACCACTAAGGAATATACTCAAAGGACCCTACAATAGAGATACTTAAAAAATCCATGATTATTTTTCACAATAGCTAAGAAATGGAACTTGATGATCATCGATAAGTGAGCAATACTAAAATTGGGGCAGTGCATTTATACAACTGATTTTTTTCCAGCCATTAAAACAGTGAAATCATTACCTTTGCAGGAAAATAGAATGAACTGGAAACTACATTAAGTGAAATAACTCAGATTCAGAAAGAAATGATTCATATTTTCTCTCATATTCAGATCCTAGGTGTAATGGTCACAGATAATAGGCATATATGTATTGAAGTGTGTGGATCATAAAATTGTACAGAGGAACAAGAGGGGAAAGGGGGATCTTCATAGATTGTTTTCTAACAAAACTCTATATTTATAAATAACCCTATATTTATAAATTCTCCTAAATGAATTATCTTTGCCTGATTTCTTTTTATATGAGGGAACTGGAGAGGTGGCTCAATAGTTAAGAGGTCTTACTGTTCTTGGAAAAGCCTGGAGATTCATTTCCAGTACTCATATCAGGTTGTTCACAGTGCTCTGTAATTGTAGTACTAATGGGTATGACACCAACTTCTGGCTTCTGTAGGCACCTGCACATACACAGGGCACATAATGTCTCCAAGGATCACACATAAATACATATAAACAAACAAACAAATGAATAAATAAATAAATAATGTGAAGTATACCATTTATGTCCTAGGCCTATTATACCTTTATATAGGACTAAATTAAAGTCAAAATTATAGAATTAAATTTTGGCATATTTATTAATTAAAGTATAATTAAAATAAGTTAGCACAACCATTAATATAAATGAACACAACTTTTTAACATACTGTGAGAGAACGTTGTGACTCAACTTGGTGATCAATCTTGTGCTGTGGTAGCTGTTCTATAAACTTAGTGATATTCCAAATGATAGGTATCACTGAGAAAAAAACATCCTGAGAATTGTATACAGTAGATTCTTTCCTAGGGAAATGCTATGGACTAAGTTTGTTGTATAATCCTAAGGCACTATTCATCTCCATTCTTAGTTCTTGACATCCAATGAATGGAATACCATTTGTTTACCTCATTCTATTCTTTAAAAGAATTTGGAAAATCTCCTATAACAGGACACATCCTGTTTCCTACTGAAATCTGCCAAGCTAGGATCCTTTGTTCCCCAGATAGACTGAGCCTGTTTTGGATGACATAGGTTATGGCAACAAGGTTTTTAACTTACTTTAAAAAAATGCAAAGTCACTGATCTTGAACAGAAGGCAGCAAGGGCAAGAATCTGATCTGAGTGATTATAAAAGCCCTAGTTAAATTACCTTCTGTCTATGTATGCCTTAACAATGGGCTACTGATCTATTCATTAGGTATCCTGTTGTACATGTTTTTGCAACAGAGAGAGAGGAGACAGACAGACAGACAGACACAGACAGACAAACAGACAGACAGACAGACACAGACAGCCAACGAAGGAAAGTGATCTCTATATTGTGCACTGAAAGGGATCCACATTTATCCCCTCCTTTTTGCTTTTATAAGACCATTAGAATAAGTAATTTTTCCAATGTACAGTGAAACTGGGTGTCGATTTTTCACCAACCACTGGAAAACTTGATGCACAACTGACCATCATCTCTCTCTCTTTAAGAAGATATTTTTTTTAACTTGGAGTATTTCTTATTTACATTTGAAGTTCCCTTTCTAGGTTCCGCAAATCCCCTAATCCCTCCCTTCCTTCTTTATGAATTGTTCCCTCCCCATCCTCCCCCATTGCCCTCCCCAACAATCTTGTTCTGGGGGGTTGGGGTCTTAACAGGACCCAGGCTTCCCTTCCACTGGTGCTCTTACTAGGATATTCATTGCTTCCTATGAGGTCAGAGTCAGGGTCCAGTCCATGGTATATTCTTTAGGTAGGCAGTCCCTGGAAGCTCTGGTTGCTTGGCATTGTTCATATGGGATTTTCCAGCCCCTCAAGCTCTTTCCAGTTTCTTTCTCTGATTCCTTTCAATGGGGGGTCCCTATTCTCAGTTCAGTGGTTTTGCTGCCTTCGCCTCTGCATTTGCTGTATTCTGGCTGTGTCTCTCAGGAGATCTACATCCGCCCTCCTGTCTGCCTGCACTTCTTTGCTTTAACATCCATCTTGGTCTAATTGGATGGCTAGTATATATGGGCCACTATGTGGGCGGCTCTTGAATGGGTGTTCCTTCTGTCTCTGTTTGTAATCTTTGCCTCTTCCTTCCTAAAGGCTGGCAGAAGTATTCTGTCCTTTTGAAAGAAGAGATGAGCATTCACATTTTGATCATCCATCTTGAGTTTTCATTGTGCCTAGGCATCTCAGGGTAATCCAGGATTTCGGGCTAGTGAAGCCACTTTACTGTACGAGTGCATACGCATGTGTGTGTCTGTGATCGTTAGCTCACTCCAGGATGATATTTTCCAGTTCCAACCATTTGCCCTACGAATTTCATAAGAGTCGTTGTTTTTGATAGCTAGTAATATTCATTATGTAGATGTACCCACATTTTCCGTATCCATTCCTCTGTTGAAGGGCATCTGGGTCTTTCCAGCTTCTGGCTATTATAAATAAGGCTGCTATGAACACGTGTCTTTTTATGTATTTGGGGCATCTTTTGGTGTATATGCCCAAGAGAGGCATAGCTGGATCCTCAGGCAGTTCAATATCCAATTTTAAGAAGATATTCTTAAAGAGAATAACTTCTTAAAGTCCCATTGTATAGAGGAAGAAGTGAAGGATCACTATGATTAATCAATATGTTTAGAATTACACAGCTTTCATGAAGCATTGCTAGGAATCACATTGTTAACATAATCTAATTTGAAGTGCTATTTATATTTTGCTAGGCCTTCTTCCAGATTTTAGTATAGTATATGGATGCATTGCTAATTCCACCTCAGTATTGGTAAGTTTATACCAAATTGAAATCCTCTCTCATGGTTATTTCTCTTCAGTGTTAATGAAATCCAAGCAAAGTCATACAAGTAATTCTTTAAAGAGAAAAATAAAACTGGAGATATTATAAGTCTAAACATATCAATGAAGCAAGAATTCAAATGTTAAGTCATGCAAAAAATTTAAATGTATATACCCAAGTTTTTTTACTGCAAAATACCATATATTCAATTCTCATTTTGCCAATGTTTTCTATTCTAAAACTAAATTTTTAGTTTTAAAAGGTATTATCGTAGAAGTGGTTATATCTAACAAATTAATTTATCAAGCATTAAAATTTGAACCATTTAATCCTGAGCAGGAAGTTTTAACAATAGTGCCTTAATAAATTTCTAAATACATAAGGAAACATTACTTATAACGATGATAGCATTGAATAATATTTTTATAGTATTCTTTGAGGTCATAATAGACACTAAGACCCTTTGGAAATATAAAAGAAGGGAGTCAAGTGATCATTTTCAACAGTGATTATTATATATGGCTTTTACTATGTTTAGGTATGGGTCCTGAATTCCTGTTCTTTCCAGGACTTTTATCATGAAGGGGTATTGAATTTTGTCAAATGCTTTCTCAGCATCTAATGAAATGATCATGTGGTTTTTATCTTCCAGTTTGTTTATATAGTGGATTGTGTTGATGGTTTTCCATATATTAAACCATCCCTGCATGCCTGGGATGAAGCCTACTTGATCATGATAGATGATTGTTTTGATGTGCTCTTGATTCGGTTTACCAATTTTATTGGTATTTTTGCATTGATATTCATGAAATTGGTCTAGCTCCCTTTCTTTGTCGGACCTTTATTGTGATTTAGGTATGAAGTAATTGTGGCTTCATAGAAAATTCAGTAAATTGCTCCATCTGATTTTCAATTTTGTGGAATAGTTTTGGATAGTATTGGTATAGGTCTTCTATGAAGTAGCGATGAAGTAGAATTCTTGCACTAAACCCATCTGGACCTGGGTTCTTTTTGGTTGGGAAGCCTTTAATGACTGCTTCTGTTTCTTTAGGAGTTGTGGGGCTGTTTAAATGGTTTGTTAATGTTATAATAACTGTGGAGTCTTGGAATGTTGCAGCTTGCATATTAAAGATCACACAGACTAAAGCTAATCCACTCTGCCACTTTCGAGTTTACTAGGTACCATGAGTCAAGTGCTTAGAATTTCTGGGCTTCATTTTTCTAGACTACAAAATATTGCTAACCTTATTTGGTATTAAATGTATGGAACTAACTAGGGATGATGTGGGCTACATAAAGTACATTAAACAAATAGAGAGTGTTGTCAGATTATAGTTTTTACCTCAGACTTTTCAATCATTTGAATTCATTTCCTGGCACCACGCAGTGGTGGTAACCTATAAGAGTTAAACACATTCTAGGTATATGTAATAACCTGAGGTAGAAACCTGGAACTGGCTTCTTTCCATTCTCACCTCAGTTCTGCTATTGAGGGTTAGTTATACACACTGCTAAAGGGCTATGGACCACAGGGTGACTCTACTCAAACACAGATCAGAAAAAAGTAACATTGAACATTGTTAGGATTTAATGACTTCTGATATCCACTCTTTTATATAAAGTACTATCGTGCCATAAAAAAAATACGGGAAAAGGTGATATAGTAATTCTAGATTTTGAGATGAGAATAAATCTCTCTAGTCTAAATATAAAAGAATTGCTTGACGTCTCTGCCACCATCTAGATCATTCTCACTCAAGCAAAGACCATTCAATTACCTTTGAGAGAGAGAGAGAGAGAGAGAGAGAGGTGTTGGGCACCTACATAAATGCAGATGCATATGTGTTTGCATTCGAGGGCATAATGTATATACTGCAAATCAATTAATCGTTCCATGAGGTCTTTTTGTGATTTTGCCCTGGTCTACTTTGTAGATACTATCATATGCATTTTTTTATGTTGTTACAAACTAGGTAAAGAAAGCTACATTGGCTGCCCTTATTTGGATATTAATGCCAAAATCAAAACTACAACTAAAGAAGGATTTTTGATTGGGATGAAAGAAATACTATATTCGGATAGAAGCTAACTTCCCACTTGACCTCCATCTCTGACTTTCTCATACCTTTCTCATAATAACTTGGGACAATGGCTTCACCATGCTGGTGGTATCAATTTAGACTTATGGTGAGGTATACAAAAAGACAGGATCTTACAGATGTGAAAGAAGTTTATGATATAAACCAAGGCAGATCTTTAAAGCAAAGTACCATAAAGTTTATTGTATGGTGCCATTTCAAGATACTGTTTTTCAAATAGATGATCAGAGATTAAGTTTCCTTCCCATCTCCACTTCTTTTGACTCCATTAATTTATTTACTCCTTTACATCCCAAATGCAGCCCCCCCCCACTCTGTTCTCTTCCCAGTACCCTGCTGATGGCTCTGTGGTTAAGAACACTGGCTGCTCTTATAGATGACCCAGGTTCAATTATTTGCACCTACATGGCAAATTGCAATTGTCCAGTTCAAGAGGATCTGGTACCCTCACAAAGACATACATACAGGCAAAGCATCAACACAAATAAAATAAAAAAATTATTGGGGTTGGGGATTTAGCTCAGTGGTAGAGCGCTTCCCTAGCAAGCGCAAGGCCCCGGGTTCGGTCCTCAGCTCTGGAAAAAAGAAAAAAGAAAAAAGAAAACAAAGAAAAAAACATTGTTTACAATAAAAGCCATCTCCACTTCTTTCTTGCCTATGTCCTTTATTCATTCCTAGAGTTTTGCTGTCATTGATATCTACACTAGGATCAATTCATTCAGAAACTGTTAAACCCCTTTTCTGTGTAGTCGACACTATGAGGAGTAGTTAATTTTTAACAAGCATTAGAGGAATACTGGCTCTAATCAGAGATGGCCTGAGTTTGATCCTCAAAACTCATAGTGAGAGAAGAGAACCAGTTTCCAAAAGTTGTCCTCTGTTTCCTCTATATGAATGCTATTTACATGAATGTGTGCACATTCGCACACACACGCACGCACGCACGCACGCACACACGCACATACACAGGCATGCACGCAAATAATGGATTTAAATAAAAAGAAATGCACAACATGCATTAGGTCATGTTATGTGTACTAGGTTTTTCCAGCAACATACTACCTCTACCAGGAGTCAGTCCTCTGGCAACAGTTTAAGGAGTATATAAGTAGGCCTGGTTTTAAAAGGCAGTCTGACTTCAGTGGGAGAAGATGCACCTAATCTAGGAGACTTGAGCCCCAGGGAAGGGGAGGCCTTGTGGTGGGGGGAACTCCTCTGGGAGACAGTGGGAGGAAGAAAGAGATGAGGAACTGTGGGAGGGGACTGGGGAGCAACGCTGGATTGTAAATAAATATAACGATCATAATAATTTTTTTAAAAAGCAGTCTGGGCCTTTTCTGAGCTCTAGAGGTGGCAGTCATGGCAACATTAGTACTAGGAATCAAAGAATAAACCTAAGCACACAGATAAAGATATGGCTATGAACGTTCCTTTTCATTTTACTTTCACACTTTAGAGGATTTTATTTATTCCAAAACTGAAATGACTCATTTGAAATTAAAGCGGTGCATGCAATTAATTAATTATCACCAGGAAGTTCCTCCTTAATCTCCAGAATCAGCAGGACTCCTTCAGGGGAATGCTTCTTAAGCACAGAATAAAATGGACTCCCTGACTTGTTCAGAGCCACTGCGATCACTTTAGAATTTAGTCCACCTAAAGTGAGGCATCCTAATTATTACAGCTCTAAACAACGCTGGCTTTTTTGGTTTGGTTTTGTTTTGGATTTCAACCCTAATCCTGTGAAAGGAACTATATAAACCATCAAGTGAACTCTCCTGTGCCTTTTTCTCCCCCCTCCTCCTGCCTCACACTCATCTCAGCACCAGATCAAAGGATCAAAGTGAATGGCAAGTATAACTGGTATTTGCTTCAGTAGAAAATTAGTTGTCAAAAAAATTTCACTGAAAGGCCTAGATATTCACTAGATATTAGTGGAGAACCCCTCCCCCAAGAAAAAGGCTGTTTTGACAGAAGTCAGGAGATTATGTAACTGCTGAGTGTTCTGCAGCTCTGTAACCCAATATATGTAACATAATTTATTCTTAATTAGAATAAAGAGTTATTTAAATACTAAAAATTTGAGTGTGTCAGTATAACTGAATTAATAATTTTTGATGTATGAAAAATATGATTGGAGACTGACTTTGCAAGAAAAAACTAGATATTAAAATGAATTAAGTCTACAGTCTCTACGTGCTTGACTTTTTTTTAACCCAGTGATGCTGCAATTAGCAAATGCTTAGAGAACAGAGCTCCTTTATGACAAGCTCAGCTGTGGGAAAGGAACCAACAAAATACCACTTCTGAGAAGGGGGAATCAATGTCAGGGAGTGTCATCTGCTGACGTTTGTTCCCACTCTCCTCCTCCCATTCACTGAACTAGGCGCTAACCTTTGAACTCCAAAATTATGACCGGGTTGGTTAGGCAGTGGCTGCTAAGCAGAACCTATAGAACATGTCTGAGAGTTCTAGGTGTCCACACTATGAATTCAACGTCCTTTAACAGAGTCACTTATGGATAAGGAACATGTTTAAATCTATGAAGGGCGTCAAAGGATTGGCAGTCTCCGATTGATAGGCAGGCATAAGCTAAGAAAGTATTGCTGGCAGGAAAAATGAAGTAGTGGCTGCAAAATAGAATTCTTCAGATAGAAAAAGGGAAGTTGTATGGAAAGGATAATTTATCACAAGAACACGACCAGAACTCTGAGTTCTATCTATCTATCTATACATCTATGCATCCATCTGTCTGTCCGTCCATCTGTCATCTGTGCAGCAAAAAGAAAAGAGCATGATATCATGTGTTTTCAAGTGCCAGCTAGCAGATGGGGGATGTAAGGAAGCAAAGGACTCAGAGTCACACTTGCCCTCCTATTTCTCAGAAACTCTTCATACCTTTTTCTTATTCAGGTGAGAAGCAGAAACAACAATGAACAAAAGTTTCCTACTAATGTTACACATCCAAATATGTAATATAATGCTACACACTTGTGTTTGTAAGTATATACATTAGCATATACATATGGTTATATGGAGTTGCATGTGCTTGCCCCGAGCCATCTCCCCAGCCCCGTAATTACTTCATATTATCTAAATGAATTGCCTACTTTATTTCTGGTAATCCTGAGGAAAATATTCAAGTGCTATCTCAGTTTTATAGACAAAGAAACAAAGACTCAAAAAGGTTAGCTAACCTGTCTAGTAATCCAGGCCATAAAGTACAAGGGTAACTCTAAAACCACATCTCTCTTCATTACATTGTGCTTCCCAAACACCCCGTACCATACCGGATTGATTATAGTAGAATTCTTCCCAATAATTTCTACATAAACCTTAGTAGATATACAGTAAAAGGGCACAATGCCAAATACATCGAAGAAGCTGATTTAAGGAAAGCTAAACAGGATTATTTTCTACACCTTGTCTGTATTGTATCATAGTGGTTATTGAAGAGATCTCCAAATAAAAACAAGGATAAACACTTTAAAAAGAAATTTTCCTGGACATACTCTTCTACAGTCAGGGAGCTCAAAGGTATTGTGCCTTTGCATCTTAGCTCCATTCTAGCAGAAACACAGGCTGTATATGTCCTTTTGGTAGGCAAGGGGAAGAAAAGTTACATCCATGAGAATCTCCTAGCAAATAGGCTGAAAGCTGTGCTGCTTCCACGACAATCCATGACCTCCCAGCCAGTAGGGCAGCTGAGCATGATGAGGAAGGGCACTGTCTCTCTGATTCCCAGGGCCTGTCATTTCCCCAGGGCTGGTGAGGCCTGGGGATTGGAGGGCAAGAAGCCCAGTACAGTCTAAAGGAATGATACTCAATGGGCCCTGTGTGCTACCAGGGAGGAGGGGTAGATTTCCTCACTGGTCTTTGGCTACATGCCAGACCTTAAGTAAGTACTGTATATGGTGAATCATTGTCAGCACTGGCATTGCCAGATGCTGGGAATGCATATAAAAGAGCTTGCGTTTGAAAACGTCCAGTCCTCAACAAAGCTCTGGTCTCTCATCTCAGTTCCTGCTACTGCTTTGCTATTCCAAACCACTCTCTATGCAGATACTCAACCAATCTTCCTAAGGTAGAAATATAACGCTATCCCTCGGCATAAAACCCTTCAGTACTTCCAGAAATGGATGCTCTGAGAGGTTAATTAACTTGCTGAAGGCCTCATGGTTCTTAGTTCCTAGAATAGAGCCTTGGCACAGATCAGGCTTATGCAAGGGTTGGTTTCTTTAATGTGGCTGTTTTAATGCGTGATTACTAATCTGGCTTTCACTTGAGTGGCTATTTAACCCTTGTGTGAGTACTATAGATTAACACTCATGTTACCGTTAACCTATTGCCAAAACAACCCCAAGATCCTACCTTCATATGCCACTTCCCATTTGCATTATACTTTAATCACACATTATTTCTCCTAAAAGAGGAGATATAGAACACTGATCTTTGTGTAACAATGCATAGCACAGGGCCTAGCCTATAATAAATGTGTGCTAAATCCTTAAACATTGGAAAGTTGTAGATTAAAACTACGTTAAGATTCCCAGGCTGCCCAGGAACCTTCTCCACTCTCTCTGTTCCTCAACACACAATCCTCAGAGTTTTCCCCAGTGCTGCAAGACAACAGCTGCTGCAGGCTCCTCTAACCTCCCCAGTCCACTTTTTCTGTGAATCTCACAGGAATCCCCTTACCCCTCTTCCTTCTCCTCTGCTGCTGTGTTCCAGCCCCCTGTTCAAACACAGGCCACACCTGCCAGTAGGTAGGCTGCTAGTAGATCTTCTCCATACTCTTTGTTCCCTCAAATCCAATCCTCAGGGTGGACCTTAGTACTGCAACAGACCACCCAGGTCCAAGCCCTAGCCTAAGTATTATTATTTTCAGATGTTATGATAATATGCATAAGTGATCCTAAAAATTTCACCAGGGAACACCTCTACCTGATTGATACTCTCAGCAAAGTAGATGGATACAAGATTGAATAAATAAATAAATAAATAAATAAATAAATAAATAAATAAATAAATATAAAAATAAATCAGTAGCCATCCTATACACAAATGACAAAGGGAAAGAAAAGGAAATCATGGAGACAACACACATCTCAACAACCTAAAAAAGAAAAAAGAAGTATCTTGGAGTAACTCTATCGAAGCAAGTGAAAGACTTGTATGATAAAAACTTCAAAGGACTTGAAGAAAAAATTGAGGAAGATATCAGTCGATGGAAATATCTCCCATTCTCGTGGGTCAGTAGGATTAACAGAGTAAAAATTGTCATCCTACCAAAAGCAGTTTACTGTCACCATGATGCATTGTATGAAAGAGGAATCTGTTCTCAATTTAAAATTTAAAAAAAAGATCTTAAACTTGAAAAAAATCTTTCATAAATGTTCAAACAAACATACTTATATTGTTGATTAACTTGTTATTCATAATACTGTTTGTTACCTGGGAGAGTTGTGGTCTTTTTACTAAGTTGGTCACGTCCCCATAGAATTCTGGTTAAAGATTTCTGTAAAGTATCCCTCATTAATTCCCATGTGAATCTGTCTGTGTTTAACAAAAAGGGAACAAAGTTTTTTGTTGGTGATACAGAGCCAGGGACAGATTCTCTAGATAATATTCATGGAGGAACAGATTCAGACTCAAGTAGAGAGGTGGAGGACAGCAGAAGACACAGTGAAAGTGAAATAGATAATACAGATCTGTACTCACTCATTCACAAATTATAAAATTCTAAATAAATGAGTAAATAAACCATTAGAAAAGATTCCACCTCATCGCAGTCAAATGGTCATCATTGAGAATACAAGTAATAACAAGTATTGGTTTGGATGTACAGAAAAGTGGAAACTTAACCACTACGGTAGAAGTACAAATTAGTGTAGTAACATTGGAACTCAGTTTGGGGTATTCTTGAAAAACAAAGTGTAGAAATAGATCTACCACGTGGCCTAGCTACTATATCACTTCTAGGCACATACCTAAAAGAATTTGTTTTCTATTACAGAGATACTTGTCCATTTGTTCATTGCTTCTCTGGTCACAATAGCTAGTAATCAAAAGCATCTTAAAGGTCCATCAACAGATGAATGCATAATGACAATGTGGTACATATATACAATGAAATTTTATCAGATCTAAAAAATAATAAAATGATTAAACCTTTGACCTAGTCTCAGAAAGGGAATTGCTTCATGCCTACATGCCACTTTGATGTGGTTATCCAAATTTTCATGGTTTAGTTGTGTTTAAGAAAGGGAAGGATAATGGAGCTAGAAACATTAAAGCATGGAGAGAAGTAGAGGATGAGAAAAACCAAGTGTGAGGGTGGGAGACAAGACTAAATGATGTGTGTAGGAAAACTGTAAAAATCTACTATCCTATAATTCAAATTAAAACACCACACAAGTAAAGTTGGAGGGATTTAACATGCACAGTTAGATAATGCAATGCTGCTCTTAGGGCAATGGGGTTAGTAAATAAAATTCCTAGTCTTACTTGTGAGATAACTCTGTAAGTCCTGTTCAGGAAAAAAAAAAGCCCCAGAGGCACTCAAAATAAGCTTTTGTTAGTCATCTTGTTTTCCCAGAAATAGGTCCCAATATGAGTATATTCTATGTACTGTTAGCTTGAGTGTATGAATTTTATGATTGAGATATAGAGGTAAAGCTTAAAGCCTTCTTAGTGTATAATCCTTTACAACCAAAAGCAATAAGGCTATTATCTTTTTTGTCTATAGCTTAACTTCTACTGATTTCAATAACATTCAACACAACATGGACAAGATTCAACACAACATTAAATCATTGTCACATGAATTAGGCACATATGGTTTAGATTAACCAAACATTCTGTTATGAACAAATTTAACTCGTTCAAAAATTACAAATGCTTAATTGACCTAATTTTACCTCTCATATTCACACTCTTTGTGCAATATTGCTGCTACATTGAGCTTTATCTTGTGAATCATGGTGCCCCAGAGAGCAATAATCATCAGTGGAGTAAAATGAAGGCATAATCACAGGACATGTGAATAAGTTCTTAAATAGCCTACACACAGCAATTATCACCATTACATTTGGATGAGATTTTAGTTTTTCATTTTTTTTTAGATCAGGTAATTAATGCTAAGCCCTTTTAATTTTCTTACTGATTGATAATAAAACAACCAAAGATATAATTATTAATGGATTTTTCAATTTTATATAGTGTTAGCTTATACTTAAGATTGATTTCATGTCACAAAAAGAAAAGGAGTCAAAACTCAGAAAATAAATATTGTATTAAGAAAAAAATGTGAATTGCAGTTGTAGTTATAGTTCCTTTCCTTTAATATCTATTTAGGCAATTTTACCTCATCCTCACCTTAGTATACAAGCAACTGCATTTATACCCATTATAAATATGCAATAGTACCTTTATTATGTACTGTAGCTGACTGGGTCATACTCTTCAATCATTCAAATTACCTGATCTTTTGTTTTTAAGAAGTATATTGAAATGTGGTGGTTTGAATGAGAATAGCCCCCATAGGTCATAATGTTTTTATTTGAGACTATAATACAGTTTCAGCATTGCTTCCCTCCCTTTTCTCTATGTAAATGCTACCATATACCCCACCCCACTTTACTTCAAATTCATGACCCCTTTGCCTCCATAATTAATAGTGCTTGCAAATATGTATATATACATATATAATTTTGAAATATATTCAGCCCATATGTTTTCAGGGCCAGTCTTTTAGTAATGGACAATTGATTGGTATGAAAGAACACTTTCCCACTGCCAGCTTTTCTTAATTCCCTACACTTTTGCGTGTGTGTGTGTGTGTGTGTGTGTGTGTGTGTGTGTGTGTGTCTGCAGAAACAATACCAGAGGATATACTAAAATGGATGAATAGCACACTAGGTTTACAGTTGTTGAGTATTGAGTGCCCAGTTGGTGGAACTATTTGAGAAGGATTAAGAGGTATGGATGGTTTTGTTGGAGGAGGTGTGAACTTGTTGGAGGAGAGTGTGTCATTGGGGTGTTGGCTTTGGGGTTTTAAAAGTCCATACCATCTAGTATGGTCATTCTGCCTTGTACCTCTTTGCTTCATGCTTGTGGATTATATGTAAGCTCTCAGCTAATGCCCCAGCCCTGTACTGCTTGCCTGTTATGCTCCTCACTATGGTGGTCATGGACTCTAATTGTCTGGAATTGTGAAAATGAAACCTGGATTGTATTAGAGACACCACAATGATTGAGCTGCCACAGATAAGGGATATTTTCCAGGAAGAGCTACATAGAGGGAGTGGAACTAGATCAAGAGGGAGAAATGTGTTGTAATTGGATAAGCTAGAATAGTTGAGCCATCTATAATCCTTTTGACATTAGATATGGAATCACAGGATTTGAACTCACCTTTTTGGTCTTACTTTGGTTCAGTATTTTCTCACTAGGTCATCCTTTTTTTTCTCCATTCTAGAATGGCAATATATATTCTGTGCCATTGTACATCAGATGTATGTTGTTTGTTTTTTAATATACAGGGGATTATAATTCAGAGATTGCTTAGAATCTCAAATATATGAACTTTTAAACTGGTGAGACTATAAAAGACTTGGAACTTTTAAAGTGAGACTAAAGGCCTTTTGCTTAATATGACAAGCCTATGGAGGTCATGGGGTATAATATGATAGTCTGAATAATAATGGTCCCCACAGGTTGATAAATTAGAATAGTTGATCTACAGTTGGTGGAATTATTTCAGAAGGATTACAAACTGTGGCCTTGGAGGTGTGTCACTAAGAGTGACATTTGAGGTTTAAAAATCCAGCTTTCTCTGCCTAGTGCTTATGAATTAGGTGTAAGCCCTCAGCTATTGCTCCAGAATCCTTTCTGCTTGCCTAATACCGTGCTCCCCACTATAATGGTTATGAACTGTTTGTAACTCTTTAGAACCATCCACCCTTAAAATAAATGCCAATTTTATAAGTTGGCTTGTGTTTGTCATTGCAATAGAAAGCTAACTAAGAAAATTGCTCATTACTTTTAGCAAAAAATACTTACACAATGGAATTGACTATGTTTCTTTATATACACACATTACACATTGATCTGGTACAAATACCATTCTTCTACTTCTAGTCTCTACTCAGCATCCTTTTCAGGCTCTAGAAATCCTTCTACTCATATAGATATATTCAGATGAATAGAGATATAATTGTAAAGGTTTATGCTCTGTATTAGTAAAGGCAATCAATGTAAATTATATAAGCCAAAGTTAGCCTTACTGTGTGGAAAATATGATACTTAGATTCTCTGATACAATTATGTGGAAAGTAGCACATACAGACAATAATTTAAATGATAGTGTAAGAAAGGTACCCTAAATCATCATTCCTCTATCAGATAGGTCTAAATAAAAGGTGAGTTGACCTGTTCATAGGACTTCCTTTGGTAAAGCTATAGGTAGATAGTGATTTAAATCCACACCCTAAAACAATGTTGATATAACCAGGAACAATAATCTAAGATTAGCCTGAATATTAGACAATAGAAAGAAATAAAAAGATTTCAACCAGGATTGTAATACCAGGTATGAAGTTCCCTCTTTTGGCATTCAGCCCACACTAGAACCCATACCCATTGCATATTGATGTACCAGTTCCACCACCCTACAGCCGTGCCTGTCTCCCAGGAATGCTGATCTAACCCTGGACATAAGTGAGAACCCCTCCTCAACAGCCAAGCCAGTTGGGACCCCATAGGGCCCAAGAAATTTGGGGTTTGTCTGCTGGGCCCTGACTGTCCCCAAAACTGAACTGAACCAGTCAAGCAATTCCCTGCACCCAAATCCTGTGGAGGAGAAAGCTGGACCCTCAGAAGTGTGGACAGTCTTGAGAACTCTGAGGAAACTAATCTCTGCCCATATTCCCAACCCAAGAGGAAATTGCCTGATGCAATCTGTGCCCCCTGGGCACAGGGACCTAGTCAGGGGCAGGACCCCTCAAGTTTCTGCCTGTGCCCAGAGCTGAAAGCCAGTGTCCAGGAGCACCTACACACGTGAGAGCAGAGTTCTCTGTTCCCAAATCCAGCTGAAAGAAAACAGGTCTACAGGAGTACTGACACACAGGAGGGTCAAGACACTGTCAGAGACAGCAAGACAAACTAACACCAGAGACAACCTGCTGGCAAGAGGCAAGCACAGGAGCCTAAGCAACAGAAACCAGGACTACTTGGCATCATCAGAGCCCAGTAATCCCACCAAAGCAAATACTGGATATCCCAACACATTGGAAAAGCAAGATTTAGATATAAAATCACATTTTATGATGATAGAGGACTTTAAGAAGAACATAAATAACTCCCTCAAACAAATACAGGACAACACAAGTAAATAAGTAGAAGCCATTAAAGAGGAAACAGAAAAACCCCTTAAAGAATTACAGGAAAACACAGCCAAACAGGTGAAAGAATTGAACAAAACTGTCCAGGATTTAAATGGAAATAGAAACGATAAAGAAAGCACAAAGAGAGACAACTCTGGAGATAGAAAAGTTAGGGAAGAGATCAGGAGTCATAGATGCAAACATCATCAACAGAAAACAAGAAATAGAAGTGAGAATCTCAGGGGCAGAAGATAACCATAGAAAACATCGGCACAACCATAAAAGAAAATGCAAAATGAAAAAAGCTCCTAGCATAAAACATCCAGGAAATCCAAGACACAATGAGAAGATCAAGCCTAAGGTAATAGTTATAGAAGAGAGTGAAGACTCCCAACTTAAAGGGCCAGTAAATATCTTAGACAAAATTATAGAAGAAAACTTCCCTAACCTAAAGAAAGAGATGCTCATAAACATACAAGAAGCATACACAACTCCAAATAGATTGGACCAGAAAAGAAATTCCTCCCATCATATAATAGTCAAAACACCAAATGCACAAAGCAAAGAAAGAATTTTTTTCTTCCATTTTTATGAAATTGGATATTTCCTATTTATGTTTTAAATGTTATTCCTTTTCCTGGTTTCCTGTCCATCAGCCCCCTAACCTCTTCCCCTCCCCTACTATATGGGTATTTCCCTCTCCATCCACCCCTGATACCAGTCCCCTCCAACAATCTCCTACATTGGGGGTCCAGCCTTGGCAGGGGCAAGGACTTTCCCTTCCACTAGTGCCCCAACAAGGCTATTCATTGCTACATATGCAGTAGGAGCCTAGGGTCAGTCCATGTATAGTCTTTGGGTAGTGGTTTGCAAAGAAAGAATTTTAAAAGCAGCAAGGGAAAAAGGTCAAGTAACATATAAAGGCAGACCTATCACAATTACACCAGACTTCTCACCAGAAACTATGAAGGCCAGAAGATCCTGGACTGATGTCATACAGACCCTAAGAGAACACAAATGCCAGCCCAGGCTACTGTATCCTGCAAAACTCTCAATTAACATAGATGGAGAAACCAAGATATTCCATGACAAAACCAAATTTAAACAGCATCTTTCTACTAACTCAGCCCTACAGAGGCTATTGAAATAAAATCCCCAATACTAAGAGAGTAACTACACCCAAGGAAACACAAGAAACTAAACAAATCACAACGAACCCAAAAGAAGAGAAACATGCACACACACACGAAACACACACACACACGCACACACACACACACACACACACACAATATCACCACCAACAACAAAAAACATGAACTAATAATCATTGGTCATTAATATTTCTAAAACTGGATTGACTCAATTCCCCCCATAAAAAGACACTGGCTAACAGACTGAATCAATAAATAGGATCCAGTATTCAGCTGCATGCAAGAACCACGCCACACAGAGTCGGGGCTTGAAAAAAAGGTTTTCTAAGCAAAAAGTCCCAAGGGAAAACTGGAGTACCCATTCTTATATCCAGTAAAATAGACTTTCTACCAAAAGTTATCAAAACAGATGGGGAAGGACACTTCATACTCATCAAAAGAAAAAAAAATCCACCAAGATGAAATCTTAATTCTGAACATCTATGCTTGAAATGCAAGGGCAGCCACATTCATTAAAGTAACTTTACTCAAGCTCAAAATATACATTCAACCCCACACAATAATAGGGGGAGATTTCAACACCCAATCCTTACCAATTGACAAGTCAAAGCATCATCAATTCTTACTATTAAACGCTATATTCAACAAAATTGGAAAAGCTAGACGAAATGGATGATTTTCTAGAGAGATACCACATACCAAGTTAAATCAAGAACTATCAAAAATAGATAAATGCGATCTCTTAAAACTGAAAAGCTTTTGCAAGGCAGAGTCATTGTCAATAGGACAAAACAGCAGCCTTCAAGTTAGTAAAAGGTATTCACTAACCCTACACTCAATAGAGCGCTAATATTCAAAATATATAAAGAACTCAAGAAATTAGACTCCAAAAATCCAAATAACCCAATTTAAAAATGGGGTTCAGAGGTAAACGGAGAACTTACAACAGAAGAATCCCAAATAACTGAGAAACAATTTAAAAAATGTTCAAAGTCCTTAGTTATCAGGGAAATGCAAATCAAAATGAGGCTGAGATTCCACCTTATAAACATCAGAATAGTAAGATAAAAAAACTCTGGTGAAAGCAGATGCTGGCAAGAATGTGGAGAAAGAGGAACACTTCTCCATTGCAGGTGGATTGCAAAACCAAATTTACACAATATCTTTCTACAAATCCAACCCTACAAAGGAAAATAGATGAAAAACTCCAATACAAGGAGGGAAACTACACCCTAGAAAAAGCAAGAAAGTAATATCCTTGCAACGAAACAAAAAGAAAACAGTGACACAAACATAATTCCACTTCTTGCAAGAAAAAATAACAGAAAGCAACAACTACTTTTCCTTAATATCTCTTAACATCAATAGACTCCATTCTTCACTCAATAAAATGACATAGACTGAGTGGATATGTAAACAGGAGCCAGCATTTTGCTGCATAGAGGAAACACACCTCAGTGACAGAGAGAAACTGCCTCAGAGTAAAAGGCTAGAAGAAAATGATTTCCAAGCAAATGCTCCCTAGAAACAAGTTGGAATAGCCATATGTATATGTATATGTATGTATATATGTATATGTATATATATATATTTCATCCTAAAACAAAAAAATATAGCTTCTTATTAGTACTTCCCGATATCTACTCCAAAACTGACCGTACAATTGGTCACAAAACAGGCTGCAGCAAGTACAAGAAGATTGAAATAATCCCTTGCATCCTATCAGATTACCATGGACTAAGGAAGGTCTTCAATAGCAACAACAAAAAAACAACAGATAGCCCACTTACACATGGAAGTTGAACAACATTCTACTCAATAACTTTGTCAAGGAAGAAAAGAAGAAGAAAATTAAAGATTTTTAGAATTTAGTGAAAATGAAGGTAAAACATTCACAAACTTATGGAACACAATGAGAGCAGTGCTAAGAGGAAAACTCATAGCTCTGAGTGCCTCCAAAAAGAAACTGCACAGAGCATACACTAGCAGTTTGACAGCACACCTGAAAGCCATAGAACAAAAAGAAACAAATACAGCCAAGAGGTGTAGAAGGCAGGACATAATCAAACGCAGGGCTGAAATCAACCAAGAAGGAAAAAAATATGCAAAGAATCAACAAAACCAGGAGCTGGTTCTTTAAGAAAATCAACAAGATAGATATGTTGTTGTAAAAAAATATAAAAATAGAAACAAAAAGGTAAAAACAAAAACCGGAATGTTTTCCCTCAGGGTGTTTTTCCCTGCTAGGGTTCCACACCTCACTGCCCCAGATATCTGCTGGATATCTTGGCATAAACTCAGCCCAGCCACACACTTTTTTATACTGAGACTCTTACACAAAAGAGCATACAACTGGTGTTTTTACCCTGCTAGGGTTCCTACACCTCAGTTCCCCAGATATCTGCTGGATATCTTGGGCAGAAACTCAGCCCAGCCACACACTTTCTTATACTGAGACTCTTACATAAAAGAGCATACAACTGGTGTTTTTACCCTGCTAGGGTTCTTACACCTCAGTGCCCCAGATATCTGCTGGATATCTTGGGCAGAAACACTGCCCAGCCACACACTTTCTTATACTGGGACTCCTACACAAAAGAACACACCACACAATAATCTTTGGTCCAATTGGTAGGATATAATTGCTCAGTTAAACATACAAAGCCCGGTACCATCTATCCCTTGCACCTTTTATTTGCCAGTTCTCCAGCTTCTCCTTCTCCCACAACGACCCCTTGCTTCTCCTCTCTCTCTCTCTTTTCTTTACTCACTCTCCCAAATATATCAACTCTTTTATGCTTTAGTTTCTCCTTCTCTTACAAGGACTCCTAGCTTCTCCTCTCTCTCTATCTCCTGTCTCTTCTAACCCTTCTCAGTTCCCCATCGTCTCTCAACCTATTTTTCTTACTCACTCTCCCAAATATATCAACTCTTTTATGCTTTAGTTTCTCTTTCTCTTACAACGACTCCTAGCTTCTCCTCTCTCTCCATCTCTTGTCTCTTCTAACCCTTCTCAGTTCCCCATCTTGTCTCTAAACCGTTCCCTTCTTTCTCCTCGCTTCCTTCTCTTCTGCTCACTCTTTTTAACTGTACCATCCTCCCCCCCTCCTGCTTAGGTTCCACTCGCCCAACTGTCAACAACTGTCCTCTCTCAACCTAACCTCTGAATCCAATCCCCCTCCTGCTCCTGACTCCTTCCTCTGTCCAAATCTAGCGCTCTTGCCTTTATTCCACAAATTCAGAGAAAACTCCAAGGCAAACCACAACATTTCCCCCTTTTTGTCCAGTTAAAAAACCTTTTCCCTATACATAGGTGAACCAAGTATTATTACCATTCTGCAATTTACAAAACCAACAATATGTGATCACCCAGTCCACCAACTCTGTTCACCAACCATGTTATCCACACCACATCTTGGCAAGGCAAACCACAACAAGGCAGGACATAATCAAACGCAGGGCTGAAATCAACCAAGAAGGAAAAAAATATGCAAAGAATCAACAAAACCAGGAGCTGGTTCTTTAAGAAAATCAACAAGATAGATAAACCCTTAACCAGACTGACCAAAGGGCACAGAGATGGCATCCAAATTAACAAAATCAGAAATAAAACAGGAGACATAACAACAAAAACTGAGAAAATTCAAAAACTTACCAAATCCTACTACAAAAAACTATCCTTTACAAAAAACTGGAAAGTCTTGAGGAAATGGACAATTATTTAGACAGATAAAAGGTACCAAAGTTAAATCAGGATCAAATAAACCATCTAAAAAGGCCCATAAGCCCTATAGAAATAGAAACTGTAAATAAAAAGTCTCCCAACAAACCAAAACAAAACAACAACAACAACAAAAAAAAAAAGCCCAGGAAAAGATGGGATTATTGTAGAAGTCTCAGACCTTCAAAGAAGGCCTAATACTAATACTTTTAAAACTATTCCACAAAATAGAAATAAAAGGAGCACTACCCAATTACTTCTATTAAGCCACAATTATGCTTATACCTAAACCACAAAAAGAAGCAACAAAGAAAGAGAACTTCAGAACAATTTGTGAATATCGATGTCAAAATAATAAAAAGTCATGCAGAGTCCCAGAACACATCAAAACAATCATCAATAATGATCAAGTAGGATTGCTCCCAGGGATGCAGGGACAGTTCAATCTATACAAATTCATCAAAATAATCTACTATATAAACAAACACAAAGGGAAAAATGCATGAACATTTCATTAGATGCGGAGAAAGCATTTGACAAAATTCAAAACCACTTCATGATAAAACACTTGGAAAGATCAGGAATTTAAGGCCCATACCTAAATATAGTAAAAGCCATATACATCAAACCAGTAACCCACATCAAACTAAATGGAGAGAAACTTGAAGCAATCCCACTAAAGTTAAGGGCCTAGACAAGTCTGTCCATTCTCTCCCTACCTATTCAATATGGTTCTTAAAGTCCTAGCCAGAGCAATTAGACAAAATAGGAGGTCAAAGGGATACAAACTGGAAAGGAAGAAATCAAAAATCTAGATTTGCAAATGATATGATAGTATACTTAAGTGACCCCAAAAATTCCACAAGAAAACTCCTAGGCCTCATAAAAAACTTCACCAAACTCGCTGGATATAAAATTAACTCAAACAATTCAGTATCCTTCCTCTACTCAAAGGATAAACAGGCTGAGAAAGACATCAGGGAAATGACACCCTTCACAATAGCCACAAATAACATAAAATACCTCTGTGTGACACTAACCAAGCAAGTGAAAGATCTGTATGACAAAAACTTCAAGTCTCTGAAGAAATTGAAGAATATCTCAGAAGATGGAAAGACCTTCCATGCTCATGGATTGGCAGGATTAATAAAGTAAAAATGGCCATTTTGCCAATAGCAATCTACAGATTCAATGCGATCCCGATAAAAATTCCAACTCAATTCTTCATAGAGTTAGAAATAGCAATTTGCAAATTCATTTGGAATAACAAAAAACCCAGGATATAGAAAACTATCCTCAACAATAAAAGAACTTTTAGGGGAATCACCATCCCTGACCTCAAGCAGTATTACAAAGCAATAGTGATAAAAACTGCATGGTATTGGTACCCAGACAGACAGATAGACCAATGGAATAGAATTGAAGATCCAGAAATGAACCACCACACCTTCACTTGATCTTTGACAAAGGAGCTAAAACCATCCACTGGAAAAAGAACAGCATTTTCAACAAATAGTGCTGGTTCAACTGGAGGTCAGCAGGCAAATCAACCCATTCTTATCTCCTTGTACAAAGCTCAAGTCCAAGTGGATCAAGGACTTCCACATAAAACCAGATACACTCAAACTAGTAGAAGAAAAAGTGGGGAAGAGTCTCGAACACATGGGCACTGGAGAAAATTTCCTGAACAAAACACCAATGGCCTATGCTCTAAGATCAAGAATCGACAAATGGGACCTCATAAAACTGCAGCTTCTGTAAAGCAAAGGACACTGTGGTTAGGACAAAACTACCATGAACCAATTGGGAAAATATCTTTACCAATCCTACATCTGATAGAGGGCTAATATACAATATACACAAAGAACTGTAGAATTTAGATTCCAGAGACTCAAATAACCCTATTAAAAATGGGGTACAGAACTAAACAAAGAATTCTCAATTGAGGAATATGGAATGTCTGCTAAGCACCTAAAGAAATGTTCAACATCCTTAGTCATCAGGGAAATGCAAATCAAAACAACCCTGAAATTCCACCTCACACCCTAAAATCAAAAACTCAGGCAACAACAGATGCTGATCAGGAGGTGGAGACAGAGGAACACTCCTCCATTATTGGTATGACTGCAAGCTGTCACACTCTGGAAATCAGTCTGGAGGTTCCTCAGAAAATTGGACATAGTACTATCTTAGGACCCAGCTCTACCCCTCCTGGGCATGCACCCAAAAGATGCTCCAACATATAACAAAGACACATGCTCCACTATGTTCATATCAGTCTTATTTATTATAGTCTGAAGCTGCAAACAAGCCGGATGTCCTTCAACAGATGAATGGATGCAGAAAATTATGTCCATTTATACAATGGAATACTACTAAGATATTAAAAACAATGATTTCATGAAATTTATAGGCAAATGGATGGAACTAGAAAATATCATCCTGAGTGAGGTTACCCAATCACAAAAAAAAAGCCCACAAATGGTATTTATTCACTGATAAGTTGATATTAGCCCAAAAGCTTGGAATACTCATGATACAATCCATAGACCACATGAAGCTCAAGAAGAAGAAAGAAAAAATTGTAGATGCTTCAGTACTTCTTAGTAGGGGGAACAAAGTAGTCACAGGAGGAAATATGGAGAAAAATTGTGGTGCAGAGACTAAAGAAAGCCCATCCGGAGACTGCCATACATGGGGATCCATTCCACATGCATTCACAAAACATAGTCATTATTGAGGATGCCAAGAGGTGTATGCTGACAAAAGCCTGATAATAGCTGTCTCCTAAGAGTCTCTGCCAGTGCCTGATTAATACAGAGGTGGATGCTTACAGCCAACAACTGGACTGAGAACAGGATCCCCAATGGAGGAGTTAGAGAAAGGACTGAGTTAACTGAGGGGGTTTGCAACCCCATAAGAAGAACAATGTCAACCAAACCAGACACCCCAGAGCTCCCAGGGACTAAAGCACCAACCTCAGAGTACACCTGGAGCGACCCATGGAGGCAGGGGTTGGGGTGATGGGATTAGGGGTTTTAGGAGGGGAAATTAAGAAATAGGATTACATTTGAAATGTAAATAAAGAAAATATCTAATAAAAGAAAATAGAAGAGAAAAATAAAAATGGTGTTTCTCTTGTTTGCTTGTTTTTGTTTATTAGTTTAAAAAAATGTGACTACTTATAGAATTTATACAGTGTGATGGATTGCCCCACATTCTAATACATCTGGACAGCACCTGGTTGTTCTTGGAGTTTTTGGCTTTTGTTTTTTGTTTTTTTAAGAATGCATGAAGTTAGGAGGGGATGTAACTGGGGATGTTATGGAAGAAGGTTGTAGGTGGAAACTGGAGATATCTATGAACATTTTACTTTATGTATGTATTAAATTCTCAGAAATAAAGCAAAATTATAAAATGAAATCTAATAAAGAATTTAATGGGGAGAAAAGGAACTTTCAATAAAAATATGATATAAGTAATAGTCAAATACAGTAACACTCACACAGTGTATCAAAAATAGTTTCAAACAGTATCAATGAAGCATTAAAATTAAATAAAAAATAACTCGATTTACAATCCCTGTCAAAATTACTTAAAATAATTTTCTGTGTTTATTGTTCTATGGTTATGGGCTAGAATGATGACTATTGTAAGATATCCATATTACTCAAAAATGTTACACATATTAAATGTATTTCCAAACAAAATGCCACAGACATTCTTCAAGAAAATAGAAAACTTATAAAATGCAGAAAATAACTCAAATTGTATTAAATAGTTAAATATGAAATGAAATCTAAAAAGACCCATGTAGTAAAATATACTGAAAATACTACATGATATGATTTTGAAGCAATCTTTTTATGTAAAATCTCAAAAGCACAAATTAAAAAAAAAGCATAGACAAATGAGAGTGCAGAAAATAAAAAATCTTCAACTCAGCACATTAAACCATCAAACGTTGAGATGACAACTATAGAATGGTAAAAAATATTTTTAGTCTGTACATCTGACATGAGGTTAATATATAAAATACTCAAACAATAGCAAAACAACCATTTAATACATGGTAGAACACTGATTTAAAATATCCAGTAAAGACATACAAAATAAAACCATAATGAGAGTACCTTCCACTAATAGTCAATGTTCAAGTGAGTATTGAGAAAAGAGAATACTGACACATTGTGGGTGAGAATATTAATTAAAATGGCCATTATAGAAAACCTGCATCTTGGTGCCAACTGAAAAAATCAGCTCAAGCACTTTACCCCTGAATGTGTAAAGAAAATGGATATTTATACAACGCATTATCTTTCAACCATAAAGAAGAGTGAAAGCATGTCACTTAGCAACATAGATGAATTCAGAAGACATTATGGTAAATGGAATAAGCCAAAAGCCATAACATAAATATTTTATATTCTCCTTATATGTATATTTTAAAACAATTGACTTCATGGAATTAGAGTGTAGAATAGTAGTTAACAGGAACTGAGGTTGAAAGGAATGGTAAAACACTGGACAAATAGTTGATTTCATTTAAAAAAGCAAATTATGCAACTTAACAAAATATACCTAGTGTTATAATATGGCACATTCTTGAATATTAGTAAGAATAAATGTAAATAAGTTTAATAGTGTTTGAGGTCATAGATACATGCACAATGGCTTGATTAAATACTATATATGTAGCCATAAATCCTTATATAACATTTTATAAAACTATATAAACTTATAACTTGTGAATACATGATAAAATAAAGTATTGCATTGTTTAGCTCATGAAAAAGCATAAATTAGTAGGCAATACCTGGCATAAAGGTAAAATCTACAAAAGATGATAAGCAAAAACAATCAACACTGAAACAACACAGTGACTCATAACCTGGGTTCCTGATTTGAATTTCTATTAATTCACAAGTTGACTGTGGATAGTGGTAGTTTTATATTTTCTGACAGTCTGACTTTGTATGGAATGATCCAGTCAATTTAAAGGGAGCTTTGTGTTTTGGAATCCTTTTATGTTGTAATTATAGGTTATTTTCAAAGTTGAGTCTTAGTAGGAGCCAAAAATTAGCTGTTAGAGGAAACAAGGCTTTGAATCAATAAAAGAAAGGAGAATAACCAATAGGGAGAATAGTCCAAATAGTATCGCAAAATGTGCTTCTCTAATTTTGTTTTAATAAAAACATGTATATATACATCTTCATGATACAGACACCTGAGTTGAGTGGTAACACTATCAGTATATAGCTTAATAAGACAGCCAAGAGGACTGATGTATTGTTCTTCCATGAGTCAGAAGGGACTTTAATCTCTAACCTTTAGTTATTGATAACATTAAACACATTGATTATGAAACATTAAAACTAATTTAGATTTGCTTTTAATTTTGCTATTTTATTCTGTGTACTTAATTGAAAAATTTATATCAAGCATAAGTATTGATGCTTTCTATAACATTATTTCTCTTGATCTTTTCTATGTGTATATGCACAAATATGCATGCTGGAATTTAGTTATTAAAGCAGTTAAATTTTGAAAGTATTTACAATTGAAAAAAAGTAAGCCACAGGATAGCTCAATGCCTGACTATGGAACTGAACAGTAAGAATACTAGCAAATAAAAACAGTAAAATCATAGTACTATTCACAGATACTTACTTTGGAACTCAACAAAGAGTTCACTTAAATGCTTGACTTTTTGGATTAGTTAAAAGCATTTATTTTAAAATAAAAACAGTGAGACAGAAAACTGCCCGGAGTATGACCAGCCTTAGGGGAGTGAGCTGAGGTAGGACACAGTGTTGGACAAGGGCCAAAAGACTGATGATGTCTGGCCTTGTACCTCTCTGTAACTGTATTGGATGCTATTTGCCCATGGCTTCTGGAGACTTATGTCTTTTGCTTATTTTCTGACTGAAAATTGCTGGCTTCTTTTCTCTTTAACTCCGTGGCTTCTTTTTCTTTCTCTCTCTCTGCTTTATTTTTAATCTTATAAACCTCTGTGCTTTATTAAATGCTGTATATTTATTTTATAACTCTCTATTATTGTTCTATGCTTCATTGAACACTGAAAACTTAACTGTTTATTAACTCTTTATTATGATCCGATGCTGTGCTTCATTAAGCTCTTGGGAAACTTAACCATTTATAACTGTTCTCTTTTAAAAACTTAACTCTTACTAGGCTTAAATAAGTGAATATCTGGTGATTAACACATGCTGTTTAGCAGCAGGAATTCAGTCTCAGAGAGGATTTATTGCTAGTGTTCCCTTTTCTGGGGAGCCTGCCAGGAGCCTTTTGAAAGACTGGCTAGTTAACTCCTTGTGAATCAAAGAGGAAAGAGTCACTCACGTAAACATACTGGGAGAAGCAGAAAATGGCTGGCTGCACCACTACATTTGGATGGATGGATGGATAGATGGATGGATGGATGGATGGATGGATGGATGGATGTGTCACGCAACCTCATATCAGCTCCTGTTTGCTGCCTGGTGGATGACTCAGTGTCTGAGAGATCATGGGGTCCACATTAGTTGAGACTGCTGGTCTCCCTACAGGGTCGCCCTTCTTAGATTCTTACAGCTTTTCCCTAATTCAACCACAGGGGTCAGCAGTTTCTATCCATTGCTTGGGTATAAATATCTGCATCTGACTCTTTCAGCTGCTTGTTGGGTCTTTCAGAGGGCAGTCATGATAGGACCCTTTCTGTGAATGTCCCATAGCCTCAGTAATAGTGTCAGGTCTTGGGGCCTCCCCTTGAGCTGGATCCCAATTTGAGCCTGTTGCTGGACCTCCTTTTCCTCAGGCTCTTCTCCATTTTTGTCCCTTCAGTTCTTTCAGTCAGGAACAATTCTGGGTCAGAGTTTTTGACTGTGGAATGGCAATCCCATCCCTCCAATTGATGCCCTGTCTTTGTACTGGAGGTGGGCTCTACAAGGTCCATCTCCCCACTGTAGGGCATGTCATATAAGATCCAAGGATCTGTATGAAGTCTTTAAGAAATGTTCATTTTTGTCTTTTTCCAATAATTCTGAACTGATATTCCTGACATGTTTTGCAATAAAGTTTATATTCATAAATCTACAAATAAAATTTAAGAGTATGATATAGGAAAGTAGGAACCCTATGCCCACTGTACATCTCTAGACAATTTTGAATTGTGTTTGGTTTGCCAATCCTGGTATGCTATAGAGAATATCATTGCAGCTAGCACCCAACTTCCTGCTGTGTATCTTGCTTCTACATAACCTTATTCTCAAATTACCCTATTTTTATACTTACCACCAAATCTTTGTTCTCTTTATAAAATTATTTTGAAAATTAGCAACACAGTTTACCAAGTGATGTTTTGATGATTTTTATACCAGATACTTACAAAATAAATGTCCTTTATTATCTATGCTTTTGTTAAATTTTTTGAAAGAGAAAATTGGCTTATAAAAAGATTTAGATGAATTTTTGTACTGAGTTATAATGATAAAACAAGTTGTTCAGTTATTGCACTGCTGATAACCATTATTGTTGAGAAATTCATGGTTCAGTGGTTAAGAGCATTTGTTATTCTTTCATTGGAACCAGGTTTGATTGCTAACATATACAGGATGGCTCACAAACACCTGTAATTCTAGTACCAGAGGAGCTGTTGCCCACTTCTAGTCTCTCTGAGCAGCAGGCATGCATGTGATGCACAGACATATATATGAGAAAGCATTACTATAGACAATTTTTATTAAAAATGTGCCTAGTGTTCATATTCCTTTACTCTTAAAAATTCTATAATTATTAGTAAATATTTGTATTTTCCTGTTCACCATTTCAGTAAAAGTCATACGAATATATTCCCAATTTTGTTCTTAGAGTTGATTTTAAAATATTAAAATATGATTAGAAGATAACCATATCAGTTTTCATTATTTGCTTTGCTTTTGTTTAGGGAAAATTATATACAGTTATCAAATATTTATAAATTTTATCATTCAATGTGAGACAATAGTATATTTAACTAAGAGTAGTCACTTGAGGTAGATGATTGAGAACCTAACACTATTTCCTATACATCTCCCTCCTCAATTACTATATGTGGATAAAAAATGATCAACTAGTTTCCTGCTCCAGAAATCATGGTGATGTTTTCTTTCCTACCAGGAGACTCTATCCTTCTAGAACCAGCAACAAAGTTAAACTCTTTTTAAAGTTGCTTTGGGTAGTATTTTATCATAGCAAGAAAAAAAATAACTCATAAATTGGTACTGAGAATGGGGTTCTTGTTATAATGAACATGACCATGGTTTTTGTTTTGTTGTTGTCTGTCTTTTTGTTTGTAGAAATGTGACAGTCTTTGGAACTTTGGACCAGAAAAGTGGTTGAATGGAATAAGAAGATATTAATGGGAGCCTAGAAGACAGTAGTGCTGAAAGTAAGGCATATAGTGGAACTTTTAAAAGGGAACAATGATTTTATTAATAAGAGGGCTAGAAGCCATTCCTGCAAAAGTTGGGAATATAATTTAGTTGCATTCTGCCCATGTACTGAGAACTTGCCTGAGGCTGAATCAAAAACTAATGGAGCACTTCTTTGGTTGAAGAAATTTCAAGACAGAATAAAGTCAAGTCTATGACATGATTATTTCTGATTACTATTATGCATATTGTAGAGTTCTAAAATAAAAAATCAATTAGGAAAATTTTAAATGTACTGTCTGGAGATGAAAAATAGCACTAGGAAGCTTAATGTTGCAACCAAGTCATGTACTGAAAAGGAGGCTACAATTGTTAAAAAGATGAATACCATTAAAGAAAAGCCTTTGGCTCTGTAATAAAAAGAATAATGTATGTCTTCAGTACCAGACCCCACTCAGCTAAAGCTTCAATTTTAAAGGAAAAAAACCTAAGGGGTTTCCTGTCCCTAAAAAGCAATTACATATAAAAGCTGCTACTAATGTGGTCCAAGAGGTTAAGGGTCCATCCCAGCCTGGCAGCTAAGCTTGACAGTGTCATCTATATGATATTTTTGAAAGTATGACACATGCAAGATTGGGGAAGTTTTAGATTCTTCTGTTGTGCTTTAGAGAAAATGCTAAGGCAAGGTAATGCATGGTAGGGTCAAAATCCAGAAAGGTGGATTTTAAAGACCATTATGAGAAACTATGAAGGTGAAGCTTGGGGTGTGATAGAAATCCCAATATGTTGGAGATATCAGAGCCATGAGATGTTTGCCAAGGAAGAAGGACTATATATAGGGAGAGAGGAATGAGCCCAAGAGAAAGATGCATGATACAGACAGTGAAGCTGGAGAAAAAAAGTCATCTAAACCCTGTGCCACCTGACATGGAACTATATCATTTGGTGTTTATACTTCTGGGTTTCAGTCCTACTTCAGTCCAGGATTTCCTCACTGTCATCACACTCTCCCCTTTTGGACTGGTAATATATATATTCCTTGCTATCCTATGTTGAAAAATATGTATTTAATTTGCATTTTGACTTTAGAGGAAGAAGGTAGTAATTAAGAAAATCTTAGATGAGACATTGGTTTTTGAACACTGTTAACACATTCTACATCATAAGATGCTAGTGAGCACATGGGAACTGGGGAACTGAATGTGATGGTCTGAATGAGAATGGTCCTTCATGGGCTCATGTATTTGAACTCTTGTTCTATAGTTAGTGGTACTTTTTAGGGAGATTATATAACCTCTAGGAGGTGGAGGCTTGCTGGAGGAAATGCATGAGTAAGGGAGGCCTTTAAAAATTTATAGCCTTTCTCTACTTCCTGAAGTCTCATTTTCTGTTACCATTGTGTGGCTATAAGGTGTTCTGCCCACTTACTGTTCCTGATGCCATGTTATAATTCTTTGCCATAAAGATTATATTCCTCTGAAAATATAGCCCCCCAAAAGACTCTCTTTAAATTGCTTTTGTAATGGTAGCCTATTATAGCAACATAAAAGTAACAAATAAAGAATTTTTTCTAAAGGCACACCTTTTTCAATTATGTTTGGTATGCATTCATATAATTTATTTTTCCCAATGTTCTGTTTACTACATGTCCCTTTTTTCAAAGATAAAAACAGCTTTAAAAGCAGGTATTATTTCCTTCTCATGGGAGACAAATAATGTAGAAAATTCTTTGGGACATTATTATACTTAGAAAAATTAGTCTGTCTAGAGTCAAGAAATGAAACCTAAATGGTTGCCGTATGAAAAAGGTGACTTATCAGCATACTTGCATGATCATTAAATTCACCTTCCAAAAATGTCTTTGTATCTATTGTTTCCTATATATCTATTATAAGGTAGCAGATGTTATCTGCATGGAACATCAAGCATTAAATTGCAAATTATTAAGTATAATTAAGTGTCCTCTAAAGTAACAGAGTCTGACCTTTCTCAAATTCATCTTCCTCTGACTCTTGGTTTCCCAGTTCTTTTGAACTGGCAGTACTTCCTACCAAAGAAGAATCCAAACATAAACTAAATAACTCCTTCCCCCACCCCCAAGAAATTTTTCTTTTGGTGAACCAAAGAAATTAAAGCCTGTTATAACCTTTAACCAGGTTCGTATAATAAAAGTCAAGCAAATAAGTGTCATTTAAATATGATATCTCCATGTACGCTGAAAATCATTAGAGAAGATTTTAAACATTTTGGTTCTGTTTCAGGTATGTGATATATTCCTTGCCTATTTTTAATTTAGAATTATTGTGTGATTTACTTTGGCCAGTGAAATGAATTGCTTGTGAAAGGTAAAAGTTATGTGCATGCATGTCAGTTCCAGGCGAAAGATTTGAAAAATCAGTGTATAATTCATTGTTCTTTCCCTCCTTTGCCACAGAACTCAGAAGTAGTACATATTTAGGTCAAGTCCAAATCTTCCTGGGACCTTGAATGAATTCATATAGCAGAAGACCCTGCTAAATGATACTTTGAATGTAGCATGAGTAAAGTGAGAAACTTATAATATGTAGGGCATCAGTACTTTTGTTGTTGTTGTTGCTTTTATCACAGAATGACTTTACTTATCTTGATAAATTAATTTATTCATTCATCAAAATATTTAAACAACTTTGTGGGGAACATTATTATTCTAGACAAAAAGAAGATATTTGAGATGAGGATCTGGATGGATTTGGAAGTAGAAAGATGAGAATATTTGAGGAAAACTTTATCTGCTTGTCTATTTTCTTAACAATATTTCATATCTAGTAGAAGGAAGCCTTAAACTAATACCTGATTTTTTTCAGTAAGGGCAAAGTGTGTGTGTGTGTGTGTGTGTGTGTGTGTGTGTGTGTGTGTTTATAAATAGTTCAAGGTTAAATATATATGAATCTAACCTTCAATTAGGTCATTTGCTAAAAAAAAGTGATAATATGAAAGTTGAATGTAAGAGTCACAAAATATTTACCCTCATAATATAAAGATAGATCATGAGAAAGGAGAACTCAGAATGTTACACATGACATTGATATGAATCTATAGAACAGTATCTGAAGCTACAGAAATATTAAAACTATATCATAGATTTGAAATATTTGTCATACATAAAGGAATAAGGGGTAGTTAAATGTACATGAGGCAGTAGACATGACAAAAGTAACAGTAGAAAAGGTTGGTTTGGGTCAAATCAAGGAAATATATGCAATACCATATGTAAAGATTTTACTCTTTCATCAGTGCTGACCTATGAAAAGCAACTGAACAGGTAGTCCTTTGATCAGAATTGTGGATTCAACAATGTACATAACTTCTTATCCAATATAATACATTTTAATACTTAATACTACAGTATTAGGTTTAAGACCAGCATTAATAAGATTACAGAACCCATTGTCAGATACTACACTTCTAGAAGACACACAGTGCTAAAAATGAGTATTTTCCAAACTTTCCTAGCCATAGAATTACCTAGTGAACTGATTTTTTAAACAACAAAACAAACAAATAAACAAAAACATAGAAATTTCTGGGCAGCTCTAGGCCTACCTGATAACCTACATTTGAAGCAATCTTTTTAGATGATTGTTATGATCAGGAAAGTTTAAGAAACTGGACACAGGACTGGTTGATAAGAAAACAAATTTTGACATATTTGTATTTATCCTCTTATTTAAAAAAAGTAAAAGTAGTAATGAAATGTCTTATTTGTCTGGCCTCAGGTTAGGAACTGGAGGTGTAAGAATGAAGCAGGACAAAGGTCCTATTCTCCCAAATCTTACTTTCTAAGAGAAAGTGAAATGAGGAATTATACAATCAAAACTTTGGAATGCTATAGAGAATTTTAGTATGCTGTGAAGTTGCATAATGGTGAGAGCTGACTTCCTTAGAGTTGCCTGAAGATTATATAAAGAAGTAAAACTTAAACTAGTATTTGAATTATAAATAGGTATCAGTTATATTAAGAAAAATGGTGGAAAAAGATAAATAATTCTACGCAACGGTACAATCATTAGCATTTGACTAGAATGAGAGAGTTCAGAAAAACCTTAGAGCATCACATTGAAATCTGGCTAAAGAAAAGTAGTTAAACAGACAACATGAGCTATAGCCCACACTGGTGACACACTGATATATGCCAAATCTAAGTATGTGCCAACAAGACAGGACTCAGCTTGGCAGGAGTCCCAGATTAGACTTCCGAGCTCTCCCAGCTTTGTGACCTTTCCCATGAAACTGATATGCCCCAATACCAAGAGAACAATATTCTATTATCTCACTCACATTTCTCACTGGGTCATTTTGAAGTAGTGTAGTATAGTGAGTTTATAGCATGCAGTTAAAAGCCAAAAGACAAATTAAACCCAGCTTTATTATTCACTAAATATATGGTTACAGGTAAGTAATTTAATTTCTTTCAGCTTTAGTCTAACTATGCAATGAATCATAGTATCTATATGACAGAAGTGTTCAAGAAATCACTGAGAAGATGCATGTGTATTTTCACAGACAAGAGCTTAAATCTACACAAAACTATTTTTTAATTCTCTTTCTAGCACTTACCTCTATCTGATATTACAGAGGATGATTTACTTTCCTAGGCTTCAATTTCCCCATCTACAAAATAATAGCAGATATAATATAGAGGTATTATGAACAATCTTATTCAGTGTCTGAAATATAGGCAATATTTTATGAATGATAACCATGAATTGCACTACTTAATATTGATAAGACATTCTGTCTCTCATGAATTCAGAGAACAATTTTTTAATACATTGTGTAGAAGGTTTGAAACAAGAATCAGGAGACCTTGAGCAAGTCATTTCCCACTCAAAAATTTTCCTTGTGAGTAATCATACTCGTCACACAATCTTTATTGAGTTTTACCATAGCATATCATAGACTAATACTCTTCAAAGCTCAGAATCACAATCTTGGCTGTCCCTAAAGTCAAAACACCTTAAAAATCCATAAGTACTTAATCTTAAACCCACCCCAGCACAGTGTGGACAGTTAATAGTGTAGAACCCAATCTCACTCCATGGAACACATATTGAAATGCCTTAACCTACATGATCTCAGAGGAAAGGTATAGCTTAGACACACTGATGATAAACATAACAAATATGTCACAGGAATAGTCTTGTCTACAACAAATAATTAGAATGTGAAGAATAAATACGTGTAAGAATTTCTCTCCCTCAATGGTTAAAAAAAAGTATGATAGCATCAGGGTGGAAATAATTGTAGTTTTCACTTTTAAGTACTCATCACTTGATAGGCTTTATCAAGCTACATTAAGCTCTGTAGCTCAGAGACTAACATGCTATGTATTTCATAAAAAAATAGAAAATGAATATCCTAGTAAGAGCACCAGTGGAAGGGGAAGCCCTGGGTCCTGCTAAGACTGAACCCCCAGTGAACCAGACTGTTTGGGGGAAGGCGGCAATGGGGGGGAAGGTGGGGAGGGAACACCCCTAAGGAAGGGGGGGGGGAAGGGATGTTTGCCCGAAACCGGAAAGGAATAACACTCGAAATGTATATAAGAAATATTCAAGTTAATAAAAAAATAAATAAATAAAAATAAAAAACAAAAAAATAATAAATTAATAGATTTATATCCATTTAAAAGTTCCCAAATGTTATATAATCCAGAATAGTTTTCTCTTGCAAAATGCCTGAAGATTTGGACTGTGGTTAGTCAAAATAATTTCCTTGAGGTTTGAGGGAAAATACATAACTAAGAGAGGAGTGCATACTGGTTCTGTATATGAAACACATCTGCTTAAAAGCTTCTGAGTATGTGTTATTGAGAAGACACAGTCAAAGGTTTTATAAATATGACAACATACGTAGAACTGTTGGAAACCAATGGTTATGGAGTGTACAGTAACTAAGTAGCTAGAGCTGGGGTTGTAGTGATAGCTCAGTAAGACCACAGTTTTGTGTATGCAAGGTGAAGAACTAAGTGAAACCCTATCACCTACTATAATTCCCAATATGGCTGCACATGCCCATAATCCTTATGCTGTGGACAGACTCTGGTAAATCCTATAACCTCACTGACCAGCCAATGTATCCAAGATGGTGAGCATCATGTTTAATAAGAAACTCTGTAATGATGTAAACTGGTAGAAAGAACTAGAAGAAGACTTCTGATGTCATTCCTTGCCCTTTGCATGTATGCATAAGGGTGGCTGTCTTGAACACGTATGTAAATACACCAGCAGCACATCACAACAAAAACTATCCTCCTCACCATCATTATTGGAATAATAATACTAGGTTCTAAAGATGCTAGAACAATATAACAGACATATATCTGACTGGTTCCAGTTGTATATGTATATAATTTTATATATATGTGTGTGTGTATACACATACACATACACACACACATAAACACACACACACACATATACATTTTGCCTTTCCACTGACAAGCTGCCTGTAACCATTAGGGTTTTAAACTTTATGAAAATAGATATTTACTATATTTCCTCTTCCCACAACACTTTAATAGTTTTGGAAAGAAGAAATCCATGGAAAACATTTAATATAAACATTTAATGAATATTAAATTATTCTCATTATTGTAATTATTATGATGTCTTGCATATATGCAGTAAGAGTTGAGTAAATGAATGGTATTATAAAATGAAATTCTAAATTTGTGGTTGCCTGTAGACTTTTTAGTTTTTTTTTTCTGATTATGACACCTTTCCAGTTTTTTCTCTTTTTTCTCAAGAAAGGTTATTGAGATATAATTTATAGAATAACCAAGTTTACTCACTCTTGTATGAGCAGTTCAGTGTGTTTAGCACACATTATCCTTCACTGTCAAGACATCATGTAGTTCCATAATCCATAAAAGTTCCTGTATATTCCTCTAGACTATTGATATGCTATCTATAACTTTAGATTAGTTTTTATTCTTCTCATATTTTATGTTTACTCTTTTTGTGTCTGGATTTTTTTCAAATGGTGTTGTTAAATGTGACTGTTCTTCATTCCTTTCTCTTTAATTGTGCTCGTGTGCCACATTTTCCATTTTTCCTCCCAAACTCCCCAAAACCTGTTTCCTGAACAAAAGCTCATCAGTAGGCCTTGATCAACTAGCTGCAGATAGTCAAGATCAAATGGAAAACATGGATGATAAAGTTCCTGCCTAGTGCTCAGATTTCCTACCTAGTATCTTAGTGCATCCTGGGTCCTGTACCTGCCCCAAAAGCCAAACAACTTTTCTATCTTATTGAGACTAGCTTGGAATAACAATAATTGCCTTCTCATTTTCTTGTCTCTCAATTCTTTGCTGGATACTCATCCAAATATTGGATGTTAAGTGGCACTAAACTAAGTATTTTGAGAAAAATGTAGCAATTTTAGCCTATGAGCACTCATGCATGTGACATATAGCACAAATACTCCTAGAACACTATATATAGATATAGACATTGACATAGATATAGATATATATGTGTTATTTGAGTATGATATACATGTATATAATATGATATATGAATAGATGAGATATGCATATATAGTATGCATAAGCATGTACACACACATCACTATATGTACCTTAAGATCTTGCACATAGTGAACATTCAAAAGTAATATCTAAGATCAATATAAGTAATCAGTTTTTCTGTGTGAAATTATTCTATTACTTTAGTAACTTTTAAAACTTTGCATTATGAGAAAAGCTAAATCTACACAAAGTGATATTTTCAAAGAAATTCTATATACCTTTTCCCAAAAATCTTTCAAGATTTACCAGTTGTCTCAACAATGTCTTGTAGTATAAGTTTACAATCCAGAACCAAAGATCACACTCTTATGATATATTACTTCAGTCATTTCAAATTCATACTAGTTTTAGGTCTTTCTCTGATTTTTTTCTACTTGATATTATTTAAACATGTACTTTTATAGAACAAGGTATTTTCTACAATGCCCTTCATTATGAGTTTTTCTATAGTTTCTTGATGATTATACTCATTATTCATTTTTGATTGAACTATCATAGGAATAAAGAGGTGCATAACATTGATTCATAAGTATGAGATGCTGATAAATTTAGTCACTTGATTAAGATGGTTATCTTCCCAGATATTTTTTACTGTGCAGTAACTCTATTTCCTACTTCATCAGGAATAACATTTTGGAAGAGATATTAAGGGAGTATATAAAAAATAAAATTTTGGTCCTTTTTAACCCAATAGTTTTATTATCTGTTCGTATTTATATACTGAAATAACTGTTTCCATCATGGTTGTGTAATAATTATCTTCTAATTCAATTATTGCTTTACATTTATAGTTGACTGACATTTTACTGTAAGAAAGAGCTTACTGTTTTAATCCATTAATTTATTAGTTGTTCATATCTGAAAGGATTCATAGATTATGTTTACTGGATAGAAAGAAAGAAAGAAAGATAGAAAGAAAGAAAGAAAGATAGATAGATACATACATATATACATACATACATACATACATGCATACATGCATACATAGGGTGATTCTCATTTTATCCTGGATTTAAACAGTATAATTAGTCTTCATGATGTTGGCCTTTGTTCAGTCAGAATTGTTCAAAGCAACAGAATCAATAGGAGTAATATGTGTGTGTGTGTGTGTGTGTGTGTGTGTGTGTGTGTGTGTGTGTGTGTGTGTGTGTGTGTGTAGAGACAGAGGGGAGAAAACAAGAGGAGAGGAGAGGAAAGGAGAAAAGGAAAGAGAAAAGAAGAGGGACAGAGGGAGAAGAAAAAGGGGAAGTGTGGTGGTTTGAAAGAGAATAGATGCTTTATGATCATAGATTTGAATGCCTAATCACTAGGGAGTGGCATAATTTGACAGGGATTAGGAGGTGTGGCCTTGTTAGAAGAAGTTTGCCCTTAGGAGTGAGTTTTTATGGGTTTTAAATGCTCAAGCCATTCCCAAACTCTCTCTCTCTCTCTCTCTCTCTCTCTCTCTCTCTCTCTCTCTCTCTCTCTCTCTCTCTCCTTGATATAGATGTCTCTCCACACCATGTGTGTGCCTGCATGTCATCATGCTTCCTGCCATAATGATAACCTCTGAAATTGTAAGCCAGCCTCCAGCGTCAATTAAATACTTTCCTTTATAAGAGTTGCCATGATCATGGTGTGTCTTCACAGCAAGAGAACACTGCCATGAACAGGAGAGGAATGGAGGGGAAGGGAGTTGAAGGGAAGAAAAAGGAAAGAAAAGGAGAGAGATTTATATAGTCATTGACAATTTAAACTGTGCTCTAGCACTGTGCCTCAACACCCTACCTCATCCTACAGCCACATACTTGCTGTTCTAATTAATGCTATGGAAATGCAAGGTTTGTTGACTGTGTCTTGTGCTGTAATGGACCACCCTCCTGGCTTATTCTAACTTTGATTTGCATTTCTCTTATCTTTAGTGACTTTGATCTAATTTGTATATATTTAATTATTGGACATTTGTCAATCTTCCTTGGAGAATTGCCAATTCAAGTCTTTACCTATTTTAAAATATATTTTTTATTACTTTGTGTGTATGGATGTTTTGTGTTCATGTATGTATATTAATCACCCGTGTGAAGTGTCCTTCAAAGTCAAAAGAGAACATTGGATCTCTTGAAACTGGAGTTGCAGGAGGTTGTGAACTTCTGTGTGGGTACTGGGGGGTGTCAAACCTGGGTCCTGTGTAAGAGCAAGTGTTTTTAATCACATAGTAATTTCTCCAGTCCTCGTATTTTCTCTATTTTAAAAATAGGTTACGTTTGCTTATTTTATTTCTTGTTTATTTTTCTTTTTTTGAGACACAAACTCTGAGTAGCACAGATTAAACTCAAACTCATCATTTAGCTGAAGATGGCCTTGACCTCCTGATCCTCCGCATTCCCCTGCCTCTTCTGTTTTGGATTATATGCATACACATAAATGTGGGATATCAGGTTATGTTAATTGTGGTGGAATACAATGCCAATATTTAAGCCCTTGTCAAATATATAGTTTACAGCCCAGTTTTTGACTCTGTATGTTATTTTTTCACTATGACTGTTTCTTCTGCAGACAGCTTTTTGGTCTGACATATATTTTCACTTTTGTATTCTGTAATTTTGTGTTGTTCCCCAAAGGAATATGAAATCCTATCTCCTGAAGGTTTTGCTTAAATTTTAAATGAACCCATTTACATATTTTTAAATGTTAATGGGTTGCCTCAGTTATTTCAATACTACATTAAGTTTACCTATCATTTTTTTATGGTAAAAATGATGCAACTATCGTTACAGTGGCATTCTGAGCTATGCAGTATTTAACTGTGACCTGTACTCACCCCAGTGTATAAAGCACACTAGACTTCTTCCTCTTATCTACCTTCTTTTCTGAGGCCATGGTAGCTTCCAGTTTATAACTTTAATAGTTTTATAGACAATTATTAAAGTTGATACAGGATATGGGCAACCTTCAATTTTTTGTTTTGTTTTTACATGTGGATACCTAATTCTTCTCACACTGATTTTTTTGAGTGTCGGGGCGGAGGTGTGGATCTGTCCTTTCCACATTATGTAATTCTGGCACCTTTCTGAAAGATAACTTCACTGTAAATGTAAGGATTCATTTTAACAAAGACTGAACTAAAGCCATAGACTGCTTTGAGAATTAGAGACATGTCAACATTAATTCTTCCTACTTATAATCGCAAAAAGCCATTGCATCTGGTTGTATCTTGATTGGTTTCTATTACCAATGTTTACTAGTTTTAAGTATCTGTTTCTTTTTCCTCATTGGAAATCTTCCTAAATATTTTATTCTTTGAATAGGGACATAGCTCAGTCTTTAAGTGCTTGTTGTACCAAACATGACTTACAATCCACATAAAAAGCCATAAGTGTTAGCTGGCATTTGCAATCCTAGCACTGGGGAGGCAGAAAAAGAAGGGTCTCTGGGACTTAACAACTAGCCACCATAGGCTAATTGGTAAACTCCAAGCCAACCAGAAAGCCTGTCCAAAAAACAAAGAGGACGGCTCCTTAGGAATGACACTTGAGGTTGCACTCTGACCTCCTCATGCAAGTGCTCCATATATGTATGCTCAGATTTACACACAAAAGCTCACCCCTGGGAATGTGCGCGTGCACATACACACACACACACACACACACACACACACACACACACACACATATATATACATACACACACAATTTATCATTTTTAAAGATTTTATTTTAGAGATTATAATATAATTGCATAAGTTCTCCCTTCCTTTTCCTCCTTTCACATGCTCCCATCCTTCATGGTCTCTTAAGTGTTGCTACATGTATGTATGCATATGAATATAAATATATCACTAATATATAGTATATTGTCAGAAATATATTAATAAATATGAATAAAATACTCTGTAGTGCTATTATAACTGAGAATTTTTTTTTCAGAGCTGAGGACCGAACCCAGGGCCTTGTGCTTGCTAGGCAAGCACTCTACCACTGAGCTAAATCCCCAACCCCATAACTGAGAATTTTTAATTAATTAATTTATTTTTATTGGATATTTTATGTATTTACATTTCAAATGTTATCCTCTTTCCCCTCTCTACCCTCCCCCTTCTTCTACGAAGATGCTTCCACTCTCACCCACTTCAACACCCCGGCATTCCCCTACACTGGGGAAATGAGCCTTCAGAGAACCAAGGGCTTCCCCTCCCATTTTTGCCAGACAATGCCATCCTCTGCTACATGTAAGGCTGGAGCCATGTGTCCCTCCATGTGTATTCTTTGGTTGGTGGTTTAGTCCTTGGCAGCTCTGGGGGTCTGGTTGGTTGATACTGCTGTTCTTCTTATGGGGATGCAAACCCCTTCAGCTACTTCAGTTTATCCCCTAACCCCTCCACTGGGGTCCTCATGCTCACTCCCATGGTTAGCTACAACCATACTCATCTGCACCAGTAAGACTCTGGCAGAGCCTCTCAGGAGACATCAGTATCTGGCTCCTATCAGCAAGCACTTCCTGGCATTAGCCATACTGGGTTTTGTGGCTGCACATAAGATGGATCACCATGTGTGATAGTCTCTGAATGACCTTTCCTTCTGTCCCTGCTCCACTCTTTGTCCCTGTATTTCCTCTCATGAATATTGTGCTCCTCCTTCTAAGAAGGGCTAAACCATCCACACTTTGGTTGTCCTTCTTCTTGAGCTTCATGTGGTAGGTAGATTGTATTGTGGGTAATTCGAGCTATTGGGCTACTGTCCACTTATCAGTGTATGCATACCATGTGTGTTTTTCTGTGATTGGGTTACCTCACTCAGGATGATATTTTCTAGTTCCACCAATTTGCTTTGAATTTCATGAAGTCATTGCTTTTAATAGCTGAGTAGGACTCCACTGTGTAAATGTACATTTTCTGTATCTATTTCTTCCTTGAAGGACATCTAGGTTCTTCCCATCTTCTGGCTACTATATCACATTTTCTGTACCCATTCCTCTGTTAAAAGGCATCTGGGTTCTCTCCAGCTTCTGGCTATTATAAATAAGGTTGCTATGAACATAGTGGAGCATGTGTCCTTGTTATATGTTGGTGCATCTTTTGGGTGCATGCCTAGGAGTCTTATAGCTGGGTCCTCAGTAGCACTATGTTCAACTTTCTGAGGAACCACCAGAATGATTTACAGAGTGGTTGAACCAACTTTTAATCCCACCAACAATGGAGGATTATCCCTCTTTCTCCACATCCTCACCAGCAGCTGCTGTCATCTGAGTTTTTGATCTTATGGATACTGACTGGTGTGAGGTGGAATCCCAGGGTTGTTTTAATTTGCATTTCCCTGATGACTAAGTGTGTTTAACATTGCTTTATGTGCTTCTCAGCCATTCAATATTCCTCAGCTGATATATTTATCTTATAATTTTTCTTATAATATTATAGAAATAATTTGCCTATTTTTGTGTGAGCAAAATTTATAGTTGTGTGTGTGTGTGTGTGTGTGTGTGTGTGTGTGTGTGTGTGTTGGATATATACACTGTCTGTATGTGTGATGCATGTTTGTAAATGTGAAGGGACATGCATTCATTTGTGTGCATATGAAGGTTAAAAGAAGACAATGGTTTTCTATTTCCATTATTCTCTACCTTCTCCCTTGAAGCAGGTTCTCTCTGAAACTGTGAGCTTACTGCTTCAGTTAGGCATGATGCTGGTGAAGAAGCTAAGAGTTCTGCATTTTGATCCTACTGCAACCAGGAGAGACTGTCTTCTGCCTGGGGTGGAGCCTGAGCATAAGAGGAGGCCTGCACAAAGGACACTGTGGTTAGGACAAAATGGCAACCAACAGATTGGGAAAAGATCTTTACCAATCCTACAACGGATAGAGGCCTTATATCCAAAATATACAAAGAACTCAAGAAGTTAGACCGCAGGGAAACAAATAACCCTATTAAAAAATGGGGTTCAGCGCTAAACAAAGAATTCACAGCTGAGGAATGCCAAATGGCTGAGAAACACCTAAATGTTCAACATCTTTAGTCATAAGGGAAATGCAAATCAAAACAACCCTGAGATTTCACCTCACACCAGTGAGAATGGCTAAGATCAAAAACTCAGGTGACAGCAAATGCTGGCGAGAATGTGGAAAGAGAACACTCCTCCATTGTTGGTGGGATTGCAGACTGGTACAACCATTCTGGGAAATCAGTCTGAGGTTCCTCAGAAAATTGGACATTGAACTGCCTGAGGATCCAGCTATACCTCTCTTGGCATGCTGCCCAAAAGATGCCCCAACATATAAAAAAGACACGTGCTCCACTATGTTCATAGCAGCCTTATTTATAATAGCCAGAAGCTGGAAAGAACCCAAATGCCCTTCAACAGAGGAATGGATACAGAAAATGTGGTACATCTACACAATGGAATATTACTCAGCTATCAAAAACAATGACTTTATGAAATTCGTAGGCAAATGGTTGGAACTGGAAAATATCATCCTGAGTGAGCTAACCCAATCACAGAAAGACATACATGGTATGCACTTATTGATAAGTGGCTATTAGCCCAAATGCTTGAATTACCCTAGATGCCTAGAACACATGAAACTCAAGACGGATGATCAAAATGTGAATGCTTCACTCCTTCTTTCAAAGAGGAACAAGAATACCCTTGGCAGGGAATAGAGAGGCAAAGATTAAAACAGACACAGAAGGAACACCCATTCAGAACCTGCCCCACACGTGGCCCATACATATACAGCCACCCAATTAGACAAGATGGATGAAGCAAAGAAGTGCAGGCCGACAGGAGCCGGATGTAGATCGCTCCTGAGAGACACAGCCAGAATACAGCAAACACAGAGGCGAATGCCAGCAGCAAACCACTGAACTGAGAATAGGGACCCCCGTTGAAGGAATCAGAGAAAGAACTGGAAGAGCTTGAAGGGGCTCGAGACCCCATATGTACAACAATGCCAAGCAACCAGAGCTTCCAGGGACTAAGCCACTACTAAAAAGACTATACATGGACTGACCCTGGACTCTGACCTCATAGATAGCAATGAATATCCTAGTAAGAACACCAGTGGAAGGGGAAGCCCTGGGTCCTGCTAAGACTGAACCCCCAGTGAACTAGATTGTTGGGGGGAGGGCAGCAATGTGGGAGGATGGGGAGGGGAACACCCATAATGAAGGGGAGGGGGAGGGATTAGGGGGATGTTTGCCCGGAAACCGGGAAAGGGAATAACACTCGAAATGTATATAAGAAACTCTCAAGTTAATAATAATAATAATAAAAAAAATCAAATGATAATAATAATAATAAAGAAAAGAGGCCTGCAAAGCCCACCCCATTAGTGACATACTTTCTCAAACAAGGGTATACCTCCTCCAATAAGGTCACACCTCCTAAAAGTATTACTTCCCATAGGCCAAGCATATTTAAACCACCACAAACAGCAAGAAAGATGGACAAAAGTATTTGAGTTAGAGTTTCTATTGTTGTGAAGAGACACCGTGGCCAAGGCAACTTTTATACAGGAAAACATTTCATTGGACCTGGCTTAGTTTCAGAGCTTTAGTATATTATCATCATGGCAGGAAGCATGGTGGTGTGCAGGCAGACATGGTACTGGAAGAGCCTAGAGTTCTATCCACATCTTAATCAGCAGGTAGCCAGGAAAAGAACTGAGATATCTTTCCTCCAACAAAGCCACACCTAATCCAACAAGGTCACAAGTCCTAATGGTGCCACTTACTATGGACCTATTTGGATCATTTTTATTCAAACCACTACAACAAACAAATAAGTTCATTTATGTTTTGGGAGATGGTACTACGTATGCTAAAAGTAAAGTAGATGGAATTTCTGAAGGGGCTGATTGGCTATGTTAAATTGGTTGCTTGTAGATAGTGCTTTATATGTAAACTGGAATATAAATGACAGGATAGCATCGAGCATTTCAAAGATACGGTGAAGAATGGTGCATACAGAGAGACAACCAAGTTAGTAGAGGTTAGTATAATATCTCAAGGAACTTAATGTGTTCTAGCAAATGAGAAGAGACCAGTAGAGCAAAGGAGGGGATGGAGGTGGGGTTTCTGAATGTGTAAACAACAGCAATAAATACTTGAAAAGAGAATAAAAAAAGGACACTCTCAAAGAGGGCAACACTTAAGAAAATGCTAATTGTGCCCAATTTTACCAAAAGCCTGAGGCATCTATTCTACTAGTGATTCTTAAACTCCAGTATACTTGAGAATCCCCTAAAGGGCTTGTTAAAAAGCACAGATGCTAAGTCACAACCCCAGAGATACTGGCTGTGTCATTCTAGGGTAAGGTTGTGAATTTGCATTTCTCACTGCTTCCCAAATAATGCTAGTTCTGCTTGTCCTAAGACTAAATTGAAAATTGCTGTGCAAAAGGTTTTACTCTTCTAATTGAAATATATGGACGCATGGTTGGTCATTTTTCAATTAATTTTTATTGGATATTTTTTATTTACATTTCAAATGTTATCCCCTTTCCCAGTTCCCTGTCCATAAACCCCTATCCCTTCCCGCTCCTTCTATGAGGGTGTTCCCACCCACCCCTTCCTACCTCCCCACCATGACATTCCCCTACACTGGGACAGGGTGTCCAGACTTGGCAGTACCGAGGGCCTCTCCTCCCATAGGGGCCCAATAAGGCCATCTTTTGCTACATATGCAGCTGGAGCCATAGGTCTGTCCATGTATACACTTTGGTTAATGGTTTAGTCCCTGGGCGCTCTGGTTGGTTGGTATTGTTGTTCTTATGGGGTTGCAAGCCCCTTCAGCACCTTCACTCCTTTCTCTAACTCCTCCAATCAGGACCCTGTTCTCAGTTCAATGGTTGGCTGCTAGCATCCGCCTCTGTAATTGTCATGCTCTGGCAGAGTCTCTCAGGAGACAGCTATATCAGGCTCTTGTCAGCATGCATTTCTTAGCACCAGCATTATTGTCTGTGTTTGGTTGCTGTATGTATATGGGCTGGATCCCCAAGTGGAACTGAAAATAAATTGCATGACTCCTAGTGTAAAGGATATACAGGAGCTCAGGACTCAGTTAACAGGTGCTTTCCTATCATGAATGAAGCTCTAGGTTCAATTTCTAGCACCACAGAAATTGAGCATGGTGGCATATGCTTGTCATGCCAGCACTTGGGAGTTGAAGACAAGAGGATCAGAAGCTTAAGTCTATCCAGTATATTGAGTTAGAGGCCAGTGCAGAACATATGAGACATTGCCTTGAAAATGAAATAAAATAATTTAAAAATGATATCCAGAAATGTTCCAGGCAATATTGTTTATACATTTTGATTTTTTTTTTTCAGAGCTGGGGACTGAACCCAGGGCCTTGCGCTTGCTAGGCAAGCGCTCTACCACTGAGCTAAATCCCCAACCCCTACATTTTGATTTATAAAAAGATGCTTTTTTATCTGTATTTTTAGGTATATATCTATAAAATTGCTTGTAGAATAACATTAAGTTAAGTTTATAGTGTTCACATTTCCAAATAAGGCTACAATGACAGAGACCAGGTACAGTTTTTTATTAATGTAGGTAGTAAATAATCTATACAATATATTTATTAGAATTATCAATATCACTTGATTATTTTACAGAAAACTGCATTACTACATTAAAATAAATAAAGACGTATAATTCATAGTAATAATTTCACAGAAAATTTAAAATGAGTAGAATATTTTAAAACTATTCTGAAGAGGAAGTGGGTCTTGGAGAGAAAGTTTGTCAGGAAGCTGGGAGGAATGGAGGGAAGGGAAACTGTGCTCATAATATATTGTATGAGAGAAGAATCTATTTTCAATAAAAAATATAAATTTGCACTTTTGAAAAGAACAGAGTTGCTTACTGTTCAGTTGTAATATCTTTTCTGCCATTACAGATATTTGAATGAAGAAAGATATAATGAAATTAAAGAAAGAAATGATTAGAATATATAAACATCCTCAAAAAATGATAAGACATTACAACAGATTTCTGAGACATTATTGTAGGACAGAGGTAAAAGAACATCCTCCCAGTAACCACAACTTAGAGCAGTGCATTTTAGTTGTTAATTTGTAGTATGGCACAAAATTGAAAACAAGGAAAAGTTTGGAAGATGTATTTGGATAGCTGCTCATATAGAAGGACAAGTAGGAAAAGAAGAGAGAAGGACAATGCTAACAAAGATGAGAAGGAAAATATCTATATTGTAACTAAATAATTAATTGTTCAAGATGGTCTGTGTTTTGGCTATCATTAAGAATTTTCTCTCAGGTACTTCTGTCATCACCCAACAAGTTTCAGAAATGAAGATAAAAGCACAGTGATGGATATTATAAATGGGCTCAGCGACATAACCTGCCACTTTACCAAAGCCAACTTTACCATGGTCAATTCTATTGTCAATTCTGTCATTAGTACAAATCAATGCTATATAATTTTTCAGAGTTGTCAATCAGTAACCTGGTAATAACTTGGTTACTTCAAATTGATATGCATCACAGACAGATAATGCTTTGTTCTTATTGAAATAGAAAAGTTACTTTGGATTTCTCTTTGGTGAACTCAATGATTTTAACAATTCTACCATAATTAGAATTAATAAATACTTTCATGCTTGTTTCAGTTATATTGAACTAAAGGAGCTTTGCGTGTATGCAGGATAAATGAATTATTAATGGCATTAATCTAGCCACTTTTCAGTGTGAACTCTTCACTATTGGGGCTTTATTATATACAATGCATACTTTCGATGCATGATTCTGATCCCAAATTGCAGATATAGTATTACGAGTAGATAATGACCCAAGTTGGGCCAATCGTGCTGTTTTCCAGAAAGCAATCTCTGACAAACCTGAAAGTGTAACATATATTCAAATGGCCCTCTCATATTCTGAAGATGTTCAAATATTGACAGCTTTTTGGAAAAATAAAAGTCATAGTGTAAAAGATGTAAAAAAGAAGCACAAAAGGTAACTTTTCTGGAATAAAAATAAGAAGCAAATGTCAAAAATTCTGGTAGTATTTCAATTTCAGGATTTAGTCCCTCATTCCCGAGCCTTTGGAATATTTTATTTGCTCTGCTTGCTGCCCTCACATCCCTCTTAACCAAAGATTTGTATGGGAACTTTAAGGGGGCTTCCAGCCAGTGACTGCACAGTATCTTTGGCACCAACAATAATAATACCTGATCTCTTTCAGGCATCACTACTGGAGCAGATTAATAGTTATATCACAACCTCAGAGAAGAACTTAGAGATATAGATTGTGAGCGATGACCTTAGAAAACATTTAGGAAAATAAAATTGTTAGTGAAGCTACATTGAAATGCTTTTACTACTGGCTGTGCTGTAAGAAATCTTAGTGAACAACATGAAGTTCAGAAAGGCACACTCTTACTAGTTAAGCTAGGGCCCTTTATGGTCAGGGAACAAGAACAACGCCAGCACTGGCTGACCTGACTTTCACTGAGGCTGGACTGTGGTGACTGATTTCTGACACCCATTTTTACTCTCAGCTTCCTGATATGATTTAATAAGGATTGCTGATGAGTACATATGCATTCTGGGGATATAAAGTAGATATGATTGATTTTTATATAAAAGTTTAGATTTTTAATATTTTTAAGATTTTTGCAAGATTACTTTTAAACATAAATAATAAAATAATTACTTCTTTTTTTTGTAACCACAAATTGCTGCCTTCAAGTAAGAGAAACTGGCCAAGAAAACTACGTTGCTTTCTTACACTTTGCTAATCTATAACAAGTTGCTTGGTTAGGAATGAACCTGGTTCTTTGAGAATAATTTGTTTTCTTTACCTGTACTACATAATTTTATTTCTTATAAAGGAAAAATACATTGTTTTTTCATAATCACTTACTAGAAGAAAACTAAAATATAACCACATTGTAATTGTATACTGCTTGAAAGATTTTGCTAATGGATATATAAGCTATGGAAGAAATAATAAATGATGGTGTGACTGGAACATTGTCTCTCCCATCCATCAACTATGTGTGTATGTATAAAGTTTATGTGAATAGGGGTTGGAACATTGTTCCATCTATCAATTGTGTATATGTATGTATATATGTATGGAAGACTTGGAGCCTGTTGCTGGACCTTTGCTCTAACCATTCTATATGCAAATATGTATATGTCTGTCTGTAGGTCTGTATGCATGTATGTATGTGTGTATGCATATATGCGTGTATATTTGAATATATGAACTTATTGGACTCTGACTTTAGTTTTGTCCAGTCAGTGTGTGTATATGTGTGTGCACACACACCCACATGTATTCTCTTTCTTGCCAGCCCCAAGAAGTTAAGAGTTCATAGTTTTCCACTGGCCACAGAGAAATTAAGCCCCAGTAAATTAAGATTTGTTCCTTCAGAAAAATTGTCTGAGTAACTTCTCTAATCACTGGCTGCCTTTGGCAGCAATCCCTATGGGTATCTAGATCCACCCTAGTCAGCTTCTCTAAGTACTGACTCCCAGTGTCTGCCTGTCTTGGTTTACCCATGGCATGGTTGCCAAAGCTAGTCTTTGGCACATCTTAAGCAAGCTAGGGGCAAAAAGAAGGCACACTGGGAATGGCTTGAACCTTTGGAAACATCAAATCTTGTCCCCAGTGACTCACCTCCTCAAACAAGGCCACATCTCCTAACCTTCCCAAAGAGTGCTACTGAGGATCAAGTATTCAAACATATGAGTATAACATATCATTCAAATTATCACATTTGTTATTTCTCTTTAATTTTCATTTTGCTTTGTTACACAAGGTTTTGACTTAGACTAAAGCTTTGTAAAAACAATCTTTTTATCATCGAGTTACATCCACAGTTCATTTTTTCTTGTTTTAAAATGTTGTTTTATTTTGTTTTATTTTTATGATGCAAAGTCTCAATAGGTTGCTCAGGATGGTATAAGTTCCCAGCACCCATATGGCGGTTCACAACTGTCCAAATCTCCAGTTTCAGTGGATCCAATAATCTCTTCTGACCTTTGAGGGCACAGGTATGCACATAAGTGCACAAACATACAGGCAAAACACTTATACTTATAAATAAAAATAAATAGCTCATAAAATTAAAAGAAATATGATACTCTTGCCTCAGTCTCCCAAGTAGCTAAGATTACAGGCCTGAACCAACAGGTCTTTCTAGAATTTTTAAAAATAAATTATACTCCTTTAGTTAAATAAGATAAATATTTAGTTTGATAAGTGTCTTCAGAAATGTCATCTCTAGTTACCAAAGAAGAGTAGCAAAGGTTTGATTATTACATTATAGCAACATCTTGTTATGGCATTAATGTTTTATGTCCATGTGTTTATCACCTATCTTTTTACTATTTGATTCTTCATAACAAAAGTCACAGCTTTCATATCTGCTTCATATTGTTCCTGTCATATAGAAGAAAGAGGTAATTCCAAAATGTTTATAGCAGTAACTGGAAAACAACCATTCTTTCATAGTACAGGCTCAGTCCTAATATATCATTAGGTCTTTTTCAAGAAATAAGAAGATGACTTATTATCTTATTAAATGAAAGAAACTATTTTATATTATCTTTTTGGACTTTCTTTTTTTAGTCACATAGTCATTTTATTTTATTTTTAAATAATTTACATTTTATTCACTTTACATCCCAATCATAGCCTTCCTCTCTCCTCTCTTCCCAGTTCCACATTACAGATGCTTTCCCCCCCATTACCTCCTTCCCTTCTCCTCAGTGAAGTGGAGCCCCACCTTGTGTACCACCCCACCATGTAGCATCTATTTTTATTATATTCATTATTTATTTATTTATTTATTTATTTATTTATTTATTTATTTATTTTACATGCCAATCTCAATTTTCCCTTTCTCCTTGCCTCCCAGCCTCTTACCCCATCCTCTCTTCATCCCCCCAACTCAATGGATGTCAACCAGCCATGACATATCAAGTTGCATTAAGACTAGGCACTTCCTCTCCTATAAAGGCTAGACTTGGCAACCCAGGAGTAAAGGGTCCCAAAGGCAGGCAACAGAGTCAGAGACAGCCTCTGCTCCCACTGTTTGGAATCCCACATGAAAACTAAGCTACACAACTCTAACATATGTGAAGTCAGTCCCATGAAGGCTCACTGGTTAAAGGTTTAGTCTCTTTGTACCACTATGAATCCGAGATGGTTGATTATGTGGGTTTTCTTGTAGTGTCCTTGACTCCAGTGGCTCCTGTAATCCTTCCTCTTCCATAGGATTCTCCAAGCTCCTAATGTTTTGCTGTGGGTCTGTGCATCTATTCCCATCAGTTGTTGGGTGAAGCCTCTCTGATGACAACTAATCTAGGCACTAATCTATGAGTATACCAGAATATCATTGGGAACCATTTCATTCACTTTTCGGGTACCAGACATCTTTGATCCTATTACATGACCCTGAGCTATTCAGCCTCTGTTTCCTGGACCTCCAGACAGTGCCAGGGTTGGGTTCCCTCCATGGCATGGGTCTCAGGCTCGACCGATCATTGAGTGGCCATTCTTACAATTTCTGTGCCCCCTTTACCTCAACACATCTTTCAGGAAAGACAAATTTGGGGTTTATGGTTTTAGGGCTCCAATGATGTCCTAATTCCTCCACTGAAAGTCTTCACTGGTTAAAGGAAGTGGTTGTTCAGGTTCAACATCCCCCATTACTACAAGTCTTAGGGTCACCCTTATAGATTCCTGGGAGTTTCCATTGTACTACTTTGTGTTGATACACATAAGGGGGATTTGCTGAAGAAGGAGGAAGCAGGAGAATCATTAGTTCAAGTCCAAACTTTTAGACTTTATATTAAATTGGGTACCCCAATGTGTGACTTCTGTAGATGCTGGAATAAATCAAGAAGGATAAAACATATGTTCATGTATGTATATAAATTCCATTTCTCATGGCTGTCATAATCATTTATACCTGAAATGAATATAGGAGAAGGTACTTGAATCAGATACAATCAGAATTTTCAAAGAATTTAGAAAAACATCATAGAAGGAAGCACCTGAACAGATTCTCCTAAGGTATAGAACAGTATCTTGACATCTCGAGCACTGATATTTCAGACCCAAGCAAGATAGTAAATGATCTTTCATACCTTGTGTACCATACTCTAACCCCTCAGCAAATCCACACTGATACATCTCAGTACTCTTCTTATGAACACACTTGAACAGCTCTATGACCTCATTCATTGGATGGTCATTTAAGCAAACTAGTTCAGAAGCTCGCAGCTGCTTCTTTTTCAATAAGCAGTTCTATCTAACTGATAAATTTCTGATTAAATACCAGGCTTGAACATTACTGAACATACTTTTTCATTTCAGATTTTTCACATTTGACTTTTTCTTTGTGTCTTAATGAAAAAAAGAAAAACACTCCAGATAATATCTCAAATAGAAAAGGTCACAGCTTGATACAAAACTTTTTAGATATGCTGCCACGGATACACTGATAATACATACTTTAGTGTTATTATATTCATAAAAATGTCATTTTTATGAAAAATCAAAAAGTCACCTGGCTCACAAAACCTCAAACATGATTTTTTAAATAAAATAAGGAAAATATATTAATTATTGAAGGCTTTATGCATGCTGGTATTCTATATTTTAATCACATTAAATAGAGATCTAGGCAGTATTTTGATAATTTCACAAGCCACCGTTCCATACTGTTTTTCACTCACTGTGAAAAGTTTTCTTCATTGTACTATTCTTGAAGAGCACCAAATCTTCTGTTAGTATTGAAATTAACCTTCAGAACAGGATATTCTTAAAATTGTAAATTAGATCATTTTAGAAGCATGTAGGGATAAGTATGCATTTTAATATTTACCTTTACCATGATGTGACTATTTTGGCTATATATCTATACCCGGTTCTTTTATTCAAGAAGTGTGTAAAAGGGATGGATAAGCAGGAGGCACAGGCAGGAGGAAGGTATTAAAAACAGCTTGCTGGTGACCAGCCCCATGCATGTATACTGATGGTTCTGTCTGGATGGTAGCAGATTTAGGCAGAGCTCTGGGGGGGTGGGGGGGAGGAAGCACAAAACTTGTTTTTGCAAGTGTCAAGTTTGTTTAGTATTAATAATATTTACTGTCTGTGATTCTTAGTTGTAGTGGGTCCAGAAGCCAATGGCTTCATGAATTTTCACCTTTTTGCTTAACAGTGTGTGTGTGGGGCAGGGGGGCAGGGGTCGGGTAGGTAAAGGATTTATTGCTAGGGCTCAGCTTCTCTGGCCAGGCAGCCAGACACCTCTCATTGGCTAGGCTGTTTAACTCTTTGTGAAACAGAGAGGAAGGAAAGGACAAGAATTAAGATTCTTTATACAAGCAAATATACACAGAAACATAATCATTCATTCATGCATCCACATTATTGTCAGGCAAGACTGTCTGTCTCAATCAACTTCACAAGTATTCATGCATGGTTACATATATACACATATACCTACGTATGTACATGTAAACACACATATACATGTAAACATTTGCATGGACTGATGAATGGATGGATGGATGGATGGATGGATGGATGGATGGACCCCCCCCCCAAGCTGTCACATCACACCACACTACACCACCTTTATTTCTTTTCTCTGGCCCTTTTATAAATAAAATGTTACACAAAATGGGAGTTATAAAAGGATAGTATTTAATTTTGAACTTAATATTAAGTTCAAAGCAATGTTTCACTCTTTATGCTCATTATACGTTCAAAGAGTTTTTACATGGCCTTGTCATATCATAGTACATACCTGTGGCTTCATCCTTGGACCTGAATGCTTTTTCTTGAACAAAAGTTTGTCCCAAGCCTATTTCTCTGTTTAGTGTAACTGTGAAAACTCATTATATAGCCTTTACTTTTATGGGGAGTGGGCACATTCTATTCTTGATTCTAACTTTATTACAGATTTCTAACAGAACAACTAAAACTATCTCTTAAAACTATCATTCCAAGATTATTTAAATCAAATCTGGGATTCTATAAAATGATTAATTTATCCCAACTGCATTATTTCATGAAATTACATCTTATATTGATCTGCAGGAAAACTGATCAATAAGGTGGGCTAATGCCCAGGGATTATTCTATTAATTTAATGACAGAAAAGGCATATCAGCTACAAGAAGCAATCCTAAGATGAAATCTCTTAGAGTTCAGCCATCACACACCATGCAAAAGCAGTGGCCACCTCCTGAAAGGACCCAGGCTGGCCTTCATCTATCCTAGATGACTCCTGACAACAGCTGAAATATTTTTTAAGCATAACTGGGCATTCCTCAAAAAACAAAACAGAGTAGAAAAAGTTCCAATGGGGATATTCTATGTCTGCCTGCACTTGAAGGAAATGTTGATATTTCCAGAAATTATGTAAATTCCTCTATGAAGCTCTATACTTTACAATATGGTAAAGCCATATCATTGGCAAACTCTGGCTAGCAGGTCCTCTTTACAATATCTAGCCTTGTTTGCTGCATTTTCCTCCTTTTTTCTTTCTTTCTTTCTTTCTTCCTTCCTTCCTTCCTTCCTTCCCTTCTTCTTCTTCTTCTTCTTCTTCTTCTTCTTCTTATTTCTTCTTCTTCTTCTTCTTCTTCTTCTTCTTCTTCTTCTTCTTCTTCTTCTTCTTTTTTTTTTTTTGGTAGTTACCTGACTCTTTAAAAAGTTACTTATCATCAGAAGGTTAAAACATCAAGATATTTGATTCTAGGACAAGAAAGGCACTCAGCTGACTATCTGTCACATGATTAAACACACAGTGATAATCCTGTGGTAATTTACTGCCACTCATTGAAAAAATACTAGCCTACCTTCCTACCATGTCAAGCCTTATGTATTTTATGCCCTGTGGAGTAAATGGAGATAACTGTTCAGTTTAAGAAGGAGCCATCATGGTTTCCAGCATCATTTAATCAATTTCTATCTATATAAAAATATCAGAGCTATAAACATTGCTTAAAGTAGTTGCCACTGAAAACTAAATTTATTCATGCTAATACATATTTAGATTAAGATATAACAAAAATAACATGATAACAATAAGTAGTTATAAAATAATCAACTAAAATATTCATAAATGTTAATTCTATCTAATACTACATCAATTTCTCTATTGCTTTTTTGTTAATTTTTTGAGACTTATGATTGTTCATAGATATGAGAATGAATATTCATGTTGATAACAAAGATGAATTATATATTTTATAAACATACAGTGGAGAAAATACTAACAAATGCACTAGAGAAAAAACATCAGTTCTGATTTTAGAGGAAAATTCAAATGATGCTTCACCCAGCAATACTTACATAATCAACACTTAATGAGCTGCAATATGCAGCACTCCTCTTAATTTCTAGTAGCTATTATAAGTTCATAAAATTATGTTATTTTAGGCAAGGAAAAAACTCATAACTATTACAGAGAGGCAAAACTTACCATAATAAGATTTTTCCCCTTCCTGACATTCTAAATCCCTATAATTTTAGTCACTGAGACCCTGTGTAAAGTTTTACTACCAGAAAGCTGAAGTGCCTTATTATCTTTGCTATTTATAGGGCACAGACTCACCTGATATCTGGGTCTCTGGCATCTTTGATTTTAAAGCCAATATCACAAGCGCAATGACAATATCCTGTTTGATCAGAGCATATAATTGACCTTTGATTAAATAAAAAGCATAGCTGAGTTTACTTAGATCAAAATTGCTACTTTAAAGTGAAAGTGAAATTGACACACAATAGATAGTAAATCAAACTTATATTGAAATTTTAAAGTATGTGGCTAAAATTGGTGGGAATAAACAAAGGGCTACACATTTTCATTTAATCCCTTTAATACACGTGGCCAATTTCATGGGTCCTTGAAGGTCGTGGCAAAAGCTTAACTTGGGGGACAATATGTGTATTGATCTTTGTACCTGTAGTACCTCATTACATTCCTGCTTTGTAGAGGAGGCTCAACAGATTTCAAAATGTGGGATATCTGATTATATATTATATGATGAATGAGTCTTTGAAATAAATAAATAAGAGTATAAAGTATATTTCTGGGTTCAGGATGCATGTTGTAGTAGAATACTTTCCTAACATTTCTAAGAGTATGTAAATTCTAAAATATTCTTTTTAGTCATTTCACAATGAAGGCCAAAAGAGCATACCTCATGTTTCGCAGATGTCAATTATTACTAGATAACCTAGAGGTTGTTTTCCACGGTCTTCATATGCACTACTACTTACCCAATATTCAGGTCAAATTATCCCATATATTCCATTTAAATAAATATTAGCTTCTTTTAAACTAAAACATACAGGAAACTAGAATAGTTGTACTTAAATTTTATGACACATAAATGTAAGAGTATAACTCTCAAACGTGAAAAGGTTCTTTCAACTCATGTTCAAGATATACAAGATATATGTTCATTCCTTTACATGTTCATCAATTTGTTTCATCAGTGATTTAAATCACACAGATCTTTCATCTTCTTGGTTAAATTTACACCTAAATATTTTTACTTGGTTTTTATATATGGAATTATTTCTTCATTTCCAACAGTTAATTGTTAGAATATGAAAAAGTAATTATTGATTTTACATGTATCCTGAGCCTACAACTTTTTGAGTTTGGGTAGTTTTTGAGGAGAAAATTTTCACATTTTCTATAACACATTATTATGTCATCAATGAAGAAATGTAAATATATGTCTTCCAGTCCTATCAAAATGTGTTACATTTCTCTGTCTCCTGCTTAACTGCTCTGAAGAAAAATAGTCCAGCAATGTGCTAAAAAGGAATAATAGAAGTGGGTAACCTTGCTTTGTTCCAAACCTTATATGAAATACTTCCAATTTTTAACATTTTATAGACTGGAAATATTAATAGTGTTGTTTCTCTAATAATATGAATGACATATTTTATATAATAATGCTTATGAAAACACAAAATACTTCAGATACCTAAAACAACATTAAGCAGAAAAGAGAAAAATCAAAATTTACAAACTAAGTTAAAATTTACAAACTTCAAACTATATTATAAAGTTACTATAATCAAACCAATAGGATATGCATATAAAAGAGGAACATCATCTTATGAAACAAGATGAAGAGCTTATAAATAAGCCCTGATATTTAGGAATAATTGATTTTTGATAAAGGTGTCAACGACAAAACAATGGGAAAGAACTGAGACGTCAATAAGCAAGGATAGGAAAGTTAACTATCTTCATGTGTGATCATATACAAATTAATTGAAAATGGATTAGAAGAATAAAGCACTGATGAAAATCTCTACAAAACTGCACATGTTTGCATGGCACTTAATGCAAAAACAGTAACCCCATATGATCAAAAGTTTCTCCATAGCAAAACAAACAAATCACATGCAGAAGAAACAAAATGAGAAAATATTTACCAACTGTACATTGGATAAGTAGTTAATATTTAAAAGTTAGGATAGCAACTCAATATGAAAAAAGCCAAATTAAACATGAACAAATGACAAACATACACTTTTATCAAGGGAAGATAAATACCTAGTGATATTTGAAAATATATTCAGCACCACTATTCCTAATGGAAGTATCATTTAAAGTCACACTTCATTTCACTGAGTGGACTTTATTAAAATGCACAATAACTGTTAAGGATCTGGGGAAAAGGAAACATTTGTATGTTTTTTGAAGGGAAAGTATATTTGGATAACCATTATAAAAGTGGCATAGACAGAATACAGCAAATACAGAGGCGAATGCCAGCAGCAAACCACTGAACTGAGAATAGAACCCCCGTTGAAGGAATCATAGAAAGAACTAGAATAGCTTGAAGGGGCTTGAGACCCCATATGTACAACAATGCCAAGCAACCAGAGCTTCCAGGCACTAAGCCACTACCTAAAGACTATACATGGACTGACCCTGGACTCTGACCTCATAGGTAGCAATGAATATCCTAGTAAGAACACCAGTGGAAGGAAGCCCTGGGTCCTGTTAAGACTGAACCCCAGTGAACTAGACTGTTGGGGGAGGCGGTAATGGGGAGGTTGGGAGGGAACACCCATAAGGAAGGAGGGGAGGGGGATGTTTTTAACGAAACCGGAAAGGGAATAACACTAAAATGTATATAAGAAATACTCAAGTTAATAAAAAAAAAAAAAAAGTGGCATAGAAATTCTTCAAAAGCCTAAAACTAAAATTACACATGATCTACCAATCCTTCTCTTGGTTTTATATATCCAAGGAGTTGAAATCAGTGTGTTAAAAAAGGATGTCATCATTTTGTGTTACATTAATGGACCAATGGATGAGAACAATGTGTCAGATATACAGACAATGGAATATACCCACTCCTACTCCTACAAAGACAAAGGTAATGAAAACATTTGCCACAGTATAGAGAAGCATGATTAAGAATGTAAGCATGGCATGGAAAGAAACTACTATGCAAATTCATTTATATATGGGATCTAAACTGTCTAAATCATAACAATAGAAAGTAAATTAGACTCGACACTATAAAAGAGAAGTGAGAGGGTGGGAAATTGGGGGCGAAAGAATACAAAGTTTAATAGATACATGACAAAATGATTTTGAGGCCTATTAAACAGCAAATGATGATAGTCAACAATAATACTATGTATATGTATATATATTACACACACACATATATATACATATATATATCAAATAGACAAAAGAGTAAATCAAGTGTTGTAGCACAAGAATAAATAAATAAAGTTATGAGTATGTTAATTAGCTTAATTAATTTAATCATTTCACATTTTATATAACACCAAAAGGGGAAGAAAACACTTCCTTTATGAAAATCTGCTTTGTAGGGAGTGAAAATTCAGAGGTTTGAAATAACTATGAATTGACAAAATTGGGATCTCCTTTCATCAAAGGTCAATAAACCAAATTATTTGCACATTCACTCTAACGCAAGTACAAATTAATGTACTTTTTATAATTTAGTTCTAAATAGATTGGTATTCACAATACACCAATGTTCAGGCTCAAAGTACTCTATCACTTGATAAATACAGTAACATTGACTAGAATATTTTCTTCTCAGATTATAATTATGATTCATACATTTGGTTTGAGAGTTATCTGGAATATTTTCTAAAACATATGATATTGAAATTCTTAAAAATGAAAATCTAGACTATCACAGATTAGAACAAGAACCATTCAAAGTGAAAAAATAGAGAAAACTATACCAACGCAACAGATAAAAGACAATGATTATAATTTGCAGTGAATTGGGCACAAAGATTTCTTGTAATAAGTGCACAGAGGGAAATATAGTGTATATGCTTTCTGGCCGTTGTCTGAAAGAAAGCAAGCACACATATTCGTCTCTAGTCACCACCTTTGTTTCTGCAGGGACAAAAACCTAAGGTTTGATAATAGCTTATTACTCTCAGTGTATAAGATGCTGAGAAATTCAGGACACAATGAATTCAACTGTGGTTCTACAAATTACATGAAACCACTACTCTTTTCTTTGACACTATATTTTACTAGTTTGTCCAATGAAACGTTCATGAAACTCCCATATGTTACCACTGAACAGAAACTATCAAGGGACTTCATATTGTCTATGGCTCTTTTCATTCTCCATCAAATCTCAGACTGTTCTTTCAGTTTTGTTCTCAGAAAGAAGACACAGAGTAAACTTGCACTTTGCTTATCAACATAAGAAAGATAAGTGAGAAATAAAGTCGTAGTACTGGAAGTTACTGAGACATAGCGTGATGTTATATACTGCATAGTTCAGTAAAAGCTAGCTTGTTTGTAAAATATGCTAGAAGGAAATTTGCCTAGATTGTATGAATTTACTTACTTGAGCTTGTTTTCTGCTAGCATGTTCCAAGGAAAACACAGCTTCCATTTTAATTCTATAATTCAAAGGTATATGGCTGATTCTTATGATTTATAAAAAGAATTGATTTGAACAACTAGAACCTGGTGAATGTGGAAATAGTATTTAAATAGTTACAATGCTAGAAGAATAGGTAAAAGACATATCCACAATGAGCATCTTATGTGCTAAATGCTTTCCATATTCGCCTTCATTTAATTTTCCTGAGAACCTCTGTTTTGTTCCTGTTTTACAAATATATTACAGAAGGGGTGGGAAAACTAGTTAAAATTAAAGACATAGGAATTATAGATGTCTAAACAACCTAGATCAGATTAAAACCCCAAAGGTTTTTTTTTTACATCTTTTATTGGTTATTTCATTTATTTACATTTGAAATGTTGTCTGCATTCCTGGTATTCCCTCCTCAAACCCCCTATTCGATTCCCCCTACTCCTGCTTCTATGAGCGTGCTCCTGCACCCACACACCCATTCCTATCTCACCACTCTCTAGCATCCCCTATGCTAAGGCATCAAGCCTCCACAGGACCAAGGGCCTCCCTTCCCATTGATGCCAGATAAGGTAATTCTCTACTACATATGTAGCTGGAGCCATGGACCCATCCATGTATACTCTTCGATAAAGAGCCCCAAAGTTTATACTCTTCCATTATCCTTTCTGTTACAGGTTCCTATTGACTTAATAGTATGAACTGAACAAAAATAGTTATTCCAGTGACTATTAGAGATCTCTTTGGAGTGAGATCCTATAGTCTGGATCTTCAATGGCCCTCAAAGCCTTATATATTGAAGGCTTAATAACCAACTTACACCGGCTAAAGGCAGGTTGGGAGAGCACCAGATTTGTAACAAGTGGGAGGTTTCAGTAACCTACTCTCACCAATAGATAGGTCATCCAGACAGAAATTAAACAGAGAAATGCTAAAGGTAACTGATATACCAAATGGATCTAACATATTTAACTAATGTTTCACAAAAGATTACACCTTCTTAAAATTTTCCTCAAATTGACCATATACCCAGATACAAAGCAAGCCTGTGGAAACTGAAAAAAGTCACTTCTGAATGAAAAAATGGGTCAAGATAGAAATTAAGAAAGAAATTAAAAACTTTCTAAATTTGAAATGAAAATCAATACACAACATAATCCAATTTAAAAGATGAAATGTAATTCTATGTTGGGGAAGGGGGGGTGTGCCTGAAATCATCATGGGCCTGCAGCGAAATATTCTGGGTGATGTTTGGTTTCAGACATTGTGGCAAGGGGTTCAGGGACATATTTTACCAAAGCAGACTAGTTCAGGTTCTCCCAGCATCCCTCAGTCCCTGCCTGGCACACCCTTCCCCCAACTCTGAATTTTCCAGCCCAGGGGCTGGATTGGATTGCTATTGCCTCACTGGCTTCTCCCTATATAATTCAGAAGCATCCCTCTTCTCTCTCTCTCTCTCTCTCTCTCTCTCTCTCTCTCTCTCTCTCTCTCTCTCTCTCTCTCTGTCTTTCTTTTCTCTCTTTCTCTCTTCTCCTTCTCCTCTTTCTCTCTTCCCTTCCCATGGTGACTTCCCTGGCCTTCTGTAAAGCCAGTGAATTCAGCCTAAGAGCAGCTTCCCAACAAACATACATTTAATAAACTCTAATTGGGTTTAAATTGGCTCATTCTCCAAGCAGAGAAGTAATTTATCAGATGGTGAAGTGAGAATGAAACATTAATTCAGCTCAACTCAGCCAGTTCTGGGTACAACTTCTGGATTCTGATGATAAGATATTTTATTTTTACAAATTTAAACAAAGTGAAACTTCAGAAAACAAGTTTTCTCACAGTGATTATCACAAAGCTTTAGGCTAAGTTACATTTGCAAAATACATCTCTTTTGCAAAGCATCCTTGAGCTTTTCCACAACAATGGGTTCCTGTGACAAAGAAAGAGTGCTCAGAACAGGTCCTAGGGAGGAAGGGTTTGAAATAAGCATAAAATGGGTTCTACTGACAGAGTAACAATGCTCAGAAATTAGTCTAGAGAGGAAGTATTGGAGTAAGCATAATAAAACAGACTCTTTTGAAAAGTACGTGGGACCACTTTCTTGAGGAAGGGTTCTATGGATTGAGAAACAATACTCATAATTCTGGAGGATCCATTAAGGGCTAAACTTTACAGAAGAGCAAAGATTACACATCCATTTCCAGCCTTCTGAATGGGAAACCAGTGTCAATTTCTTCCATGGAAGAGAAAACCCTATGTGTTTAAAAATTCTGGTTTCTCTAGTGTTTGCCTATAGGTTTGTGCCCTCTACAGTCCTTAAAGGCAAGTTAACAGCACACAGTGCCTACATTTAAAATACACACACACACACACACACACACACACACACACACACACAGCGAGAGAGAGAGAGAGAGAGAGAGAGAGAGAGAGAGAGAGAGAGAGAGAGAGAGCAACAACAACAAAAACTGAAGAGCTCTCTCATACTAGGAATTTACACCTGCAAGCTCTGGAACAAAAAGAAGAAATAACACTTGCAAAAGGAGCAGACAGCTAGGAAAATAAACAAACAAACAAACAAAAAACCCACAAATAAAGAAAAAGTTCTCAGACCTGAAATCAATAATATAAATAAATTCAAAGAATCAATGAAACCAAGAGAATGAGTTGGTTCTTTGAGAAAATCAATAAGATTGACAAATCCTTATCCAAATTCCAAATTAACTAAAAGACAGAGAGAGAATATATGAATTAACAAAATTAGAGATGAAAACGGAAGCATATCAACAGAAACCAGAGAAATCCATAGAATCATAGGACATGGATTAAAAACCTGTACTCCACCAAATTCTAAAATCTAAAAGATAAAGATAATTTTCTCAATACATATAACTTACCAAAGTTAAACCAAGATCAGATGAACAGTCTACACAGATTTGTGACACAGAACAGTAATCTCACAACCACCCCACCAAAATAAAAGAAAAAAGAATGAAGCCTAGGAACAGATAATTTTAGCACAGAATTCTACCAGTTCTTCAAAGAAGAGTTAATGCTAATGCTTCTCAAATAACTCCAGAGAAAGAAACAGAAGGAACTTCACCAAGTTTGTTTTATGAGGCCATAGTTAAACTGACACCTAAACCACTCAAAAAGATAGATAGACAGACAGACAGATCTACAGACTGACAGAAAGACAGGCAGACAGAGAGATACAGACCTATTTTCCTTCTTCAACATTGATGCAAATATTTTCAATAAAATACTTTCAAACCAAAACCAAAAACAACATCCAAAATGATCACATAGGTTTTATCCCAGAGATGCAGGGATGGCTTAGCATATATAAACGAAAAACATAATCCACTTATAAGCAAACTGAAAGAATAAAACTACATGATCCTCTCATTAGATGTATAAAAGGCCTTTGACAAATTCTAATACCCCTTCATGATAAAATTCCTCCAGGGATTAGGGACACAAGGAACGTACCTCAGCATAATAAAGGAAGTTTAGAGTAAGCCCATAGACAACATCAAATAAATTGAGGGTAACTTAAAGAAATTCCACTACAATAAGGAAAAAGACAAGGTTTCCACTGTTCAATATAATATTTGACATCTTAGCTAGAGCAATAAGGAACCTGAAGGAGATCAAGAGGATACAAATTGGAAAGGAAGAAGTACAAATATCTTTATTTATAGATGATGAGATAGTGTATATAAGTGACCTTAAATTTTCCACCTGGAAAGTCCTTCAACTGATTAACACTTACAGCAAGGTAACTGGATACAAATTTAATGCACAAAACTCTGTAGCCTTCCTACATACAAAGTAAACCTGGACTAAAAACAAAATTGTGGAATTAATACCTTTAATGACATTCTCAAGTAATATGAAATATATTAAGGTAACTCTAACCAAACAAGTGAAAGACTTCTGTGAGAGAAACTTCAAGCCTCTGAAAAAATGAAATTGAAGAAGATACCAGATGTTGAAAAAAATCTCCCATGCTCACTGATCAGTAGGATTAGTATAGGAAAAGTAGCCATCCTAATAAAAGCAATCTACAGATTCAACGCAATCCGCATCAAACTCCCAACATAATCCTTGATAGGTCTTGAAAGGACAATTTTTGGCTTTATATGGAAATACAAATAACCAACTCTGGATAATCAAAGAACTGCAGAAGGATCAATATCCCCAATTTCAAGTTGTGCTTGAGGTTTAGTAATAAAAACTGCATGGTAGTAGGACAAAAACAGAAACATTGATCCATGAATCAAATAAGACCCAAACATAAATCTGTACACCTATGGTCGTCTGAGTTTTGATAAAAATGTCATAAATACACACTAGGAAAAGAGCGTCTTGAGCAAATGGTGTTCTTCAAACTGGACAGCAAGTTGTGGAAGAATGCAAGTAGACCCATACATATCAGCCTGCACAAAACTCCACTCCAAATTAATCAAAAACATTAATATAAAGCCATCTACACTTAACCTGTTAGAAGAGAAAATGAGGACTAGCTTTGAATTTATCAGCATAAGAAAAGACTTTCTCCATCTCCCATGCTCATGGATTGGCAGGATTAATATAGTAAAAATGGCCATTTTACAAAAGCAATCTACAGATTCAATGCAATCCCCATCAAAATACCAATCCAATTCTTCAAAGAGTTAGACAGAACAATTTGCAAATTCATCTGGAATAACAAAAACCCAGGATAGCTAAAACTATCCTCAGCAATAAAAGGACTTCAGGGGGAATCACTATCCCTGAACTCAAGCAGTATTACAGAGCAATAGTGATAAAAACTGCATGGTATTGGTACAGAGACAGACAGACAGACCAATGGAATAGAATTGAAGACCAGAAATGAACCCACACACCTATGGGCACTTGATTTTTGACAAAGGAGCCAAAACCATCCAATGGAAAAAAGATAGCATTTTCAGCAAATGGTGCTGGTTCAACTGGAGGTCAACATGTAGAAGAATGCAGATCGATCCATGCTTATCACCCTGTACAAAGCTTAAGTCCAAGTGGATCAAGGACCTCCACATCAAACCAGACACACTCAAACTAATAGAAGAAAAACTAGGGAAGCATCTGGAACACATGGGCATTGGAAAAAATTTCCTGAACAAAACGCCAATGGCTTATGCTCTAAGATCAAGAATCGACAAATGGGATCTCATAAAACTACAAAGCTTCTGTAAGGCAAAGGACACTATGGTTAGGACAAAGCGGCAACCAACAGATTGGGAAAAAGATCTTTACCAATCCTACAACAGATAGAGGCCTTATATCCAAAATAAACAAAGAACTCAAAAAGTTAGACCGCAGGGAGACAAATAACCCTATTAAAAAATGGGGTTCAGAGCTAAATAAAGAATTCACAGCTGAGGAATGCCAAATGGCTGAGAAACACCTAAAGAAATGTTCAACATCTTTAGTCATAAGGGAAATGCAAATCAAAACAAACCTGAGATTTCACCTCACACCAGTGAGAATGGCTAAGATCAAAAACTCAGGTGACAGCAGATGCTGGCGAGGATGTGGAGAAAGAGGAACACTCCTCCATTGTTGGTGGGATTGCAGACTGGTACAACCATTCTGGAAATCAGTCTGGAGGTTCCTCAGAAAATTGGACATTGAACTGCCTGAGGATCCAGCTATACCTCTCTTGGGCATATACCCAAAAGATGCCCCAACATATAAAAAAGACACGTGCTCCACTATGTTCATCAGCCTTATTTATAATAGCCAGAAGCTGGAAAGAACCCAGATGCCCTTCAACAGAGGAATGGATACAGAAAATGTGGTTCATCTACACAATGGAATATTACTCAGCTATCAAAAGCAATGAGTTTATGAAATTCGTAGGCAAATGGTTGGAACTGGAAAATATCATCCTGAGTGAGCTAACCCAATCACAGAAAGACATACATGGTATGCACTTATTGATAAGTGGCTATTAGCCCAAATGCTTGAATTACCCTTGTTGCCTAGAACAAATGAAACTCAAGACGGATGATCAAAATGTGAATGCTTCACTCCTTCTTTAAAAGGGGAACAAGAATACCCTTGGCAGGGAAGGGAGAGGCAAAGATTAAAACAGAGACTGAAGGAACACCCATTCAGAGCCTGCCCCACATGTGGCCCATACATACACAGCCACCCAATTAGACAAGATGGATGAAGCAAAGAAGTGCAGACCGACAGGAGCCGGATGTAGATCACTCCTGAGAGACACAGCCAGAATACAGCAAATACATAGGCGAATGCCAGCAGCAAACCACTGAACTGAGAATAGGACCCCTGTTGAAGGATTCAGAGAAAGAACTGGAAGAGCTTGAAGGGGCTTGAGACCCCATATGTACAACAATGCCAAGCAACCAGAGCTTCCAGGGACTAAGCCACTACCTAAAGACTATACATGGACTGACCCTGGACTCTGACCTCATAGGTAGCAATGAATATCCAAGTAAGAGCACCAGTGGAAGGGGAAGCCCTGGGTCCTGTTAAGACTGAACCCCCAGTGAACTAGACTTTTGGGGGGAGGGCGGTAATGGGGGGAGGGTTGGGAGGGGAACACCCATAAAAAGGGGAGGGGAGGGGGATGTTTGCCGAAAGGGAAAGGGAATAACACTTGAAAATGTATAAGAAATACTCAAGTTAATAAGAAAAAAAAGAAAAGACTTTCTCAACAGAAAACGTAACACAGGCATTAAGATCAACAATTAAATGGGGTCTCATGAATTGGAAAATTTCTGTATAGCAAAGGATACCATCAATCAGAAACAAAAGGGTAGCCTATGGAAGGGAAAATATTTTTAAAGCTGCACATCTAACAGAGGGCAAATGTCTAAAATACATAAAGAATTCAAAAAACCCTAGATATCCTAAAACAAACAACTTTATTTTAAAATGGAGTACAGATATAAACAGAGAATTCGCTAAAAGGAAACTAAAATGGTTGAGAAACATTTAAAGAGATGTTTAACATCCTTAGTCATCAGGGAAATGCAAATTAAAACTACATTGGAAATTCTTCTTACACCCATCAATTGGCTAAGATGAATAAAACCAAATGACAGCTCATGATACAAGGATGCTGGTAAGATTCCAAACTTGAACAGTCACTAGGAAAATAAGTGTAACAGTGCTCCAAGAAAATGAGATTCAATCTACCTCAAGACCCATCTATGCCATTATTAGGCATTATACTCAAAGGACACTTTACCACACCACACAGACATTTGTTCAACCATGTTCATTACTGCTGTATTCACAATGGCCAGAAATTGGAAAGAGCCTAGATGCCCCTCAGCAGATGATTGGATAAAGAAAATGTGATACACTTATATAATGAACTCAGCCATAAAAAATAAAAATAAATTCATAAAATTTGCAGGTACCTTTAAGACTAGAAAATAATCATCCTGATTGAAATATCCCATACCCAGAAAGACAAATATGGCATGCCTTTGCTTTTATGTGAATATTAGCTGTAAAGTCAATGATAAAAAAGCTATAATCCTTAGATTCACAGAGGTTACATATAGAGTAAAGGACCAGAAATTGACAGATAAATCTTTCTAGGAAATTGAAATAGAATAGAAAATTATGATGGATGAGGGGCAGGAACAGGAAGATCAAGTAGAGAGATGGGGAGAAGAGGGGAAAAGGTGGGGTATGGACATACAGGGAGAAACAGCTCAAATTGAGGGTCATTTGAGGGATAGTAGTTTGGAAATCTACTTCAAAAGAAGCTTCCTAAAATACATACATATCTGAAGGCAATCTAAACGAAATCACCAAATAATGTGGAAGATAAAGCCCCAACTGGCCATCGCTTGTCATCGAATGAAGCTTACAGTACTGGAATTGTGTTACATATAATTGATATATTGTCCAAAGAGGTCTTATTGGAACAAACAACAAAGAAACAAAAAATGAACAAAGAAAAACTCCAGGCTGTTGCAAACACTATTGACTTACTTGCAACTTAATTGCAATGAATCATTACTGAAGAAACCACATACAAAACTCAATGAACAGGAAGAAGTTGAGATGATGCTTACATAGAGCCTTCACTTCTAAGACCTAACATCTTTGGTTTATGGAGTTATTCTTCATGCTACCAAAGAATAAATATAACTATTAACAGACACAAACCCATAGTGTTCTGCTTTCAAGATATCCTAGTGTAATGGTGGCACAAATTGTGGGAGTAACCAACAAACATCTGACTTGGCTTAAAGTACACCATACTAGATGAAACCCAATACTACCTGAACTTGAGACTAGATAGCACAGGAACCTAGAGTAAAACCAAATACTAATTTTCTTGCTCAGCCATCATCTAAAAACCTTTCTTCTGTAGTAGATGGAACAAATACAGAGACCAACAGTCATACTTTATGTAGAGCATAGTTCTCAACATTCCTAATGGTATGACCCTTTAATACATAAAGTTATTTTATAGTACATTATAACTGTAATTTTGCTACTGTTATGAATTGTAATATAAAATATCTGTTTTCCAGTGGTTTTAAGAACCCTCTGTAAAAGGGTCATTTGACCTCCAGAGAGTCATGACCCATAGGTTGAGATCCACTGATACAGAGACTTGGAACAATCAGCCCTAAAGGGGATAGGTCCCATCAAATCTGTCTCTTCAGGACTCAGGGAACACTGAGAAAGAGAAGGCAAAAGAGTATAAGAGCCAGGTATGATAGAGGACACCAAGAAAATAAAGCCTTCAAATTCAACAAGATTGCTGTACATATGAAGTTACAGAGACTGAGGCAACAAACATATACAGCCTGCAGAGGTCTGTACCACATGGGGTCCTAGAGTTGAGAGGGGAATTGGATGTGAGTTCCCATCCCCAACTCAGAAGCTATCTCTAATTGATAACCACTTGCAAATGAAATTTTAGGGAATCTAACTGGAGAATCAAACCACTCTTAATCATAAGGGTAGGATATATTCCCAGCAATAAATGGCCAATGAACTTAAATCTTTGGAGTTTCCTTCTGTCAAAACAATATGTTAGGATTTATATTTTTTAAATTTATCTTATTATTTTTGTTTTTATTTTTTATATTTTTCTTCTCTCTTTGTACCTAACAGTACCATTGCAAATGTATTATGGCTTCTAATTTAGTGTTTTATTGGATTCCTGAGTGTGAGAACAAGTGCCTCTCTGCTTCTTGTGCCTTTTCCTGGGCTCTTCTGTTTGTGTTATCTTATTCCATTGTGTTAAGCTTTGTTATATCATATCATATCATATCATATTTATTATAATTCCTTATATGACTTGTTTTCTAATGAGATATTGAGAGTGATCCACATGGGAGAGGAGGTGGAGAGGAACTATGAAGAGTAGAAGGAAGAGAAACCATAATCAAGAAATATTATATTAGAAAAAAATGCTGTTTTCAATAAAAGGGGAAAAAAGAAAGAGTTGTGATCTTTAGAATGGTGTTTCTAATATAACTAAGATAGGAAACTGGTGAAGTAGATAGAACTCCAGCACCACTATCTCCCCCCCCTTCCCTTTCTCTCTACTTCTCTATCTCTGCCTCCTGGATACCATGAAGTAACAGCCTCTTCCATCATGATTATCATGATCTTCTACCTCATCATTGCCCCAAAGCAATGAAATATATATATATATGTATATATATATATTCAACTATACAAAACGTTAAACAAATATTATTAGTTACAGTACAGTCTTTAAATTTTTGCAGACACATTGATTTTGTATATTTAGTGGTGGGTTATTTCTCCACTGGGGAAATGAGTCCATTCAAACCAGCTTAGATTATATTAAAGGCAGATTCATTGGGAAGCTGCTTTTTGGGTTAGTTCATTGACCCCAAGGACCGAGGCCATGGAAATCACCTTGGGGAGACAGCAGGGAAGAGAGAAGAGAAAGAAAGAAAGGGCATGCATGTGGAGAGAGAAATATAGAGGGAGAAAGAGAAAAGGGAGCGGGACAGAGGGAAGGAGGAACAGAGGGAGAAAAGGAGAAAGGGAAAGGAGATTATATAGGGAAGAGCCTCTGGAGGCAAGGTAGGGAGGCCAGGTCTCTTTTGATATGTAAAATATGTACCTCAGTCCTTTGTTTCACTGTCCAACCCAAACCTTTAGTAGTACTCTATTCTCAGACAACTTGATATTTCTATGCATTTCTGGGATAATGCCACACTTTTAAGTTAGATTTCAGTAGTTTTTGATTTAGCTCTTAACTATAATTGGAATGTATTTCAGGATGATAAATATGATAATTATTTAAAATATTCTTTTCCTAAGCATACAGCACAATTTAATAATTTGATTTCTTCCTACTCAATAATATGAATGCCTTTGTACATTTTGGTGTAAAATTTTTACAAATTAATTTAGTACAGTATGACCTGAGAAGAAAGAACTAAGTAGAGAACTAAAAACTGCTGTTGGAAAGGCAGAGTGCCCTGGGTAATAAAAGAATTTGTTTGTTTGTTTGTTTGTTTGTTTGTTTTGTTTTTTTTTTGTTTTTTTTTGTTTTTGTTTTTTTTTTTTTTATTAACTTGAGTATTTCTTATATACATTTCGAGTGTTATTCCCTTTCCCGGTTTCCGGGCAAACATCCCCCTAATCCCTCCCCCTCCCCTTCTTTATGGGTGTTCCCCTCCCCATCCTCCCCCCATTGCCACCCTCCCCCCAACAATCAGTTCACTGGGGGTTCAGTCTTAGCAGGACCCAGGGCTTCCCCTTCCACTCGTGCTCTTACTAGGATATTCATTGCTACCTATGAGGTCAGAGTCCAGGGTCAGTCCATGTATAGTCTTTAGGTAGTGGCTTAGTCCCTGGAAGCTCTGGTTGCTTGGCATTGTTATACATACAGGGGCTCGAGCCCCTTCAAGCTCTTCCAGTTCTTTCTCTGATTCCTTCAACAGGGGTCCTATTCTCAGTTCAGTGGTTTGCTACTGGCATACGCCTCTGTGTTTGCTGTATTCTGGCTGTGTCTCTCGGGAGAGATCTACATCTGGCTCCTATCAGCCTGCACTTCTTTGCTTCATCCATCTTGTCTAATTGGATGGCTGTATATGCATGGGCCACATGTGGGGCAGGCTCTGAATGGGTGTTCCTTCTGTGTCTGTTTTAATCTTTGCCTCTCTCTTCCCTGCCAAGGGTATTCTTGTTCCCCTTTTAAAGAAGGAGTGAAGCATTAACATTTTGATCATCCGTCTTGAGTTTCATTTGTTCTAGGCAACAAGGGTAATTCAAGCATTTGGGCTAATAGCCACTTATCAATGAGTGCATACCATGTGTGTTTTTCTGTGATTGGGTTACCTCACTCAGGATGATATTTTCCACTTCCGACCATTTGCCTATGAATTTTATAAAGTCATTGTTTTTGATAGCTGGATAATATTCCATTGTGTAGATGAACCACATTTTCTGTATCCATTCCTCTGTTGAAGGGCATCTGGGTTCTTTCCAGCTTCTGGCTATTATAAATAAGGCTGCGATGAACATAGTGGAGCACGTGTCTTTTTTATATGTTGCGGCATCTTTTGGGTATATGCCCTTAAGAAGAGGTATAGCTGGATCCTCAGGCAGTTCAATGTCCAATTTTCTGAGGAACCTCAGACTGATTTCCAGAATGGTTGTACCAGTCTGCAATCCCACCAACAATGGAGGGTGTTCCTCTTTCTCACATCCTCGCCAGCATCTGCTGTCACCTGAGTTTTTGATCTTAGCCATTCTCACTGGTGTGAGGTGAAATCTCAGGGTTGTTTTGATTTGCATTTCCCTTATGACTAAAGATGTTGAACATTTCTTTAGGTGTTTCTCAGCCATTCGGCATCCCTCAGTATAAAATTAACTCAAATAAATCAGTAGCCTTCCTCTACACAAAAGAGAAACAAGCCGAGAAAGAAATTAGGGAAACTTCTTTAAAAGGGGAAAAAGAATACACTTGGCAGGGAAGAGAGAGGCAAAGATTAAAACAGAGACTGTGCCTTCTGAGTGTTGGAAGTCCAAAAGCAAACGACCACACCCAATTTATTTTTTAAATGAGTTTTGAGAAATTAAACTCAGGTCCTCATGTTTGAAAAGCAAGTACTTTGCTGAGATATTGCCATGATCATTTTCCTTTATAAATAATATTATGATATTATAATATGGATGAATAGATAAATAATAGTGAAGAGCCTGGTGTAGCCCTGGTAGGGACAGAGTACCTGATTCTTGCCTCTGGGACAGGGCTACCTGTGTGTCTCTAAGAGTGTTGATGGGTGCTTTTTCTATAATAATGAACATGTTTTACATTCCATTGAGGAATATCCTTCCTAGAAAGAGCAGGAGTCCAGGAGTTGAGGGTGTGACTATGTCTCAGCAAAATGGTAAACACCGGGACCTTCAGGACAGCCCATGTGGCTATGGAAAAGAGCTCTAAATACAAGAGTTCAAAATATATATAATTTCTTAACTATGCAAAATAAAAGGATACAATATGAGTTATGAGGGAACAAAGGCAGGTACACTAGGAGCCAGTTTGTCAGAAAGACACAAAGACAGGCTGATTTCAAGGTTAGCCTAGGACAGAGTAAGGTTAGGGCCAGGTAGGGGAGAAATGGTAATTTCAGGGCAGGGTCACACCCTACTAGTTTATCTATTGTGCTTAACAAAGGCAGACAGATCTCTGAATTCTTTCGCAAGTTAAAAAGAAGTAGGCTTGCTGTCCCAATCAAAGGGCTGGGGTCACAGGATGCTGATTCACAAGATAATCAAAAGAAAACCTAGAGTAAATGACTGGGTTGATATGTAAAATAAAAGACCCAGTCCTGTGTTCTGCAGGAGCTGAGCTATCCAGAGAATTTTTTTTAAAAGAGAGAACTGCTTGAAGGACAGACAGACTGAAGGACGGACAGACAAACATATTTGGAGCTGGGTGGAGAGTGTCACCCCCCAAATACACACACACAAGCAAGCAGAACATGGTCAGAAAGATCTCTTAGAATAGCAAGAAAGCAGAACATAGATCTCCAGAGAAAAAACTGAACATAGAGAAAAGCAGACTGGAAAAGCTATATCAAGCAGAACACCAGCTTGAACCCACAATTTGAATTTGAGTCCTTTTCACTACTCCCAGACACTCCTTTTCTCAGAATCCCTCTCCAAGCCAAGGCTGGTCCTTGGCATGATAGATAGATAGATAGATAGATAGATAGATAGATAGATAGATAGATAGATAGATAGATAGATAGACAGACAGATAGATAGACAGACAGATAGATGGATAGATAGGCAGGCAGACAGACAGCAGACAGACAGACAGAAACACCAGACAGTTCTATAACATTTTTTTCAATGACTAGTCTAATTTATTCTCATTAATGAGTACATTTTCTCCCTCTAAGCTCTGTAGTTCTGCTCCCTTCTATACTTTAGTATTTTGCAGAAGATAAAGTGTAATCTGATTATGGATCTGAACTATTACTAGTTCTGATTGTTTCCATTTTGATAGGATATATATGCAATATGATGACTGTATTGTTTGTATATGACATTTAATTGCTATACCTGATGTGATTCTCCTTTACTCATTTTCATAGAACCCAACAAATGCTATTGTTTTCAAGACTGAGTTACATTCTTGAGATAGGAAACATTCTCTGATTTGTATTTCTTCACTGTTGCTTCTTAACATATTTTCCCATTACATGGTGCCTATATCTATTATACATCCTCATTCACAATCATCATTTTTATTTTTGAAAAAGATTTATTTATTTTATGTAAAGGACTACACTGTAGCTGTCTTCAGACACACCAGAAGAAAGAAACAGATCCCATTACAGATGGTTGTGAGCCACCATGTGGTGGCTGGGAATTGAACTCAGGACCTTTGAAAGAGCAGTCAGTGCTCTAAACCATTAAGGCATCTCTCCAGACACAACACTTTCATTTTAATCCCTTGTTTTGCCCAAGTTCTAAAGAACTTCTTAAGTTTGTCTAATTTTGTAATTCAATTTTGAGAGATATTTCCATTTACTAGTCCTTCAAGAAAGAATTAACCATTCAATATGTTATTAATCTGAGAAGTTGTTATTTTATAAAAAGAGCAAGGGAAATGTGATAAGTTTTTTGATTGGGGCAGAAAATATATCAGATTCATCCCATAGTTCCCTGCACCCAAATCCCCGTGGGGAAGAGAGCTGAAGACCCAGGAATGCAGACATCCTAAGAACACAGGACAGACTGTCACCTCTGCAAACCTCTGCCCACATCCCCGGTAAAAGTGGAAACTACACAATGCCTCTGGACACAGGGATATAGGAACAGACAGCCGCCTATATCCGCGATTCTGGTCTGTGCCCAGGATGGAACTGAACTGGCCAAACAGCTCTCAGTACCCAAATCCTGCGGGGGAGAAAGCTGGACCCAAAGAAGTGTGGATACTCCTGAGAGTCAGAGGAGACTATCCTCTGCCCACAGTCCAGACACAAAAGGGAATTACATACTGCCAACTGTGTGCGCTGGGTGCAAGGACCTAGGAGCAATCAGGGACAGGACTCTTTGATTCCTGCCCATGCCTAGAGCTGAAAGACAGTCTCCAGGAGCACCGACACACCAAAAATCAGAGCACCTGTTCTCAGAGAAGGCTGAAAGAAAACAGGAAAACAGTTCTACTGGAGTGGTGACACAGAGGCCTACAGCAGGGTCAAGTCACTCTCAGAAACAGCAAGACAAACAAATACCAGAGACAGCCCAATGGCAAGAGGCAAACACAGGAACCTAAGCAACAGATATCAAGAATACTAGGCATCCCAACATATAAAAAAGACACGTGCTCTACTATGTTCATCGCAGCCTTATTTATAATAGCCAGAAGCTGGAAAGAACCCAGATGCCCTTCAACAGAGGAATGGATACAGAAAATGTGGTACATCTACACAATGGCATATTACTCAGCTAAAAAAACAACGACTTTATGAAATTCGTGAGGCAAATGGGTGAACTGGAAAATATCATCCTGAGTGAGGTAACCCAATCACAGAAAAAACACATGGTATGCACTCATTGATAAGTGGCTATTTTATTAGCCCAAATGCTTGAATTACCCTAGATGCCTAGAACAAATGAAACTCAAGACAGATGATCAAAATGTGAATGCTTACTCTCCTTCTTTAAAGGGGAACAAAAATACCCTTGGCAGGGAAGAGAGAGGCAAAGATTAAAACAGACACAGAAGGAACACCCATTTCAGAACCTGCCCCACATGTGGCCCATACATATACAGCCATCCAATTAGACAAGATAGATGAAGCAAAGAAGTGCAGGCCGACAGGAGCCGGATGTAGATCGCTCCTGAGAGACACAGCCAGAATACAGCAAATACAGAGGCGAATGCCAGCAGCAAACCACTGAACTGAGAATAGGACCCCCGTTGAAGGAATCAGAGAAAGAACTGGAAGAGCTTGAAGGGGCTCGAGACCCCATATGTACAACAGTGCCAAGCAACCAGAGCTTCCAGGGACTAAGCCACTACCTAAAGACTATACATGGACTGACCCTGGACTCTGACCTCATAGGTAGCAATGAATATCCTTGTAAGAGCACCAGTGGAAGGGGTAACCCTGGGTCTTGCTAAGACTGAACTGACAGTGAACTAGATTTTGGGGGAGGCAGCAATGGAGGGAGGATGGGAGGGAAACACCCATAAGGAAGGGGAGGGGAGGGATTAGGGGATGTTTGCCTGGAAACCAGGAAAGGGAATAACACTCGAAATGTATACAAGAAATACTCAAGTTAATTAAAAAAAAAAAAAAAGAATACTAGGCATCACCAGAGCCTAGTTTTCCCACCAAAGAAAATACCAGATATACGAACACACCAGAAAAGCAAGATTTAGATTTAAAAATCACATTTTTTGATAACGATGGAAGAATTTAGAAAGACATAAAGAAATCCCTTAAAGAAATGCAGGAAAACACAAGTAAAAAAGTAGAAGCCCTTAGAGAGGAAACACAAAAATCCCTGAAAGAATTACAGAAAAACACAAACAGGTGAACAAATTGAAAATGGAAATAGAAACAATAAAGAAAGCACAAAGGGAGACAACCTGGGATAAAGAAAACCTAAGGAAGAGACAAGGAGCCATAAATACAAGCATCACCAACAGAATAAAAGAAATAGAAGAGAGAATAGAAAACATCAACAGAACTGTCAAAGATAATGTAAAACACAAAAAGCTCCTAGCCAAAAAGATACAGGAAATCCAGGACACAATGAGAAGATCAAACCTAAGGATAATAGGTGTAGAAAAAAGGGAAGACTCCCAACTTAAGGGGCCAGTAAATATATTCAACAAAGTTATATAAGAAAACTTCCCTAACCTAAAGAAAGAGATGACCATAAATATACAAGAAGCCTACAGAACTACAAATAAATTGCAGCAGCAAAGAAATTCCTCCTGTCACATAACAGTTAAAACACCAAATGCACAAAACAAAGAAAGAATATTAAAGGCAGTAAGGGAAAAAGTCAAGTGACATGTAAAGGCAGACCTATAAGAATTACACCAGACCTCTCACCAGAGACTATAAAAGCAAGAAGATCCTGGACAGATGGCATACAGACCCTAAGTGAACACAAATGCCAGCCCAAGCTACTATATCCAGCAAAACTCTCAATTAACATATATGGAGAAACCAAGATATTCCATGATAAAACCAAATTTACATAATATCGTCCTAGAAATCCAGTCCTACAAAGGATAATAGATGGAAAACTTCAACACAAGGAGAGAAACTATACTATACAGAAAGCAAGGATATAATTTCCTTACAATGAAACCAAAAGTGAGACAAACAAACATAATTCCACCTCTAACAACAAAAATAACAGGAAGTGACAATCACTATTCTTTAATGTCTCTCAACATCATCGGACTCAATTTCACAATAAAAAGACATAGACTAACAGACTGGATACGTAAAGAGGACCCAGCATTTTGCTGCATACAGGAAACACAAATCAGAGACTAAGACAGACACTCCCACAGAGTAAATGGCTGGACAACAACTTTCAACAAATGGCCCAAAGAAACAAGCTGGAATTGCCATTCTAATAATATCAAATAAAGTTCACTCTCAATGAAAAGTCATTAAGAAAAGATAAGAAGGGTTGGAGATTTAGCTCAGTGGTAGAGCGCTTGCCTAGCAAGCGCAAGGCCCTGGGTTAGGTCCCCAGCTCCAAAAAAACAAAAACAAAAACAAAAACAAAAAAAAAAGAAAAGATAAGGAAGGACACTTCATATTCATCAAAGGAAATATCCAACAAGATGAACTCTCAATCCTATATATTTGGTTGTGAGCCTAGCCTTTAACGGCTAAATATTTGTGCTCTAAATGCAAGGGCACCTACATTCATAAAAGAAACCTTGCTAAATCTCAAATCTCACACCATAATAGTAGGAGATTTCAACACCCCACTCTCATCACTGGACAGATCATGGAAACAAAAATTAAACAGAAACATAGACAAACTAACAGAAGTTATGAATCAAATGGATTTAACAGATATTTGTAGAACATTCCATCCTAAATCAAAAGGATATACCTTCTTCTCAGCACTTCATGGTACCTTCTCCAAAATTGACCATATAATTGGTCACAAAACAGGCCTCAACAGATACAGGAAGATAGATATAATACCATGCATCCGATCAGATCACCATGGACTAAGACTGGTCTTCAATAACAACAATAATAACAGAAAGCCCACATATACGTGGAAGTTGAACAATGCTCTACTCAATGACTGCACGGAGCCATATTGGATTTGGGCCTAGCCGCTTTTTGACTGCATGGTTCAAGGTGACTCTGGGCTGTTTGGCCACAGAGACTCACCCCTTAGATGACTGCCATAAGTCTTAAGATTGTTGGATAAAAAGCCTCTCCCATGAATTTTTGGCACAGGAGTATAACATTTCAAGGGATGCCTCAGCTCGAGCAGATACCAGTTATCTCCTCAGTCTACACCCAGTGTCTCCACCACCTGACCTCATCGCCTGACTTCTTTTGCCTCCAGCTATCACTGCCTATACCCTCATCTCCCCTCCCTTCATATTTCACAAAAGTCCTCCCCTACCTGAAAGCTTAAAGCTGTAACGTTCGTCCCAATAAATGAGACCTTGACAACAGAACTCTTGTGGTCTCCTTCTTCTCTTCACCCCCATTTTGGCCCCAGGTGAAGGCCTCTTGGGACCCTGATAACTGGGTCCCGCTGGCGGGGACAAGTGGCATCGAACACAGGGACAAGCAAGGCCGACTACAGGACGACGGAGATAAAAGAGAGCTGCGAAAGCGGGAATCGAGGACTCTTCAGGGCCCGCATCACTCGTCGTCGCTGGAGAGGGAGGTAAGGACGGTCGAATAATTGTTCGTCTAATTGCCATGGGAAGGTATTGTCTAAGGAGGCTTGTTTCATAAGAGAAATCAAGCGTTTACTCAGGGAGAGGAATAAGATTAAGAAAAAGGATTTAATCAAATTTTTTGTTTCATAGATGAAAAATGTCCTTGGTTAATTTTAAGTGGCCCGATATTCACCCCCATACTTGGAATAAGGTTGGTCAGGAGATTAATAGGCTTTGAAAGCCGGCGACCCAGTGTCCATGGCTTTTTTCAGTTACTGGGTATCATTAGAGACATTATAATAGATGCTGAGGAAGGAGGCGAGAGTGCCCGCCTCCTAGCTGTTGCAGAAGGACTTCTTACAAGCCTCCCGGGCTTCACCTAACAATGAAAAAGAAAACAGGGCCGCATTCTCCCAGCCTTCCATTGTTATTGATATGCCTGGGGTGAGGGAAATCCCTCATCAAAGCCTTATGCTCTCTAGAAGACCCCAAGATGTCCAAAATTCAAAGACCATTTATCCTTCTCTTAAAATTTTCTAGGAAAAACAAATGCTCTGAGTCAGGTCTAGATCCCACCTCCGAGGCCGAATTAGAGGAGGAAGCTGCCAGGTATGAAAAGAGATATGGTCCCGAGCCACAGGAGACTCAGATCTTCTTCACTCGGAGGGTCTGGGTCTGTCTGCCTCCCACCTTATCTACCCCTATATCGTCAGCCCCACCTGCACCCTCTACCAGTTGCAGTAGTGGAGGAACTGACTCAGACTAAGACTGCACTTCAAGCACAAATTACTGGGCTTAAACAGATCTTACACCTACAGCAGGAATTGGGGGATCTTACACTAGAAATCCAGGATTTACAAGAGACCATGACTAAGGGACAGTATGCCCAAAAGGGCCAGCTAAGGCCAGTAGAAAACCCCAACCAAAACTAACTTTCCCAGTTATGACTAGGCACTGCACCAGAACAGGCCAGGGATGAGTCTGGGTTAAACAGTACTAGAACACTAAATAGGTCGGCCAGAGGGCCTTGAGCCGAACAGTACTAATCGTAACCACAATGAGGAACAAGAAAGTGAAGAAGAAAAAATGACTATGAGGAGGGACCCTCAGATTAGGAAGAGGAAAGCCCTGATCAGGATGAGGTGGGACCTCTGTCCCGTATACAAGAAACTTAAACTCAAAACACATAAAGGACGTTACATTCAGCTGTTAAAATTATGGTATGAATGCCCCCTTTACCTTGGCTATCCTAGAAGGACTTCGGGGTCTGGGTATTTGACTAGTGAATGGACAAAAGGTAGTACAATCTGTCCTCACTAGAGGACAATATTTGACTGAAAAATCTGAATTTATTGATAAAGCGGCTAGCCCCAAATCCCTTTTTTTGTTCTTGGATTCAATTAGAACCTACATCCATTTATTCTCAAGCTAACAATTAGAAGATCGTAGCTACATACCTTAAATGATTTTCAAAAAACTTTTTGGGTGATATTAATTGGCTTAGACCTTTTTAAGCTAACCACCGGTGATTTAAAACCTCTATTTGCTATTCTGAAGGGTAGCCTGATCCTAATTCCATTAGGGGCTCTGACTCCTGAGGCTGAAAAAGTCCCTACTAAAGGTTGAACAGGCTGTCAGCCAACAATTCTAGGTTATTTCAGCCTCAAGACACTGTATCTGATCCTTTTGCTACAAAGGTTTACCCACAGGCCTCCTATGGCAAGATAATCATCACTAATGTGGATCCACCTGCCTGCAACCCCCTAAAATACTTCTACTTATCCCTCCTTGATTTGCCAGACCATTTTCTTGGGGCTTAAGCTGGCTACCGCCATTTTGGCATGATCCGATATTATTTTTCTCCATATTCTGGGAGCAGCTTGCTTGGCTGCAGCTGAACATGATGACTGGACAGTCCTGCTGTCTATTTATCAGGAACATTTGATACTCATATACCAGGAGATAAATTATTACAGTTCCTCATGTTACCCCCTTTATCTTCCCAAAGGTTACAGCTGAAACCTATACCAAATGCCTTAACTGTTTTTCATAGATGGATCTAAGAATGGAAAGGCCTCCTTTGTTGTTAAAGATCAAGTTTTTTGTCAATACCCCATACGCTTCTGCCCAATTAGTAGAACTTTATAGTGCTTTAAAAATATTTAAATTAATAAATCAATCATTTAACCTTTTTCTGATAGCCATTATGTAGTCAGAGCTCTCCAAGTCTTGGAGACTGTCTCTATACAACCCTCAACACCTACCTTTAAACTATTTTCAGAAATACAAAAAAAAAACACATAATGTAAATCCATTCTTTGTGGGCCATATCAGAGCTCACTCAAATTTGCCCGGTCCTTTAACCAAAGGTAATGATTTGGCTGAAACAAGGCCACTAGGCTGACAATGATTGCTTCTCTTAGTGATTCCTTACAAGAAGCACAGATGGCACATTCACTCCATCACCTTAATGCTCAAACATTGCGGCTTAAGTACAAAATTACTAGAGAACAAGCCAGACAAATTGTAAAAAATTGTAAAAACTGCTACCTGACCCTACTTCCCTGAACCACACATTGGGTTAATCCCAGAGCCTTATCCAGGAGAAATATGGCAAATGGATGTCACCCATGTCCCATCTTTTGGAAAACTAAAATTTGTACATGTTACCATTGATACCTTTAGTGGGTTCATATGTGCCTCTGCACACACAGGAGAGGCCACAAAAGATGTTGTTGCTCATATGCTCTACGTTTTTCTGTTATGGGGACAACCCAAAATGCTAAAAACGGATAATGGGCCTGGCTATGTTAGTCATAAATTTAAACAATTTTGCTCCCAATTTCAAATAAAACATATTACAGGCATACCTTTTATAACCCTCAGGGACAAGGAATTGTGGAACGAGCACATCAAACCCTTAGGAATACACTGTTAAAAGCTTACTGCCCAAAAAACTCTTTATTCTCTTAAAGGCAGCGCAAAATTTTATTATCCCATGCCCTTTTTGTTTTGAATTTTAACTTTGGATAATCAAGGGCGTTTGCCCGCCCGACGCTATGGCACCCCTCAACCAAGATGGATCACGCTCACGTTCTTTGGAAGGACCCCTAACTGGACAGTGGCAGGGTCCTGACCTGTGATAGTCTGGGGAAAAGGGTCCGCCTGTATTTATAACTCTAAAGAGGGGGGCCAGATGGCTCCCTGAAAGATTAATAAAGCTTTAATAAATTTCAAACAATTCCAAGATTGATAAAGCCTTATAACAAATTCCAGGGTGGCACCTGAGAAAAATGCATGTTTTCTTTTTCAGAGCAATGAAGTTCTACTGGATTCTACTGAAACTTCTCTTTCTAACTGTGCTGACATCCGGAATCAAGCCCCTATCAGATTTGGAATTACACCTGGGTAATTATAAATGAGGCCGGAGATACCGCTGGCACCACCTCCCACACTGGCCCTAACCCCACCTGGCCACAATTAACTCCAGATTTTGTAAACCTAGCTGCAGGAGGAAATTCTTACTGGGGCCTCATGGAACAAATACTTACCCCTAATTGAAGCCCCTCATGGGTCTAGTTTTAATGAAAGATATGTCGGTTGTGACACTGTCCATCGACGCACCAACATTAGGGAAACTGAGCTTTTATGTCTGTCCCGGATCAGAGATCGCTCCTCAAACTATAAGTGTGGATACAGGATCAATTCTATTGTGCCTCCTGGGGTGTGAAACCACAGGAGACGACACTGAAACCCACCTCCTCTTGGATTATATCACAGTAAAAAGGGGTGGCACAATTCTAACAAAAAACAGTACTCTAACCCAGGAATGCGGAACACTGAGCCTTCCAAGGGCTGGTGCAACCTCTTACAATAATCTTTTACTGATGCTGGGAAAAAAGATCACCCCAGAAAACTGGCATAGGGGTTTGAGTGGGGTCTCCGGATGTATGTTGCCAATAGAGACCCCGGAGTAACCTTCAAAATTAGATTATTTAAAACCACCCCAACTTACATAAGGCCTCCATTGGGCTAACCCTCAATTGCATAGCCAGGGTTCCTTGCCCAGGGTGGTGACTCAGCCCCCCTTTAACACCTCTAGTCCTCCAACTACCTTTTTCAGCCCACCATACCTGTTGGGCCAATGTCCCCACAAGCCTGATTTTATCTGTTCTAACGCCCTCAGCTCTTGCCTTGGTATATCATGAACAGGAAACAAATACACTCTATTTATGAGGAATTCTGGATGTGTTTTTCAGCTAACCCTCCTTTCTATGAGGGTATAGCCACTTTTGGCAACATCACATATACTAATAACATTGGTGGTCTCTCTTGGAACACCATAGAACTCACTATCACAGAAGTCTCAGGGATAGGAAGCTGCCTCCTCGGGAAGAACATGCTCCTCCCTAAACAATTATTAGAAATATGTAATCATACCATAATCGTTGACAATCAAAATACATATTTACAAGCCCCCAAGTATACTTATCTAGCATGTTCCACTGGTCTAACCACATATGTTATAACATCTCAATTTTTAAAGACTAAAGATTACTGTGTGCTGGTTCAATTATTTCCCAGACTCAGCATACATGAGCCAGAGACTTTTCTTAAATCCTGGGAAAAGGGCTCGGAGATGCCTCACAAGGTAAAAAGAGAACCAGTAACTGCCACCACTCTCGCGGTTCTCCTAGGTCTAGCCGCGGGTGCAGGCATTTGCATCGCTTCCCTCGTTACTTCCCATCAATACTATTACCAGCTTAGTGAAGCCATAGATAAGGATATTGCTGAATTAAGAGATGGATTGGCTAACCTAAAAGACTCAGTTGCCTCGTTGTCTGAAGTAGTCTTACAAAATAGAAGAGGCCTAGACTTAATCTTCCTACAACAAGGAGGACTTTGCTCAGCCTTAACAGAGGAATGCTGTGTTTATGTAGATAAGACTGGACTTGTAGAAGACAGTCTAAAAAAGGTGAGAGATAGCCTAGAAAAACGGAGGAGAGAGAGAGAGCAACAAGAGTCTTGGTACCAAAACTGGTTTTCTACATCCCCATGGCTCTCTACCTTGTTGCCCTGCAACACAAGGCTTATGGAGATAAAGCTTCAGTTGTGTTAATACAGAATTGTAGGCTAGAGTCTTGAAAGTATTTAAAAAAAAAAAAAGAAAGAAACCTGGTAAAACATATCTTATTCCAAACAGCAATTAAATTGGTTATTACAAAATACTGATATTTGGCCTATCACATATACAGATTTTTCAGGCAAAGTTGGTAATTTTACTCTTTGCATGCTTTTATATTTCCTGTAAATTTGTACATACAACCCATAGGAAATGAGCTTACTGTATTTATAGGTGGTTCATCTAATGAAAAGGCTACATGTATGATTGGATCACTTGTTTATTCTCTTGAGTTTCTCCTGCTTCAACACAGATTATTAAATTACGTTGCTGTAGCCACTGTTTTTAAAATTTAAAAAAAAAAACAAGCTTTCAATTCAAATTCTGATAGCCAATGTATGGCTTATGGTTTACAGTTGATTAAAAAGTTTCCTTTTTTAGATACTACTACCCTCAAATTATACAATTACTTAATGCTATATTAGAGGCAGGTTTTCTACATGAAATCAGTGAGTGATGATTCAGTGTGAATGTCTGACAACTCACTGTCCTTTCAGTGCTCTGCTCAGACAACTAAACAAAACCATAGACCCAGCTCTTTGAAAATGGTAATGGAGTTGATAACACACCCTTAAAGAGAGAAGACTCCATTTGCTTACTTTTAACTCCCAGCCTCACCTTGCCCGCTCAGGGATTTTAGTGCGACTGAATCTGGATGCTTGTGTTTAGGTAAATAAAATTTGTGAGGTGCTAGAAAATGGCTGGCAGTGGTTAAGAACACTAAGTACTGTTCCTTTATAGGACATTTAAGAACTCAAACTGGATTGCCTGGGCTCCTTAACAAGGGGAGGACAATGATACCAGACAGATTATGTTTTACATAGGAACAGTTAGTCAAAAAAATCTCATTCTTTATATATCCAAAACAATAATGCTGGAGACAATAATTTGGTATACAAGTCAATTTATAAATACAAGTGCTCAGTGTCCTCAATTTAATCCTCAAGGACTTATCTTAATAAATAATATCTTTGTTTTTTGTTTTTTGTTTTTTTTTTTTCGGAGCTGGGGACTGAACCCAGGACCTTGCACTTGCTAGGCAAGCGCTCTACCACTGAGCTAAATCCCCAACCCCAATAAATAATATCTTAACTATATCTTAATAAATAAAAAAGGGGAGTTATCCCTGTATGCTAAAAAATGCTCCTTTTATTTCAATTTTAAAATTTGGATGCCAAGGAACACTCTGAGTTTATAGCACACTACAACTAGGCATACTTCTGCCTAGGTGAAATAGAAAGATCCACATATTGGCATGATCCTGTTCAGGTATTTTATATGGGGAAGAGGGAATCTTTGTGTTTTTTCTACAGGATGCTACAAGAGTATGCCAGCTGCCAGAGGTGGTTGCTGAGACTTGCTGATCCTGGGAGCATGAAGATTCAGCTCTGTTCGGGTCCCTGAGTCATTCCTGTGTCCTTGGAGGAATATGGAGATTCCCACTCATCTTTTGTCATCACAGAAATTCTGGCGTTGCTGCAGTCATTGTGTCCCGTCCACCTCACATGCCTGCGCTCCCAACCCTCTGTGCACTACTGCTTGTTCCAGAGAAGAATGACCGATCCTGAACTGTCCTGGGAAAGACCTTGAATTTTTGCTGCTATTGTAGCAGCCATTACTGCTGCAGCCATTGTGTCTGCAGTGTCTGGAGTTACCTCCCTAATCTATTGTTAGGCAAGCACAGTGGGTTAACTTTCAGGAGAAGTTGCTAACAATTGGGAATTCTAAATTTTATTACAGGAGAGGCTTGACTAGGCCCTTGGTATGGCCATAGCAGCTGAGGAGAACCAGATGAGGTGCCCACTACTTATCGGGAGAGGCTCAATTTCCACAATCTCTTACATTTATGCCATCTATTTCCCCTACTCTTTCGCCCCTGGGCTCAAGTAAGAGGAATGAGAAGATGATCCAATGTAGCTATCCTCAGGGACGGGCAACTTCCTCTGACCCTTGACCAATCTAAGGCAGAAACCTTGAGGAAGACAAGGTGATCCTATGACAGATAAGGCTGGGGTTGAGAGGTCGATCCTAAGACAGAGGTGGCTACCCCTGCGTTTAAACATAAGGGCCGGTCAAATGCTCCTCTGCCCAGTTTCTCCCCAATAAAAACACACGTATAGCCCAGAACGGTGTGTTACAGCATAAGTTCATTCCTAGCCATTGGGGTGCAGTCCTAACTGCAAGAGTGGCTCACCATGGCCGAGCTGGCACTCTGTGAGGCATGTCTGATCTCTCTCAGACCACTACTTCCACCTAATGGGTTTTTTTTATAAAAAGAAAAATGGGGAGATGCACGGAGCCATATTGGATTTGGGCCTAGCTTTTTTTTTGACTGCATGGTTCAAGGTGACTCTGGGCTGTTTGGCCACAGAGACTCACCCTTAGATGACTGCCATAAGTCTTAAGATTGTTGGATAAAGCCTCTCCCCATGAATTTACGGCACAGGAGTATAACATTCAAGGATGCCTCAGCTGGAGCAGATACCAGTTATCTCCTCAGTCAACACCCAGTGTCTCCACCACCCTGACCTCATCATTCGGACTTCTTTTGCCTCCAGCTATCACTGCCTATACCCCTCATCTCCCCTCCTTCATATTTCTACAAAGGTCACTCCCCTACCTGAAAGCCTTAAAAGCTGTAACGTCATCCCAATAAACGAGACCTTGACAACAGAACTCTTGCTTGGTCTCCTTCTTCTCTTCACCCCCATTTTGGCCCACAGGTAGAAGGCCTCTTCGGGACCCTGAATAACTGGGTCCCCGCTGGCGGGGACAAATGACAACTTGGTCAAGGAAGAAATAAAGAAAGAAATTAAAGACTTCTTAGAATTTAATGAAAATGAAGATACAACATTCCCAAACTTATGGGACACAATGAAAGCTGTGCTAAGAGGAAAACTCATAGCTTTGAGTGCCTGCAAAAAGAAACAGGAGAGAGCATATGTCAGCAGCTTGACAGCACACCTAAAAGCTCTAGAACAAAAAGAAATAAATAAACCCAAGAGGAGTAGAAGGGAGGAAATAATCAAACTCAGGGCTGCAATCAACCAAGTAGAAAGAAAAAGGACCATAGAAAGAATCAACAGAACCAAAAGTTGGTTCTTTGAGAAAATCAACAAGATAGATAAACCCTGAGCCAGACTAATGAGAGGACACAGAGAGTGTGTCCAAATTAACAAATCAGAAATGAAAGAGAGACACAACTACAGATTCAGAGGAAATTCAAAAAATCATTAGATCTTACTATAAATGCCTATATTCAACAAACTTGAAAATCTGCAGGAAATTGACAATTTCCTAGACAGATACCAGGTACCAAAGTTAAATCAGGAACAGATAAACCAGTTAAACAACCCCATAACTTCTAAAGAAATAGAAGCAGTCATTGAAGGACTCCCAACCAAAAAGAGCCCAGGTCCAGATGGGTTCAGTGAAGAATTCTATCAGACCTTCATAGAAAACCTCATTCCAAAACTGTCAAAACTATTCCACAAAATAGAAATAGACGGAGCACTACCAAATTCCTTCTTTGAAACCAAAATTACTCTTCCACCAAGACCACACAAAGACCCAACAAAGAAAGGGAACTTCAGACCAATTTCCCTTATGAATATTGACTCAAAAATATTCAACAAAATTCTTGCAAACTGTATCCAAGAACACATCAAAATGATCATCCATCGTGATCAAGTAGGCTTCATTCCAGGGATGCAGGGATAGTTTAATATACAAAAATCAATTAATGTAATCCCCTATATAAACAAATCCAAAGAGAAGAACCACATGATCATTTCATTAGATGCTGAGAAAGCATTTGGCAAAATTCAATAGCCGTTCATGATAAAAGTCCTTAAAACATCAGGAATTCAAGGCCCATATCTAGACATAGTAAAAGTAATATACAGCAAACCAGTAGCTAACATCAAACTAAGTGGAGAGAAACTTGAAGCAATCCCACTAAAATCAGGGACTGCCCACTCTCTCCCTACTCATTCAATATAGTATTGAAAGTCCTAGCCAAAGCAATCAGACAGAGAAAGGAGGTCAAAGGGATACAAATTAGAAGGGAAGAAATACAAATATCACTATTTGCAGACGGTAGGATAGTGTACTTAAGTGACCCCAAAATTTCCACCAGAGAACAACTAAGCCTGATAAACAACTTCAGCAAAGTCTTGGGGTATAAAATTAACTCAAATAAATCAGTAGCCTTCCTCTACTCAAAGGATAAACAGGCTGAGAAAGACATTAGGGAAATGACACCCTTCACAATAGTCCTAAATAATATAAAATACCTTGGTGTGACTTTATTCAAGCAAGTGAAAGATCTGTATGACAAGAACTTCAAGTCTCTGAAGAAAGAAATTGAGCAAGATCTCAGAAGGATCTGCAGTGCTCATGGATTGGCCATAGATACAAGCATCACCAACAGAATACAAGAGATAGAAGAGAGAATCTGAGGAGTAGAAGATTCCATAGAAATCATCGACACAACTGTCAAAGTTAATGTAAAACGGAAAAAAACTACTGGCCCAAAACATACAGGTTATCCAGAACACAATGAGAATATCAAACCTAAAGATAATAGGTATAGACGAGAGTGAAGACTCCCAACTCAAAGGACCAAAATCATAGAAGAAAACTTTGCTAATCTAAAGAAAGAGATGCCCATAAACATACAAGAAACTAACAGAACTCCAAATAGATTGGACCAGAAATTCTTTTATTGTTGAGGATAATTTTCAATATCCTTGTTTTTTTGTTACTCCAAATGAATTTGCAAAATTGCTCTTTCTATCTCTCTGAAGAATTGAATAGGAATTTTAATGGGGATTGCATTGATTCTGTAGATTGCTTTTGGCAAAATGGCCATTTTTACTATATTAATCCTGCAAATCCATGAGCATGGCAGAACTTTGCCATCTTCTGAGATCTTCAATTTCTTTCTTCAGAACCTTGAAGTTCTTGTCATAAATATCTCTCACTTGCTTGGTTATAGTCACACCAAGGTATTTTATGTTATTTGGGACTATTATGAAAGGTGTTGTTCCCTTAATTTCTTTCTCAGCCTGTTTATCCTTTGAGTTGAGGAAGGCTACTGATTTGTTTGAATTAATTTTATATCTAGCCACTTTACTGAAGTTGTTTTTCAGGATTAGTAGTTCTCTGATAGAACTTTTGGGGTCACTTATATTATCATATTATCTCCAAATAGTGATATTTTGACTTCTTTCTTTCCAATTTTTATCCCTTTGACCTCCTTTTGTTGTGTGATTGCTCTGGCTAAGACTTTGATTACTATATTGAATAAGTAGAGAGAGAGTGGGCAGCCTTGTGTAGTCCCTGATTTTAGTGGGATTGCTTCAAGTTTCTCTCCATTTAGTTTGATGTTAGCTACTGGTTTGCTGTACATTTCTTTTACTATGCTTAGGTATGGGCCTTGAATTCTTGATCTTTCCAAGACTTTTAACATGAAGGGGTTTTGAATTTTTGTCAAATGAATTCTCAGCATCTAATTAGATCATAGTAGGTTTTTTCTTGGAGTTTGTTTATATAGTGGTTTACATTGATGGATTCTTATATTGAACCATCCCTGCATCCCAGGGATAAGGCCTACCTGATCATGATGGATGATCTGTTCTTGGATTCAGTTTGCTAGAATTTTATTGAATATTTCTGTGTTGATATTCATAAGGGAAATTGGTCTGAATTTTCTTCTTTGTTGGGTCTTGTGTGGTTTAGGTAAGTGTAACTGTGGCTTTACAGAAGGAATCGGTGTAAATCAGCCTGTTTCTATTGTGCAAAAATAGTTTGACAGTATCAGTATTAGTGTTCTATGAAGGTCTGGTAGAATTTCCACTAAACCCATCTGGTCCAGTTGGTTTTGCTGGGAGACTTTTAATACTGCTTCTATTTTTTTAGGGAGTTGGGGCAAGTTTAGATGACTTATGGATTCTGATTTAAATTTGGTACTCTGTTATGTGTCTAGAAAATGTTCCATTTCTTCCAGATTTTCCAGTTTTCTTGAATATAGGTGTGTGTAGTAGGAGCTGTTGATTTTTTAAATTTCTTTAGATTCTGTTGTCTCCCTTTTCATTTCTAATTTTGTTAATTTGGACACACTCTCTATGCCCTCTGTTTAGTCTGGCTAAGGACTTATCTATCTTGTTGATTTTCTCAAAGAATCAGCCATTGGTTTTGGTGATTCTTTTAAATAGTTTTTTTTTTTTTTTAACTTGGTTGATTTCAGCCCTGAGTTTGATTATTTCCTGCCACCTAAACAACTTGCGTGCATTTGCTTAGTTTTGTTCTAGACCTTTTGGGTGTGCTATTCATCTACTAGTGTATGGTCTCTCCAATTTATTTTTCAAGGCATTCAGAGCTATGAGTTTTCCTCTTAGCTCTGCTTTCATTGTGTCCCATATGTTTGGGTGTGTTGTGCCTTCATTTTCATTAAATTCTAAAAAGTCTTTTCTTCCTTCCTTCCTTCCTTCCTTCCTTCCTTCCTTCCTTCCTTCCTTCCTTTCTCTCTTTTCTTTCTTTCCTTCTTTCTTTCTTCTTGACCAAGTGATCATTGAATAAAGCATTGTTCAATTTCCATGCATATCTCAACTTTTTTTTGGTTCATTTTTGTTTGTTTGTTTATTTTCTTTTGGTTTTTTTTTTTTTCTTTTCTTTTTTTTTTTTTTTTTTTTTTTGGAAGACCGACCTAGTTCCTGCAGAGCTGAGAAGATGCATGGGATTATTTCAGTCTCCTATATCTGTTGAGGCCTTTTTTATGACTAATTATATGGGCAATATTAGAGAAGGTACCATGAGGTGCTGAGAATATATTCTTTTGTTTTTGAACGGAATGTTCTGTAGATATCTGTTAAATGCATTTGTTTCATAACTTCCGTTAGTTTCTTTGTGCCTCTGTTTAGTTTGTTTCCATGATCTGTCAATTGATGATGACAGTGGGGTGTTGAAGTCTTCCACTATTGTTGTGTGAGGTGCAATGTGTGCTTTGAGCTTTAGTAAGGTTTCTTTTATGGATGTAGGTGCCCTTGCATTTGGAGCATAGATATTTAGGATTGATAGTTCATCTTAGTGGATTTTTCCTTTGATGAACATGAAATCTTCTTCTTTATCATTTTTGATAACTTTTGGTTGAATGTTGATTTTATTCGATACTCCAGTGGCTATTCCAGCTTATTTCTTGGGACCATTTTCTTGGAAAATTATTTTCCACTATTTTACTCTGAGGTAATGTCTGTCTTTGTCACTGACATCTGTTTCCTGTATGCAGCAAGATGCTGGGTCCTACTTATGTATCGAGTCTTTTATTCTATGTTTTATTATTGGGGAATTGAGTCCATTGATGTTAAGAGATATTAAGGAATATTGTTTTTTTCCTGTTATTTTTGTTTGTAGTGGTGGAACTTTGTGTGGCTCTCTTCTTCTGGGTTTGTTGCAAGAATATTGCTTTCTTCCTTTTTATAGGATGTAGTTTACCTCCTCATGTTGGAGTTTTCCATTTATTATCCTTTGTGGGGTTGAATTTGTGGAAAGATATTGTGTAAATTTGGTTTTGTCATGCAATATCTTACTTTCTACATCTGTGTTCATTGAGAGTTTTGCTAGGTATATTAGCCTGGGCTGGCATTTGTATTTTCTTAGGGTCTGTATGACATCTATCTGTCCAGGATCTTTAGCTTCTATAGTTCTAGTGATAGGTCTGTGTAATTTCTGATAGGTCTGCCTTTACATGTTACTTGGACCTTTTTCCTTACTGCTTTTTTTAATATTCCTTTTTTGTTTTGTGAGTTTTGTTTAATTATTATGGACAGGAGGAATTTTTTCTGTCCAATTTATTTGGGAGTTCTGTAAAGCTTCTTTTGTATGTTTATGGGCACCTCCTTCTTAGGTAGGGAAGTTTTTTCTATGATTTTGTTGAGGATATTTACTGGCCCTTTAATTTGGGAATTTTCGCTCTCTTCTATACCTATTATCCTTAGATTTGATCTTCTCATTGTGTCCTGGATTTCCTGGATGTTTTGTGTTAGGAGCTTTTTGCGTTTTACATTTTCTTCGACTGTTGTGTCAGTGTTTCCTATGGTATCTTCTGCCTCTGAGATTCTCTCTTCTATCTCTTGTATTTTGCTGCTGATGCTTGTGTCTTTGACTCCTGATCTCTTTCCTAGGTTTTCTATCTCCACGGTTGTCTCCTTTTATGCTTCCTTTATTGTTTCTATTTCCATTTTAAAATCCTGGATGGTTTTGTTCAATTCCTTCACCTGTTTGGTTGTATTTTCCTGTAGTTCTTCATGGGACTTTTGTGTTTCCTCTTTAAGGGCTTCTACTTGTTTCCCTGTGTTGTCCTGTATTTCTCTAAGGGAGTTATTTATGTCCTTGTTAAAGTCTTCTATCATCATCATGAGATGTGATTTTAAATCCAAATCTTGCTTTTCTTGGTGTGTTGAATATCCAGCATTTTCAGGAGAACTGGGCCTGATGATGCCAAGTAGTCTTAGTTTCTGTTGTTCATGTTCCTGTGCCTGCCTTCACCATTTTTTTTGTCTGGTGGTAGTTGATATTGCTTGTTGTCTCTGAAAAGCACACCTCCCTGTGTTTTCCTCTGTGTCAGCACTTCTGAGACTGGCTTTCTCTCCCATGGGATTTGGGGTACAGAAAGTTGTGTCATAGGGTCAGTTTCATATGCATGTGGAAACCAGAAGTATTCTGTGCAAGACTATTCTTGGGTTCCTGTGTCCAGAGGGCTCTAAGTGTGTTTCTCTTGGGCCAGGAATGAGCAGAAGTGGTGGTCTACCCTGAGCACTCAGGATTGTCTGAACAATTCAGCTCTTTTCCCCAGTGTCCAGAAGCATAAGTCTTACAATTTTAAGTTTCTTCAAATTTCTTAAAAGCAGTAATTGAAATGCACTCTAATTTTTTGAACATACCAAACAATGAGAGATTTTGCTGGGCAAGCTGAAAATGAGAAGGACCTTGGGGTCACAGGAAAGGCTCTCTTCTTCAGGTGAATGTTGAATAAATTCTAAATAGTCTTGAAATATTTCTACATGTACCTCAGTAAATGACTAATAACATTTTGTGTGTTTCAATTTTTCAAGTACATTACCATGTAAAGCAGATTGATTTTTCTGTGAGAAGGTGATGTGATGAAATATATGGCAGTGCTATGGGAAATGGAAAAATCAAATACTTATTTGTATTATCTTCCATATTCCAGAATTTATAATATTCCCAAATTAAAAGAAATAGAAGAAAGAGCAGTTGGTTTAATCTTCTTTTAGAGTAGCAAAAAAAGTGTTGTCGTTTAAGACACTATAAATTTTGTTTTGATTTTTAATTACTTTTCTCTTTGTTCCTAAAGATAACGTCTTATTGTGTAGTACTGAGTCATAAGAATTCAGTTGTATGCAGCACAAGATGAACTCTAGCATGTGACCTCTTCCCTTAGCCTCCCAAATGCCATGATTACAGGAGGGAACTCTCCATCAAGAGCCCCCAAATAAATCATCTGGTGACTTTTATAACTCTTCTTCCTATTTATTTAGTTGATTTTATCTCTAAATGTGATCTCATTTGCCCTTCCTTCCAGGGGATATGTTTTCTTGTGAATCTACAATTTTTCTCCTTATGTCCTCTTACGTAAATCTTATTTGATATGTCCCCTGAAAGCTCTCTTTCCATTCACCTCCCTTTTCTTCTCTGTGCCTCATAACTATAATTCTGAACTCGTTTTACAGAGATAAGCTAGGTTTCTCACAAGCCCATTCATTTCTAGTTACTAAAAATGTCACTGATCAGCTTTTGAGGAATGGAAGCAATTGTCAGAAGGAGTTCCTATGATCTTATCACAATGCATCTGTAAACCTTTTAAATTTATTTTTATTGACTTTTGTAGTGAAATTTACCTCTGATGCTTTTGAGTATAAAATATAGATACTGTACAGAAGATTCCTAGAACTTAATAATTGTTCATAACTGGAACCATATATTCATTGCACAAAACAATATGTATCTTACCTTATTTTTAAAACCATTTTATATGACTTGCAGTTTTATGTAGTTAAACAAGAATGACATACCCAAAGGGAAGGAGACAATGAGCACACTGCCTCAAACCCACACAAAGGACTGTAGGAAATAATGAAATGGTGAGAATGGGAAAAATAGTCTCCTCCAGGCAAGAGATCACCAACTGTTTATCTAAAAACCAAATGGTGTGCCAAGAATCTTCTCCTATACAAGTATACTATACAAATTGAGTAGGTTACATGTAGGAATACATGCATGTATGTAAACATATATGCATATAACAATAAAGAAAAAAAAAAGAAAAAAAGTGCATGAATTTGAAAAGGAGAATGAGGAAGAGAAACTATTAGGAGGGGTTTTCAAAAAAGGAAGAAAGGGAGAAATGATGGGATTATTATCTCAAAAAGAAATAAAAGAAACATAATGTTAAAAAAAAAGATTTTGCAGCTTTCTTTTTATTTTTTTGGAGAAAAATCATTTAGGTTCAAAAAGACAAACCAGTTTTCAATCTATTTGGTCCTCTTTTAAGTAATGCTAATACTAAAACACCCAAAACTTTAAACAACAAACAATCCCCCAAACCCCATCCCCATAATAACTTTGATGGAGACATCCTATTTAAAGCTAACTGTTCCAAGGTTTCTTACTCTCTACATAATTTCTGGCTGTGGTCCCATCTCCTGTTCCCATCTGCTACAGAAGGAAGTGTACCTGATGATGGCTAAGTTCATGGTCTATGAATAGCAGAATATCATTAGGAGTCATTTTATTACTATATATTTTTTCTTTTTCTGAGTCAGTATTATTTGTTTTTTGCTGCACACCTTAAATCTCTGCACTTGGGAAACAAAGGCTGGTAGATTTCTGTTAGTTGGAAGCCAGCTTGGTCTATAGGCAATTTTGTCTACATTTTGTAAGCTAGAAAATGTCCCCACTAGATGGGCCTGGGTGCAATCCTATGGAGCATTTTCTTGACTAATGCTTGGTGTATGAGGCCTCAGATAACTCTGGGAAGGTGATCCTGATTTGTGAAGAAAACCAACTGAGCAAGTCAAGTGTAGATCAATAAAGTAAGTAACATTCCTCCATAATCTTGCTTTAGTTTGTGCCTCCAGGTTTGCTGCCTTGAATTCCTGCCCTAACTTCCTTTGATGATAGACTGTGATGTAGAAATAAATGTAAACTATACTAGACCCTTCCTTAACCCAAGCTCACTTTGGTCACGGTGTTTTATCACAATAATAAGAACCCTAATTAAGACAGTTTGCATCAGAGGATATATTTTTTCAGGTAAAAATCTATCAAAAATATGTAAATCCTTTGACATAACAATTATGGTTATAAATTCATTGAAAATGTGAGCACTTAAATGTATTGAGCAGAATTAACTGAAAATGATACATACTAAAAGAAGACACTAATATGAGACTTTCAATGTTAGGTAGCTTAGTCAGATAGTAAATCAATAAAAAGACAATTGACTTGAACAGCAGCATAGACTAAATAAATATAACAGAAATTTAAAAGATGAATGTAAAATTGAAAACAAAATATGCACCTCAGGTGCACAAGGAATAGTAAACAGGGCAGGTGATGCTCTCGGTATATCTAAATCTTGGTACATTTAAGAAGACTGAAAAGATACACATTTTTTTTTGTAACTACAATGGTATAGAACTAACAATCAACAGAAATACATTACCAAAAGTTACAAACACACACACACACACACACACACACACACACACACACACACACACAATACACTTGATATGCTGACAAGTTAAAGAAGAAATCAAAAAGAAAATAAAAATACACTGTGAGAGACAAAAACATAAACAAAGCAGAAAACTTACCATAAACTACAAAATATTTAGAAGAGGAAAATTTATGGAGATAAATGCTTAACAACAAAAATTTCAAAGACTTCAAATAAGAAATCTAATCTTGCATTTTCAGGAAAATGGATAGAATTAGGGAACATAATCGTAAGCAAAATTAGTTCAAATCAGGACACATAGTACATGTTTTATATGACTAATCTAGTTTAAATAAGAGGACTGGGGAGGCAGGGACTGGGAGGCAATACAGAGGTTGCTGCAAGTTTGAGTACAGATTCATAAAGAATTTCATGACAGCCTTGACTGCAAAATAAATCCTTGGACAAGCAAGACAGTTGAGCAGGTTGCTGCCAAGCAGGCTGAATTCAATCCTCAGGACCTATATGATGGAAGAAGAGAAATGACTCCTGACGTTATCTTCTGACCTACACACCTGTATGCTGGCGTTAATGTTCAAATACACATTTGAGCATACACACACACACACACACACACACACACACACACACACACACACACACACACTAAATGTTAAATACTTTTTAAAAATTAGTATTTGAAGATAGGGTTTCTCTCTGTAGCTTGGCTACCCTGAAACTCACTCAGTAGACCAGGTTGCCCTTGAAGTCATAGAGATCCGCTTGCTTGTGCCTTCAGAGTGCTAGAATTAAAGGCATGTACCACCTCCATCAGGCTTCATTTAAAATATTTTAAATATCCTTTCTGCTAATACTTAATTGACTCAAATATCTTGTTATAAGGATAGAAAACTAACATAGCAATCTCTAAGGAAAAATGAATTTAATGAAAAAGATCTATTATCTCATGGTTGATATAATAGAATAGCTTTATTAAGATTAACGATAACAAGTGTTGAAAATGATGTGGCAAAGAGGAAACAGTGAAGATAGAAATGTAAATTAGTACAGCCAGTATGAGAAGCAATTTAGATGTTCCTCACAAAAACTACAAAGAATTACCAGTGCTGGGTATGTAACTGTAAGATACAAAATCTGGATCTTAAAGAAATATTTATAGTCCCATCTTCATTGCAGTACTAGTCACAATAGCTCAGAAGTTGAAAAAAAATAATTTAAGGGCCTATTAACCTGGGAATGGATAAAAAACTGTTCAACCATAGCAATGAAATCCTGCATTACATATGCATGTATATGTATATTTTTGCATATTTTAAAGATACTATATAGTCTAGATTCTATATATGAGATAAAATGTGTTTTTTTGAATCTGGCTCATTTCTTAGTATATTATCTTCAGATCCATCCATTTTCCTGAATTAATATTTCAGTCTTTTTATGGCTGAATTAAATTCCATAGTGTGTACATACCACATTACCTGTGTCTATCCATCTGTCAATAAAGAAGGGAGAAAAATGGATAAAGTACTTTTGTGTAGCATGACAGAGGAAGGGGCCACACAGTACAAACTGATCCCCTGCAGAAACCATGAGCTCGGTTGATGATGCAGTCAGATAGGTCTGCTGATCAATGTTGTAATGTGCTAAGGAAGCTCCTCAAACTAGAACACTTAACAAAGTTGGTGTCATTCAAATAGGCAAATCATAAATTGTATTAAAATAAGGAGTCAAAGTCTCAGCTTTACAAAGTAAATTGAACACACAAATATATTTGTCTTCCTCACTACATCCTCATAATTACTGAATTCGTTTTGCAGTGGAAGGAGAGTTGTTACTAGAGAGAGATCAGAAAGGGAATAAGTAATATACTAGAGCTCTCAAAGATACTGACAATGACAGAAATCAGATAAGACAGAATTGACTGAAGAAGCAGAACTGAAAACCCTATCGCAAATATCAAAAGAAAAAAGCTTGCTCTTACAACAGAGATTCTGCAAGGAAATAACTCAAGAGGAAGACCAGATTATGGAGCAATAATTATTTCCCATATTGCTGGTGTCAGGGTTCAGTATCTCAGAATCTCAAGAACTCCACTCCACATAAGGCAGACAGAGTGTCTTGTGGTGGGTCTTGGGAGAAGATGATAGGGCATAGGAGAGCAAAAGATAAATTTAATTATTTATTTATATGTTTGTTTGTGCCTGTGTATGCATGTGTGTAGGCACACACATATGACCATGCACATGTGAAGGATAACTCTAAGAAGTTGATTCTCTCCTGCCACCTTGTGGGATATGGAGATTGAACTTAGGTCATCAGGCCTTTGTGCAAGTCTCATACCCTTTGAGCTGTTTCACCAGCCCAAGATTTTGAGGTAACTCTTATTATTTCATGAAGCATAAGAGACAATCTTAATATTTAAAAAAATCCATGGTGACAGTTGTAGCTTGGGATCCAAGTGCTTGTTTACCCTTCATGAAGCCCTGGGTTAGATCCCAAACAATGCAGAAAGGGCAAGATGGTTCTAGCACTTGGGAGGTAGAGGTGGGAGTATCAGAGTCCAAGGTCATTTTGAACTATATAATGAGTTGGAGGCCAACTAGAACCTAGGACAACTTAAGACACACTTATAAGAAATGAGTCAAATCCAAGAGGTGTGAAACCTAATTATTTATTATCTCAAGATTAGAAACATCCTTCTCTTCCAGCTTTGTTATCAAAATAAACAAACAGAAGGTCTTGTGGGTTTTAAGTATGTGGTATCAGATCAAAGAAAATATTCTGGCTCAAAACTGAGTTTGAATAGCACATGCGAAAATTTTTCTCATACAATTTTCTTTTTCTGATAATAAATATGGTATAGTAAACTTTTTGCTTCCTCCATGAAGAACATGTTATTGCTGTGAATGTAGGCTAAACACTGAACACAAATTTCATTCCTCTTTGTGTGTGTGTGTGTGTGTGTGTGTGTGTGTGTGTGTGTGTGTGTGTATATAAAACAATAAAATTCAGCAATCAACTGTACATATTGGCAGCTTAGGGTTAAAGACAAACCAGTGTCCCTGACCAGTTTTTCTCATCTCTCTTGACATTCCTCAAGGGGTACATATGCCTTCATCTCCAGAGACTACAGAAGAGTTTGGGGGTTAAATTGGAAAGATAACAAGGGCTTGTAGTTATAGTTATAAAATCCACTTGTATAGAATGGCTTCTGGATTATACAAATGTGTGTGTGTGTGTGTGTGTGTGTGTGTGTGTGTGTACACAAATATGTATGTTTCCTATAAGTTCTGTTCCTGTGGCCACACTCTGTGTGTGTGTGTGTGTGTGTGTGTGTGTGTGTGTGTATTTCCTGAAAGTTCTGTCCCTGCATCCAGAGCCTAGCATACAAGCAGAAAGTTGAATAGCACAGAAGCAGCAGGTTTAGATCACGTGGCAATGATTGGCTGGTTTTCATTAATCTTTTCATACAAATAATTAAGAGCCTTATGAGTAATCTACTGGACTAAAGGGAGAAATATCACTTCCAGCAATGATTAAAGAAATGTTTTGCAAGATGATGCTTTGACAGTGAGTAAATTTCAATCATACTTTCTTACTAGAACAGTCAGTTGAAGGTGCCTCTTTATTCAAAAGGGTATGCAATACCCGTTGGCTCATTTTCATGTTTAAGGTAAATTTTTATAAAAGATGCTAGTAGGAAGTAAGTCTAATAAAAAAATCAACCTGTATATTACTGTATATTATTCTTTAATGCAAAAGCAAGTCTGTTTAGAAAATAATAAGATTGGCTTCATCTCTTCTTAGAAAAATAATTGGTAAGGAAATTCCAAAATATAATAACTGAACAAAATAGCTTCTGTAGTATTTTGCACAAGTGGATCGTTTCAACAGCCATTCCCCAAAACTAAGACACATTATTGTAACTTGTTGAACACCCTTGATCAAGGAAGATGGACCTATAGAAAAAGAGGATCTGGTAATACAAACAGATCAGGGAAATGACATGAAAATACAGGGGTGGCTCTATGGAGTGACATTGACATACAAGAAATGACTTCTCGAAAGATTTACAGGAAATTTAATAATTATAAAGATGGAAGAAATAGCTTTGTTACACACAAACACACACACACACACACACACACACACACACACACTGTATTCATTTAAGGAAAGAAAGTCTATTAGACTTTTTTATTTCACTGGAACCACCCACAGGTGGCAAACCTGTGGTAATCCCAGTTAACCTGAAAGTATTGGGTAGGATCTATGCAGTCTTAATTGAGAAGGAGAATCAACAGGATCGACGGGAAAAATCTGTGTTCAAACCCTGGGTAAAGTGGGGTTCTATAATCACTGATGTCCACATAATGTATGCAGGCACCAAGCTCTTTGCATTTCTGACATAGATAGTAGAAGGACCCCAGGTTTTAGGGTCACTGAAATACTTCTTCACTCCTATTGGATTTGGATGAGGGGAGGAATAAATAGATGAAACTATATACATTTGTGGTAATCTAAGCTAGAGCACAAAATGACTGTTCTGGTTGCTTGAATTAGAATGTATCATTACTAAGTTGTCATATTCAAAAAGAAATGCCAAATACTTATTACTTTGTCTGAAGTTATACAGCAAATCATTAAGAATAAAATAGAGATGCCCAGAGATTTTGCAAGTTTTCTAAAGTTAAAGTTTCTAAAACTAGGTGATACAAATAGTAAATTTTGTCTTCACTTTGATATTCAGTGTTTCTAATTAGCTGTGATTTGGCCTTTTGTTATTATTATTTATTAATATTATTACCAGCCTACTGTGGTGCACACTGTTTACTTCTGGTCCACCAATCATTTCGTTTTCTTCCTTGCCAGCAAAATTAGTTTCATTCAACATCCTCTGAAGGCAATATTTTCCCACTAACATATGGTTCATTCTGGTTAACCCCCAAGCTTCGCCAAAAGTGGATCTCATTCCTGTTGTTGCAAAATTATAAAAAAATAAAACAGTCTTTTTATCCCCCACTAGGTCTGCCACCACAGGTTCCCAAGATATCTAGTAGATATCTTGCCAGAAGCACATATTCCGATTCTGTGGCGGCCCAGACTAGCTGCCCCACACTCCCTTACACTTAAATCTGCACATGAAAGGACACACCACACAATAACCTTTGATCCAATTGATAAGATATAATTGCCCACCTAAACATACAAAGCTCTGTACACATCCATCTCTTAAGAACATTTATAACAACCTATAAAGGTACAGCATGGAATATTAACGTCAGCTTCCATCTTGTCTCTGCCGCAGTTTCTCTCCCTCCGCTCCTCTCTGTTCCAGTCTCCTCTTCTTCCTTCAAACTTTTCTCCCACCCATCCTTCCTTTCCATCCAATGACAGGCCTCATTCTATCTTGTACCTGCCTCACCTGTGACATCGGCCCACACATTCCCCTTGTAAACAATAAATTTAGGCATGGAAAACTGATATAGTTCTGGCCAGTTAAGTTTGTAAAGAAATAGGTGGGACGTTTCTCAGGGGAAAAAGAATATAAGGTATATATGTGTTAAATACACACACACACGCACACACACACACACACACACACACACACTCACTCACTTAGACAAGTACACTCATGTTTGTTTGATTAAATGACGTTATACATGCAATTTAAGACAATGTTGTATAGACAATAATTCACAAGAACATAGTTTAATAATTACTAGGTATAGTTTCTCTTGCTATTGTTGTTATGTAACATCAGAGTGATTTGAATATGTATACCTTTTTTCTCTTAATGTAGATAAAACAAATAATAACCTACTACATGGAGGAACAAGACCACAAGAAGAGTTTGTTTTTTTTTTTTTTTAATAAAACCTGGTAAATACAAACACTTCCAAGAAATTGTCAATTTAGTATGTGGAAGATGGTGAAGACTAATAGGTTAGGTATAAAACTATAATAATCTTCAAATATTCCCATGAAAAGAGTTGTATTCCTCATCAACATTCAGAAATGGAGAATTTATTTGTTAAATAAAAGTATTGAACATGTTCATCCAAGTCTCAAGTCAATTCTGTTACCTCATGCAATGTACGTATATTGTATATTGTCCATATGGTAATAGAAAGATTATAAAGCTAAAAATATGGAATGATAAATATTACAAAATGAAGACCTCAAATTTAGTGCAACGACAGCTCAATTTTCAAAACAACTTGTTGGTTTAATATTTTTTATATTTATTTATTTATTTTCTTATTTATTTTTTTTATATTTGTTCCCCTTTTTCCCCCATCTTTATTAAATTGGGTAGGACTTATATACATTTCAAATGTTATTCCCTTTCCCGGTTTCCAGGTCAAAATCCCCTTAACCTCTCACACTACCCTTCTATATGGGCGTTCCCCTCCCAATTATCCCCCCATTACCGCAATCCCCCCAAGAATCCCATTCACTGGGGGTCCAGCCTTGGCAGGACCAAGGGCTTCCCTTTCCACTGGTGTTCATACTAGGCTATTCATTGCTACCTATGCAGTTGGAGCCCAGGGTCAGTCAATATAAAGTCTTTGGGTAGTGGCTTAGTCCCTGGAAGCTCTAGTTGGTTGGCATTGTTGTTCATATGGGGTCTTAAGCCCCTTCAACTCTTTCAGTTCTTTCTCTGATTCCTTCAACGGGGGTCCCGTTCTCACTTCAGTGGTTTGCTGCTGGCATTCGCCTATGTATTTGCTGTATTCTGGCTGTGTCTCTCAGGAGAGATCTACATCCGGTTCCTGTCAGCCTGCACTTCTTTGCTTCATCCATCTTTTTTTCTTTTTTCTTTTTTTTTTTTTTCTTTTTTTTTTTTGAACTGGGGACCAAACCCAGGGCCTTGTGCTTGCTAGGCAAAGCGCTCTACCACTGAGCTAAATCCCCAACCCCTCATCCATCTTATCTACTTTGGTGGCTGTATATGTATGGGTCACATGTGGGGCAGGCTCTGAATGGGCATTCCTTCTGCCTCTGTTTTAATCTTTGCCTCCCTATTCACTGCCAAGGGTATTCTTGTTCCCCTTTTAAAGAAGGAGTGAAGCATCTGCATTTTGGTCATCCTTCTTGAGTTTCATGTGTTCTGTGCATCTAGGGTAATTCGAGCACTTGGGCTAATATCCACTTATCAGTGAGTGCATACCATGTGAGTTTTTCTGTGATTGGGTTACCTGACACAGGATGATATTTTTCCATTTGCCTATGAATTTCATAAAGTCATTGTTTTTGATAGCTGAGTAATATTCCATTGTGTAGATGTACCACATTTTCTGTATCCATCCCTCTGTTGAAGAGCATCTGGGTTCATTCCAGCTTCTAGCTTTTATAAATGAGGTTGCTATGAACATAGTGGAGCATGTGTCTTTGTTATATGTTGGAGCATCTTTTGGGTATATGCCCAAGAGAGGTATAGCTGTCCTCGGGGAGTGCAATGTCCAATTTTCTGAGGAATCTCCAGACTGATTTCCACAATGGTTGTACCAGTCTGCAATCCCAACAATGGAAGAGTGTTCCTCTTTCTCCACATCCTCACCAGCATATGCTGTCACAGGAGTTTTAGATCTTAGCCATTTTGACTGATGTGAGGTGAAATCTCAGGGTTGTTTTGATTTTCATTTCCCTTAGGACTAAAGATGTTGAATATTTCTTTTTTTTTTCTTTTTTTTTTCGGAGCTGGGGACCGAACCCAGGGCCTTGTGCTTGCTAGGCAAGCGCTCTACCACTGAGCTAAATCCCCAACCCCAAGATGTTGAATATTTCTTTAGGTGTTTCTCAGCCATTTGACATTCCTTAGCTGTGAATTTTTTCTTTAGCTCTGAACCCCATTTTAATAGGGTTATTTTTCTCCCTGCAGTCTAACTTGGTGAGTTCTTTGTATATTTTGGATATAAGGCCTCTATCAGTTGTAGGATTGGTAAAGATTTTTTTCCCAATCTGTTGGTTGCCATTTTGTCCTAACAACAGTGTCCTTTGCGTTACAAAAGCTTTGGAGTTTTTTGACATCCCATATGCTGATTTTGATCTTAGAGCATAAGCCATTGGTGTTTTGTTCAGGAAATTTTCTCCAGTGCCCATGTGCTCTAGATGCTTCTCCACTTTTTCTTCTAATAGTTTGGTGTATCTGGTTTGATGTGGAGGTCCTTGATCCATGGACTTAAGCTTTTACAGGGGTGATAAGAATGGGTCGATCTATTCTTCTACATGCTGACCTCCAGTTGAACCAGCACCATTTGCTGAAAATGCTATCTTTTTTTTTCCATTTGATGGTTTTGGCTCCTTTGTCAAAAATCAAGTGACCATAGGTGTGTGGGTTCATTTCTGGGTCTTCAGTTCTGTTCCATTGGTCTATCTTTCTGTCTCTGTACCAATACCATGCAGTTTTTATCACTATTGCTCTGTAATACTGCTTGAGTTCAGGGATAGCGATTCCCCCGGAAGTCCTTTTATTGTTGAGAATAGTTTTAGCTATCCTGGGTTTTTTGTTATTCCAGATGAATTTGCAAATTGTTCTGTCTAACTCTTTGAAGAATTGGATTGGAATTTTGATGGGGATTGCATTGAATCTGTAGATTGCTATTGGTAAAACAGCCATTTTTACTATATTAATCCTGCCAATCCATGAGCATGGAAGATCTTTCCATCTCCTGAAATCTTCTTCATTTTCTTTCTTCAGAGATTTGAAGTACTTATCATACAGATCTTTCACTTGCTTGGCTAAAGTCACATTGAGGTATTTTATATTATTTGTGACTATTAAGAAGGGTATCATTTCCCTAATTTCTTTCTTGGCTTGTTGCTCTTTCATGTGGACGAAGGCTACTGATTTATTTGAGTTAATTTTATATACAGCCACTTTGCTGAAGGCGTTTATCAGGTTTAGTAGTTCTCTGGTGGAACTTTTGGGATCACTTAAATATACTATCATATCATCTGCAAACAGTGATATTTTGACTTCTTCATTTCCAATCTGTGTTCCCTTGATCTCCTTTTGTTGTCTGATTGCTCTGGCTAGAACTTCCAGAACTATATTGAATAAGTAGGGAGAGAGTGGGCAGCCTTGTCTAGTCCCTGACTTTAGTGGAATTGCTTCAACTTTCTCTCCATTTAGTTTAACGTTAGCTACTGTTTTGTTGTATATGGCTAATACTGTGTTTAGTTATGGGCCTGTACTTCCTGATCTTTCCAGGGCTTATATAATGAGGGGGTGTTGAATTTTGCCAAATGCTTTCTCAGCATCTAATGAAATGATCATGTGTTTTTGTTCTTTCAGTTTGTTTATATAATGGATCACGTTGATGGTTTTCCGTATATTAAACCATCCCTGCATGCCTGGGATGAAGCCTACTAGATCATTATGGAAGATTGTTTTGGTGTGTTCTTGGATTCGGTTTGCAAGAATTATATTGAGTATTTTTGTGTCCATATTCATAAGGGAAATTGGTCTGAAGTACTCTTTCCTTGTTGGGTCTCTGTGTGCTTTATGTATAAGAGTAATTGTGGCTTCATAGAAGGAAATCGGTAACGCTCCATCTGTTTTAATTTTGTGGAATAGTTTGCGTAGTATTTGTATGAGGTCTTCTAGGAAAGTCTGATAAATTTCCGCACTGAACCCATCTGGACTGGGCTCTTTTTGGTTGGGAGACTTTTAATAAATACTTCTATTTCTTTAGGAGTTTCGGGGTTGTTTAAATGGTTTATCTGTTCCTAATTTAACTTTGGTACCTGGTATCTGTCTAGGAAATTGTCTATTTCTTCCAGATTTTTACTATTTGTTGAATATAGGCTTTTGAAGTAGGATCTGATGATTTTTTGAATTTCCTCTGATTCTGTTGTTATGTCTCCATTTTCATTTCTGACTTTGTTAATTTGGACACACTGTCTGTGTCCTTGCTTAGTCTGGCTAAGGGCTTAACTATCTTGTTTATTTTCTCAAAGAACCAGCTTTTGGTTCTGTTGATTCTTTTTTTTCTTTTTTTTTTGCAGATGCAAGAGGTTTATTGGTCTCCACCAGGCAGAACCTCCTTAGGTAATGAGAGGCGCTTCTCCCCAGCAATCCTAAAAGAGATTGAAACCATGTCACCAGTGTTATGTCCTCAGCAACTCTAGTAGGAAAATTGATTTCCTGTTTCTTTTTTTTTCCTTTTTTTTATTATTATTAACTTGAGTATTTCTTATATACATTTCGAGTGTTATTCCCTTTCCCGGTTTCCGGGCAAACATCCCCCTCCCCCCCCCCCCCCATTGGGCTTTCCCTACCCCCCCTCCCCCCCCCCCCCCTCCCCCCCCCCCCCCCCCCTCCCCCCCCCCCCCCCCTCCCCTCCCCCCGGGCTTCCCCTCCCCATCCTCCCCCCCCCCGTTACCGCTCTCCCCCCAACAATCACATTCACTGGGGGTTCAGTCTTAGCAGGACCCAGGCTTCCCCCCCCTTCCACTGGTGCTCTTACTAGGATATTCATTGCTACCTATGAGGTCAGAGTCCAGGGTCAGTCCATCATATAGTCTTTTGGGTAGTAGCTTAGTCCCTGGAAGCTCTGTTTGGTTGGCATTGCTGTACATATGGGGTCTCGAGCTCTTTTTTTTTTTTTAAGATTTATTTATTTATTATAGATGAGTACACTGTAGCTGTCTTCAGACGCGCCAGAAGAGGGCATCAGATCCCATTACAGATGGTTGTGAGCCAACATGTGGTTGCTGGGATTTGAACTCAGGACCTCTGGGAGAGCAGTCAGTGCTCTTTACCTCTGAGCCATCTCTTCAACCCTGTTAATTCTTTGTATAGTCCTTTTGGTTTCTTCTTTGTTGATTTCAGCTCTGAGTTTGATTATTTCTTGCCTTCTACTCCTCCTGGGTGTATTTGCTTCTTTTTGTTCTAGAGATTTTAGGTGTGCTGTCAAGCTGCTGACATATGCTCTCTCCAATTTCTTTCTGCAGGCACTCAGAGTTATGAATTTTCCTCTTAGCACAGCTTTCATTGTGTCCCATAAGTTTGGGACCTTCATTTTCATTAAATTCTAAGAAGTCTTTAATTTCTTTCTTTATTTCTTCCTTGACCAGGTTATCATTGAGTAGAGCATTGTTCAACGTCCATATATTTGTGGGCGTTTCCTTATTGTTATTGAAGATCAACTTTAGCCCATGGTGGTCTGATAGGATGCATGGGATTATTTCTATCTTTCTGTATCTGTTGAGGCCTGTTTTGTGACCAATTGTATGGTCAGTTTTGGAGAAAGTACCATGAGGTTGTGAGAAGAAGGTATATCCTTTTGTTTTAGAATAGAATGTTCTATAAATATCTGTTAAGTCCATTTGGTTCATAATTTCTGTTAGTCTGTCTATGTCTCTGTTTAATTTCTGTTGCCATGATCTGCCCACTGATGAGAGTGGAGTGTTGAAATCTCCTACTATTATTGTGTGAGGTGCAATGTGTGCTTTGAGCTTTAGTAAGGTTTCTTTTATGTATGTAGGAGCCCCTCCATTTGGAGCATAGATATTTAGGATTGAGAGTTCATCTTGGTGGATTTTTCCTTTGATGCATATGAAGTATCCTTCCTTATCTTTTTTGATGACTTTTAGTTGAAAATTGATTTTATTTGATATTAGAATGGCTACTACAGCTTGCTTCTTCAGACCATTTGCTTGCAAAGTTGTTTTCCAGCCTTTTACTCTGAGGTAGTGTCTGTTGTTGTCTCTGAGGTGTGTTTCCTGTGGGCAGCAAAATGCTGGGTCCTCATTGAATATCCAGTTTGTTAATCTGTGTCTTTTTATTGGGGAATTGATTCCATTGATGTTGAGAGATATTAAGGAATAGTGATTGTTGCTTCCTGTTCTCTTCGTATTTGGAGGTGAGGTTATGTTTGTGTGCTTGTCTTCTCTTTGTTTTGTTGCAAAATGATTAGTTTCTTGTTTTTTCTAGGGTGTAGCTTGCCTCCTTGGTTTAGGCTTTACCATTTATTATCCTTTGTAGGGCTGGATTTGTAGAAAGATATTGTGTAAATTTGGTTTTGTCATGGAATATCTTGGTTTCTCCATCTATGTTAATTGAGAGTTTTGCTGGGTACAGGAACCTGGGCTGCTGGTATTTGTGTTCTCTTAGGGTCTGTATGACATCTGTCCAGGCTCTTCTGGCTTTCATAGTCTCTGGTGAGAAGTCTGGTGTGATTCTGATAGGTCTGCCTTTATATGTTCCTTGACCTTTTTCCCTTACTGCTTTTAATATTCTTTCTTTGTTTTGTGCATTTGGTGTTTTGACTATTATGTGACAGGAGGAGTTTCTTTTCTGGTCCAATCTATTTGGAGTTCTGTAGGCTTCTTGCATGTTTATGGGCATCTCTTCCTTTAGGTTAGGGAAGTTTTCTTCTATGCTTTTGTTGAAGATATTTACTGGTCCTTGGAGCTGGGAGTCTTCAATCTCTTCTATACCTATTATCCTTAGGTTTGATCTTCTCATTGAGTCCTGGATTTCATGTATGTTTTGGACCAGTAGTTTTTTCTGTTTTACATTATATTTGACAGTTGTGTCGATGATTTCTCTCTTCTACCTCTTGTATTCTGTTGGTGATGCTTGCATCTACGACTCCTTGTCTCTTCCTTTGGTTTTCTATATCTAGGGTTGTCTCCCTTTGTGCTTTCTTTATTGTATCTATTTCCGTTTTCAATTAATTTAAGTATTTGATTGTGTTTTCCTGTAATTCTTTCGGAGATTTTTGTGTTTCCTCTCTAAGGGTTTCTACTTGTTTCCTTGTGTTTTCCTGCATTTCTCTAAGGATATTTCTTTATGTCCTTCTTAAAGTCCTCCATCATCGTGATCAAATGTGATTTTAAATCTAAATCTTGCTTTTCTAGTGTGTTTGGATATTCAGTATATGCTTTGGTAGGAGAATTGGGCTCTGATGATGCCATGTAGTCTTGGTTTCTGTTGCTTGGGTTCCTGTGCTTGCCTTTCACTATCAGGTTTTCTCTGGTGTTACCTTGTTCTGCTATTTCTGACAGTGGCTAGACCGTCCTATATGTCTGTATGTCAGGAGTGCTGTAGACCTGTTTTCCTGTTTTCTTTCAGCCAGTTATGGGAACAGAGTGTTCTGCTTTCAGGCATGTAGTGGTTCCTCTCTATGGCTTTCAGCTGTTTCTGTGGGCCTGTGTCCTGAGTCCACCAGGCAGGTCACTTGGAGCAGAAAAGTTGGTCTTACCTCTGGTATCGGGGCTGAAAGTTTTCATTGGGGTTAGGTTTCAGCTCTCCATGAAGACAGCAACCAGAAGGGCCTGCCCCTACTTCTGGGTCCCTGTTGATTGATTTATTATTAATATGATGTTTTAGGAACACTGGTTATGCAGAAAGAATGTAGTTTTTAATAAACGTTTAGACAAGATGCAAACGAATTTGAATATTATTTTGGGTTACTTCATATCCATTTTCGAAAAATGCTACTTAATACTAACAAAACTCATTAATGACAAAAATCTTTCAGCATCGTGAAATAATATTGCCAAAGTCCAGCTTTGACAACACAGGTAAACCAAAAAGAGCCAACCAAGTGTTTTTGTTGTTGGCTGTTGGTCGCTCAGTACACTTCTGAGGGAGCAAAACTGAGTTCTCTGGAAAGGGTTAAGGCTATGGGAGTAAGGATTCATACACTTAGTAGATGAAGCAAGTTATAACAAGCTCTAACAACTTCACACATACATCCACCAATACATATATAAATACATATATTCATCCATACATCCATCTATAAACATTCACATATTGGGAAAATGGAGCAAAGCTCCAATGTGCAGCTCCAACAAACATCTTATATAGCATAAACACACACACACACACACATACACACACACATACACACACACACACACACACACACACACACACATTTGCTGAATGGAGCAAACTCCAACAAGTTGACTTCAACAACTTAATTTTTTTTCTCTTTGCTTATCATCTATTACATCTGAGATGTAGGAACTTAGACAAAACCTAGAAGGAATGTTTTTATTGATGGTTAACAAAGTTTTCTTTGTAAAGAAAAAGGTTATCTCTTAGCCACAATTTATAAACTCTCTACAAACAATTATCACAAATACATATTCTTAAAAACAATTTCAAACCATTATACAAAAGGAAATTACAACAGGATTATTGATTATGTGTTATTCTTTTGAAATTCATCCCAGAGTAGATATTTTCTATTTATCTCTCTCTTCATAAGATCATCATAACCCCAAAGCAATAATTCTTTTGTCATTGATTAACAAAGTTTAAGCAAGCCAGTCTATAGTAGCAAGTTTTTTCTATTCTTAGCTGATGACAATTTGTATTTACCAAGAAACAGAACATCATCTTACATCTTATTTTTGAGGTCTTGTTAAGCTAAAGTGGCTAATCATCTGTTCTCTGCTCTTATATTCAGAATTATTCACTCCTTTTTCATAACCCTGCTTAATCATGGTGCACACTGAAACCTGTACCTGTGGTCACATCCTTAAATCACAAGCTCTAAGAACTCAGACATAACCTAGACGAAATGTTTTCTTCAATCATTAACTTGTCTCAAGTCTATTTTTTCTTTTCTGAGTACAATTTATGTGATTGTAACACAGGAAAGCTCACTCTACTCCTTTTGTAACCTATTCAGTCTTTACTTACTATTCTTCAAGAGGGGACACATTCTATTCTTGATTCTCTATTCTTGATAACTGTATTTATATCTTTCTGTCAAAACAGCTTAACACATCTCCTTAAACTTTATATCAACTGCCCTACCTTCCTAAAACTATTTTAAATCAAATCAGAAATTCTGTAAAGTCATTAATTCATCAATAATATTATCTCATAAAACTTTATCTTCATGTTGCTCTTCAGGAGAATTGCCCAATAGAGTGGATTGTCACACAGGAAGTAATCAAACCAGGCTATAGGCAGTGAGGGTCTTCCCATGTTCAGTTGCAGCATCCCAGATATGAGAAATATAGCAATGACAAACAAGAGAATGCACATCAGTATCTAGAAGCAATCCTGGGATGAAGCCCCTGGGGCTGTGCCTTTCCAAGTTACACCTATTGCAGTTGTGCAGAGCAATGGGCCTTCTCCAGGTAGTTCACTTACCGACTGAAGCTCCTACTGCATGGTGCCACCATAATATAATGCCTTCCTAGCCAATGACTTAAAAATTAAAGCTATGTTAAAATAGCCATAAATTTTATAAATGCTAATTTCAGCATTTCCAAATTTTGAATGTTTATGTTTTAATTATGTGTGACTGACTCTGTGAATGTATACCATGTTGGCCTGAAGAGGATATCAGATTCCCTGGAGCTTCAGTTGCCAACATGAGTACTTGGAACCAAAATCAGGGCCTCTAGAACAGTGGTTCTCAACCTGAGGTGACCCTTTGCAGTGGGGGTTGGGTTAAATAACCATTTCACAGGGATTGTTTAAGACCATTGAAAAACACAGATATTTACACTGTGATTCATAAAAGTCGCAAAATTACAACAACAAAAATAATTTTATGGTTGGGGTCATTACTATATGAGGAACTTTATTAAAGGGCCACAGCATTAGGAAAATTGCTCTAGAAGAACACAAAGTGCTCTTAATCATTGGACAGTAGATGAAACTAGAGAGCACCAGAAAACATTTGGACTCACCCAAATTATTATCTAGATTCTAAAGGTTCAGGTATTTAGCTGTTATCTTGCAATTTTACACAATGCTTCTTGCATAGCTGTGCCTCAGCTTCTACTTCATAAAATAAGATATAAAATCTCTTCTAGATTAAAGACCCAAATACTCTGTAAGCACAGCAGAGAAAAATATCATGTGTTTACTGCATAGTTTTGTTTTAGTCCAGAGCACACAGAAATACTTCGTTCTACTATCTTTCAGGGTATGGAGATCAGATCATATGACCTAATTCTGGCTGATAGATTATGGTAGAAGCTATATACATCACTTTTGTACCTGACAACTAAACCCTCTCAGGAAATTCTCAAGGCTATCCCCCCTTTTCTCCATCTGCTTGGATGGATTTTGTAAAACAGTCTCAGATATTGGAAGATACCCAACTTCAAAGTTCTTGGCTAGGAACAAATTTATCTAAGAGAGCATCCTAACCAGGAACACCTACTTCAGATTTGGTGTAGATGAAAAATAAACTCTTAAGATCAAGTACCACAAATTTCAGGTGGTATTTTACTGCAAAAAATAAGCATGAGAATGACTAATACAAACATATATCCATATATAATGCTCAAAGAAGATTTACTATCGTAAACATTGATAGCAAATATTGAACACTAAAAAAAATAGCTCTCTTGTGTATAATTTCAGATATTGTAAGGATATATTTTACTTTTAATTGACAAGTGATATATATTTATACAGCATAAAGAAATGTTTTAAGGCAGATGACTCAGTGGTTAACAGCATTTGATGCTCCTAGAAGACTCAAGTTCAATTCTCATAAACCATATAACTGGTCACATTTATCCATAACTCAAGTCCTGGGGAATCCAGCGCCCTCTTTTGGTTTCCTTGAACACCAGGAACACACATGGTGTGCAGACATATGTGCAAGCAATGTAATTATGAATAAATGAATTTCACACAAAACAATTATGCATAACATATGCATATGAAAAATAAACAATAAGTAAATTTTAAAAGAAGTGTTTTGGTACACATATTTGTATAATCAAATCAAGATCATTAATGAATCTACCACTTAAAGTTCCTTTTAAGTTTTTCATTATTTATGAGAACACTTAAAGTCCAATTTCATATATCTTGAAATACATAATTAATTTGTAGTGCTAAGGGCAAATCTAAGGGCCTCCTGATTGTAAGGAAAATATTTGGCCACTAAATTAAATACTCTGGCCCCAATGTTAGCAGTAGCTATAATTCTTTTGCTGTGCAATAGTGCACTAGAACTGATTCTTTCTAACTGAAACTTTGTACCCTATAATCAACATCTCCCCCACCTTCATTCCTGATATCGACCTCCCAAGTGTTAATCGTCTCTGTGCTGTACTGCACTTCTATGAGTTTGACTTGTTCATAGTCCAACATGCTTCTAAGAAAAGATAAGGTAAAATGCTATCATCCAGTAAAAATAGCATCTAGGATTTGAAATATAATTACTAAAACAAAAATGCCCTTTCCCTTTTAAGTCTTAAAATTTTGTATGAAAATGCACAGAATTTGATCATTTACAACTCTGAAATCATTGTTCAGTGATATTAAATTATTAAATTATTAAATTATTTTTCAAGAGATACAACTTATGTACAGGAGTTGACTATGTATCAATCTGTAACAAACTGTATTAATGTCATACTTGTTTTTTCCAGAAGTATTATTTTAGACATGAAAATGTCCTATAATTGGGTTGGTTATTTTGTATGATGTTTTTCTTGATTTTTAAACACAATATTTTCTCTTTTAAATGTATTTTATAAATATTCCTTTGTAATATTTAACTATTATTGCTGTAAAATCAATTGTATAAAGTAAATATATAATTCTTGGAGGAAATCTTGAAAATGAACAAAATGTTAAAGGAAGAGGAAACTGTGGCTTGTTATTATACTATCACTACTTCTGTACACATTTGAACACTTTGTATAAACTAAAATGTATGGGATATAATACACACAGTAGTTAAGTTTTTTGACAACTTGATTCAAACAAGAGTTATCTAGGAAGAGAGAGGCCCAACTGAGACAATATCTCAGTCAGATTGATCTGTAGGAAAGTCTGGGGCAGTTTCCTGATTAACAATTGATACGTGAGTGTCCAACTCACCGAGGATGATGCTACCACTGGGAACATAGTTCTGGGTTTCATAACAAAGAAAGCTGAGAAAGACACAAGGGACAAGCAAGTAAGTAGCATTCTTCTATGTGTGGTAAAGGGAAAGGTTCTAGGTGTCCTATGAATCCTAGTAGCTAGTCACACTGCCTTAGTAATCACGAAGCAAAGAAAGGTGAGTGTTGTTGCTTAGCTCAGCTTACTTCTTCCTTTTGCAGTTGTTATTTTGTTTGTGTTTTGTTTTTTCATCAGTCCCAGACCCCCTTCCAATAGAACGGTGTCACCCACCTTCAGTTTGTATCTTCCCTTCTCAGTTAAAGTTCTCTGGAAAGACTTCATCTATGCAATTCCAAATCCAGTCAAAATGCCAATAAAGCATGATTGAATGGTTGGCTATTATGTTGAAATACTTTAAATGGTTAATATAAGTAACTTGTAAGTTTCAAAATACATTATAATTGTCACTCACTGTCACATATGGACAAAAAGTAGGACAATAATATACCACTGCTTGCATGGAGCAGGTCGCTTTGTACTATCATATCTTTCTGTGTCTGTCTGTCTGTCTGTCTGTCTGTCTGTCTCTCTCTCTCTCTCACACACACACACACACACACACACACACACACAAATAAATATCTCCAAATACTCCTTAAACAATTACAAAAGAAAAAATGGTACAGTTTTATAGAAAAGTTAGAAAAGGTTGAGTTTGGTAAACATATAGCTCAGGTTTCTTAAATTTTGGTAATGTTTGCTGCCAGGAGTAAAAGGCCAAGAGTGTTGAAGACTTCAGAGATATTATATTTTTTTGTCTCCATAAACATTTCTTCTTCATCCTTCTTAATCCATGGAGAAAGCTGGGATTAGAAATAGCCAATTCTGCTGCCTTTGATTATTTCAAGCAAGCATTTTTGTCTGTCTCCCTCAAAAGAACAAAGCCAAATCCTTTTGATATCAAAATGTCTCAATACTTTAAAGCACCAGAGCTGTGATTATGGTCTGAAAATAGCTCTTGACAGAAAAACAAAGATTAAAGATTCAGGTGAGTTTCGAGATGGGCTCTCCTTGGTTCTAAGGAGGCTAAAACCCAGGGTTAGTCCAAACAGCAATGTATTATAGGGATAAGATAAGGACTCCTAACTGAACGTTTATTCTTTGTAATAGTTTTTTTTTCCTTTAGAGCTATCCTTCAATCTTGACACACATGGCTCTATAAATCTTCCTTAGACACAAACACACACACACACACACACACACACACACACACACACACACACAATGCTGTACAAATAAATGGCAAAAATACAGAGTATGCATGCCAAATTTAAGCATGTGTGCTTAAATTTCAAAACTTCTGAAAAATACACTGCTGGAGAGTGAAAACATTAGGAAGGGACTCGATTTTATGTATTACTATGTAGGTAATTTCCCTCTGTAGCATTTGGCTTTGTTGCTTGCTTACTCTTGTAGTGAAGAGTGTCAACTCAAGGGCATGCAAATGTACAGCAAGTGCCCTAGCACTGTTCTCTGCCCTCTCTGTTTCTTTCTTCCTTCCTTTTTCATCTTTTTCACTTTACAACAAGAATGTGTGCCTTATTATTGTAACTACCATTTTAAAGAAATTAATGCCAAAGTTAATGTGTTTGATTTTAAACCAAATTAACCGAAAAACATATAACTATTCCTCCTAAGCCTATATAGTGATAGAAAAGTTGATTTGACAGAAAGACTAATGTTTTAGGTTGATATATTAACTGGAACTCAAATATCTCAGATTAAAAACAGAAAAGGAGAGAGAAAATGTACTATCCTCACCTGGTAACTTCAATAGTGAATTACACATTTCTTAAAGCCTATAGAATTATAGAACTACAACTCTTAAATATCCTCTTCATATATAAATCTTATACAATAACTTATCTCTGAGTATGGGCATGACTACTGAATGTGATTGGATTTCCTTCAAGTGGATATCTGAAAGTCTTATGTTACACTGCAACGATCAAGGGATTTTACTGGTGCAATTAATTAAGGTCCTAAATCAGCTAACATTAATGTAATTAATTCCTATATTTCCTGTGTGTGTTTGACCTTATCAGGCAAGATCATTAAACCTGGTATTATAGCTCAGAAAGAGGGAAACAACAGCAAGTATCCTCCTCCTACTGACCTTCAAAGGGAAAAGTGGTATAGTGTGAAAGGTGCCATGTCATAGGATACCATAGAAAAACTAAATGTTGAGGGCCTGTGTAATGGTTTGAATATGTTTGGCCCAAGGAGTGGCACTATTAGGAAGTATAGCCTTGTTGGAGGAAGTGTGGCCTTGTTGGAGTAGGTGTGTCACTGTGGGCTGAGCTTGAGACCATCACCCTAGCTGCCTGGAAGCTAGTATTCTGCTAGCAGCCTTCAGATGAATATGTAGAACTCTCAGCTCTGCCTGCACCATGCCTGCCAGCCTGGATGCTGCCATGTTCCTGACTTGACTATAATGAACTGAACCTCTGAACCTGTAAGTCAGCCCCAGTTAAATATTTTCCTTATAAGTGTTGCCTTGGTCATAGTGTCTCTTCACAGCAGTAAAACCCTAATAAAGACAGCCTGTGTTTTAAAGTTATGACTAATTTTTGTAAATAACCCACAAGTATAGAAGATGATCCCTAATATGAGATGAAGCTTCAGCCCTAACTGTTATACCACAGAAAGAGGTGGTGAGAAGACCAGTTAAATGCATTTCTGGTAGACCAGTGCCATCCACCAAAAATATCTGTGATAGGAATGTTTTGTACTTGGCTGTAACCTGTGCTCTCCTCAACAGAAACCCTAATTATGCATACTTGTAAGTCTTAGTTTGTGTAAATTAGGAGTTATAAAAGCATATTATTATAAGTTGCAGAGTTCGTGCTAATTCACATAGCAAAAGAAAACTAATAGAGATTAGATCCATTTTCCTGCCTAGCATTCAAGACCCATCTTCAGGCTTGGACTTGCATTGTTGTTGCTGTTGTCCTCTCATTATGCTGTTGTTTTTCAAACCCGACTTTATGGCAGAGAAAATGCTTGGACAGTCAACGCTTTGTCATGAAAGCAAGAAGAACTATGCATGAGCTCCAGAACACTTTAAAAAACAAAAACAAAAAAGCAAAAACTAGGCATGGTGATGGTAAATACAGCACTGGAATGGGTAGGAACAGACTGGTAGGATTCTTTGGGCTTGCTGGCCAGCTTCTATGGAGCTTTGGGTTGAGAATCCTGTCTCAAAAATTCTGTAGAGCATAATTGAAAAGAATTAAAAGACCCACCATTTAAGCTCTGACCTTTATACACATGCACACAGCTATAAGTGCATGCAAGCAGGTTTTATGAACGACTTTATGAAATTCGTAGGCAAATGGTTGGAACTGGAAAATATCATCCTGAGTGAGGTAACCCAATCACAGAAAAACACACATGGTATGCACTCATTGATAAGTGGCTATTAGCCCAAATGCTTGAATTACCCTAGGTGCCTAGAACACATGAAACTCAAGACGGATGATCAAAATGTGAATGCTTCACTCCTTCTTTAAAAGGGGAACAAGAATACCCTTGGCAGGGAATAGAGAACCAAAGATTAAAACAGACACAGAAGGAACACCCATTCAGAACCTGCCCCACATGTGGCCTATACATATACAGCCACCCAATTAGACAAGATGGATGAAGCAAAGAAGTGCAGACCGACAGGAGCCGGATGTAGATCGTTCCTGAGAGACACAGCCAGAATACAGCAAATACAGAAGCTAATGCCAGCAGCAAACCCTGAACTGAGAATGGGACCCCCGTTGAGGGAATCTTAGAAAGGACTAAAAGAGCTTGAAGGGGCTTGAGACCCCATATGAACAACAATGCCAAGCAACCAGAGCTTCCAGGGACTAAGCCACTACCTAAAGACTATACATGGACTGACCCTGGACTCTGACCTCATAGGTAGCATTGATTATCCTAGTAAGAGCACCAGTGTAAGGGGAAGCCCTGGGTCCTGCTAAGACTGAACCCCCAGTGAACTAGATTGTTGTTGGGGGGAGGGCGGCAATGGGGGGAAGATGGGGAGGGGAACACCCATAAAGAAGGGAGGGGGAGGGTTGGGGGATGTTGGCCTGAAAAGGAAAAGGGAATAACACTCGAAATGTAAATAAGAAATACTCAAGTTAATAAAACAAAATTAATAAAAAAAAGAAAATAAGCATCTCAATTCAACAACAACAACAACAACAAAAAAGAAATGTCCTATTTCTTTAAGAAAGACATAAAAATTCCCTTAAAGAAATGAAGGAAAACAGAAGAAAAAAAGTAGAAGCCATTAAAGAGGAAACACAAAAATCCCTGAAAGAATTCCAGGAAAACACAAGCAAACAGGTAAAGGGATAGAAAATAGATATAAAAACAGTAAAGGAAGCACAAAGGGAGACAAATCTGCATATAGAAAATCTAAGGAAGAGAAAAGGAGCTGTAGATAAAAGCATCACCAACAGAATACAAGAGATAGAAGAGAGAATCTCAGGGGCAGAAGATACCATAGAAAACATTGACACAAATGTCAAAGATAATATAAAACGCAAAAAGGTCCTAGTCCAAAACGTACAGGAAATCCAGGACACAATGAGAAGATCAAACCTAAGGATAATAGATATAGGAGAAAGTAAAGAATCCCAACTTAAAGGGACAGTAAATATATTCAAAAAAATTATAGAAGAAAACTTCCCTTAGCTGAAGAAAGAGATGTCCATAAACATACAAGAAGCCTACAGAACTCCAAATAGATTGGACCAGAAGAGAAATTCCTCTAGTCACATAATAGTTAAGACACCAAATGCACAAAACTAAGAAAGAGTATTAAAAGCACTAAGAGAAAAATGTCAAGTGACATATAAAGGTAGACTTATAAGAATTACACCAGACTTCTCACCAGAGACTATGAAAGCCAGAAGATCCTGGACAGATGTCATACAGACTCTAAGAAAACACAAATGCAAGTCCAAGTTACTGTATCCAGGAAAACTCCCAATTAATATAGATGGAGAAACCAAGATATTCCATGACAAAACCAAATTTGCACAATATCATTCTACAATTGCAGCCCTAAAAAGGATAATAGATGGAAAACTCCAACACAAGGAGAGAAACTACACTGTACAGAAAGCAAGAATATAATTACCTTGCAATGAAACCAAAAGAGACAAACAAACATAATTCCACCTCCAACAACGAACATAACATGAAGCGACAATCACTATTACTTAATATCTCTCAACATCAATGGACTCAATTCCTCAATAAAACACATAAACTAAAACACTAGATATGTAAAGAGGACCCAGCATTTGCTGCATGCAGGAAATACACCTCAGAGACAAAGACAGACATTACCTCAGAGTAATGGCTGGACAACAACTTTCAAACAAATGGCCTGAAGGAACAAGCTGGAGTTGCCATTCTAATATAAAATAAAGTTGCTTTCAACCAAAACTCATTAAAAAAGATGAGGAAGGACACTTCATATTCATCAAAGGAAAAATCCACCAAGATGAACTCTCAATCCTAAATATCTATGCTCCAAATGCAAGGGCACATAAGTTCATAAAATAAACCTTACTAAAGCTCAAAGCACACATTGCACCTCACACAATAATAGTAGGAGATTTCAACACCCCACTCTCACCAATGGACAGACCGTGGAAACAGAAATTACCAGAGACATACACAGACTAACAGAAGTTATGAACCAAATGTACTTAATAGATATTTATAGAACATTCCATCCTAAATCGAAAGGATATACCTTCTTCTCAGCACCTCATGAAACCTTCTCCAAAATTGACCGTATAATCAGTCACAAAATAGGCCTCAATAGATACAGGAAGATAGATATAATGCCATGCATCCTGTCAGATTACCACACACTAAGACTGGTCTTCAATAGCAACAATAATGAAGGAAAGCCCACGTATACATGGAAGTTGAACAATGATCTATTCAATGACAACTTTGTCAAGGAAGAAATAAAGAAAGAAATTAAAGACTTCTTAGAATTTAATGAAAATGAAGATACAACATTCCCAAACTTATGGGACACAATGAAAGCTGTGCTAAGAGGAAAACTCATAGCTCTGAGTGCCTGCAAAAAGAAACAGGAGAGAGCATATGTCAGCAGCTTGACAGCACACCTAAAAGCTCTAGAATAAAAAGAAATTAATAAATCCAAGAAGAGTAGAAGGCAGGAAATAATCAAATTCAGGGCTGAAATCAATCAAGAAGAAACAAAGAGGACTATAACAGAATCAACAAAACCAGGAGCTGGTTCTTTGAGAAAATCAACAAGATAGATAAACCCTGAGCCAGACTTATCAGAGGTCACAGAGAGTGTATCCAAATTTACAAAATCAGAAATGAAAATGGAGACATAACAACAGAATATGAGGAAATAAAAAAATCAGATCCTACTACAAAAGCCTATACTCAACAAATCTGGAGGAAATATACAATTTTCTAGACAGATACCATGTACCAAAGATAAATCAGGAATAAATAAACTAAACAACCCCATGACTCCTATAGAAATTGAACCACTTATTAAAAGTCACCCAACCAAAAAGAGCCCAGGTCCAGATGGGTTCAATGCAGAATTCTATCAGAACACCTCATAAAAATACTGTCGAAACTATTCCTCAAAACTGAAACAGATGGAACACTACCAAATTCCTTCTATGACGCTGCAATTACTCTTATACCAAAACCACACAAAGACCAAACAAAAAACAAAAACTTCAGACCATTTTCCCGTATGAATAATGATGCAAAAATACTCAATAAATTTCTTGCAAACGGAATCCAAGAACACATCAAAATGATCATCCAACATGATCAAGTAGGCTTCATCCCAGGGATGGATGGAGGGTCTACTATATGAAAATCCATCAATGTAATCCACTATGTAAATAAACTCAAAGATAAGAACCACACGTTCATTTCATTAGATGCTGAGAAAGCATTTTACAAAATTCAATACCCCTTCATGATAAAATTCCTGGAAAGATCAGGAATTCAAGGCCCATAACTAAACATAGTAAAAGCCATATACAGCAAACCAGTAGCTAACATCAAACTAAATGGAGAGAAACATGAAGCAATCCCAGGTACTAAACAAGGCTGCCCACTCTCTCCCTACTTATTCAATATAGTACTCGAAGTCCTAGCCAGAGCAATCAGACAGTGAAAGGAGGTTAAAGGGATATAAATTGGAAGGGAAGTAATCAAAAATATCACTATTTGAAGATGATATGATAGTGTACTTAAGCGGCCTCAAAAGTTCCACCAGAGAACTATTTAACCTGATAAACAACTTCAGCAAAGTCTCAGGGTATAACATTAACTCAAACAAATAAGTAGCCTTCCTCTACTCAAAGGATAAATAGGCTAAGAAAGAAATTAAAGGAATGACACCCTTCACAATAGTCCCAAATAATATAAAATATCTTAGTGTGACTTTAATCAAGCAAGTGAAAAATCTGTATGACAAGAACTTCCAACCTTTGAAGAAAGAATTTGAGGAAGATCTCAGAAGATGGAAAGATCTCCCATGCTCATGGATTGGCAAGATTAATATAGTAAAGATGGCCATTTTGCCAAAAGCAATCTACACATTCAATGCAATCCCCATCAAAATTCCTACTCAATTCTTTATAAAGACAAAAAGAGCAATTTTCAAATTCATTTGGAATAACAAAAAACCCAGGATATTGAAAACTATACTCAACTATAAAAGAAATTCTGGGGAAATCACCATCCCTGACTTCAAGCAGTATTGCAGAGCAATAGTCATAAAAACTGTATGGTATTGGCACAGAGACAGACAGATAGATCAGTGGAACAGAATTGAAGACCCAGAAATGAATCCTCACACTTATAGCCACTTGAACTTTGAGGAAGAAGCTAAAACCATCCAATGGAAGAAAGATAGCATTTTCAACAAATGGTGCTAGTTCAACTGGAGGTCAGCATGTAGAAGAGTGCAAATCGATCCATACTTATCACCATAATCAAAGCTTGAGTCCAAGTGGATCAAGGACCTCCACATCAAACCAGATATACTCAAATTAATAGAAGGAAAAGTGGGGAAGAGTCTCAAACACATGGGCACTGGGGAAAATTTCCTGAACAAAACACCAATGGCTCTTGCTCTAAGATCAAGAATCAACAAATGGGACCTCATAAAACTACAAAGCTTCTGTAAGGCAAAAGACACTGTCATTAGGACAAAACGGCAACCATCAGATTGGGAAAGGATCTTTATGAATTCTACATTTGATAGATGGCTAATATCCAAAATATACAAAAAACTCAGGAAGTTAGACTCCAAAGAGCTAAATAAACCTATCGTTGAAGGAATCTTAGAAAGGACTGAAAGAGCTTGAAGGGGATTGAGACTTCATATGAACAACAATGCCAACCAACCAGAGCTTCCAGGAACTGAGCCACTACCCAAAGACTATACATGGACTGACCCTGGGCTCCGACCTAGGTAGCAATGAATATCTAGTAAGAGCACCAGTGGAAGGGGAAGCCCTTGGTCCTCAGAACTGAACCGGATGTGAACGTGATTGTTGGGGGAGGGCTGTAATGAGGGAGGATGGTGAGGGAACACAAAATATAGAAGGTGGGGAGGGTTAGAGGAAATGTTGGCCTGGAAACAGGGAAAGGGAATAACATTTGAAATGTAAATAAGAAATACCCACTTTAATAAAGATGAAAAAATAAAAATAAAGCGGAGGGATATCCATAGGCGGGGATATGGAAGCAAAGTTTAGATCAGTGACTCAAGGAATGGCCATTCAGAGCCTGGCCCACATGTGGCCCATATATATATATATATATATATATATATCCACAAAAACTAGAAAAGATTGATGAAGCTAAAAAAGGCATGCTGATAGGGAACAGATATAAATCTCTCCCTGAGAGATACATCCAGAACATGTCAATACAGAGGTCAATGCTAGCAGCAAACCACCGAACTGAGTATAGAACCCCCTTGGGGGGAATTAAAGGAAGGATGGAAAGAGGCGAAGGAGCTTGCAACCCCATAAAAAACAACAGTGCCAACCATCCAGATCTTCCAGGGACTAAACTACTACCAAAAAACTATACATGGACTTATCCATGGCTCCAACTGCATATGTAGTAGTGAATAGCCTTGTTAGGGCAGCAGTGGAAGTGGAAGCCCTTAGTCCTGCCAAGGTTGGACGCCCAGTGCAGCAGAATGTGGGGGGGCAGTAATAGGAGGAATAGCCGTATGGGGGAGGGGAAGGGGAGGGAATGGGGACTTATGGAAAGGAAACCAGGAAGATGTAATGTAAGTTAAATTTATCTAATAAAAATTTTTAAAAGGTCATATTATACTTATTTTGCATATTTTACCTTGATCGTATAACATATTTATCTCTTTTTCTTTTCTCCTCTCACATAACCCCTCCCCACTTTCCCGGCCTCTATGAGGGTGCTGCCATTCCCACCCACCCATTCTAATCTCAAGGCCCTGGCATTCGCCTCCATTGAGAAAATGAGCCTTCATAGGACCAAAGACTTTTCCTCCTGTTGATATTGGACAATGCAATCCTTTGTTACATATGTGGCTGGAGTCGTGGGTCCCTCCATGTGAACTCATTGGTTGATGGTTTAGTCCCTGGGAGCTATGGTTGGGTCTGGTTAGTTAATATTCTTGTTCTTTCTATGGTGTCCCTTCACCCCCTCCAGTCTTTTATCTAACTCCCCCAATCGGGTGGGGTCCCCTTGTTCAATCTAATGGTTAGCTGCAATCATCCTCATCTCTACCAGTAGGGTTCTGGCAGAGCATCTCAGGAGACACCAATACCTGTCTGCTGTCAGCAAGCACTGCTTGGCATCAGCAATAGAGACTGGGTTTGGTTCTGCAGATGGGATGGAACCCTATGTGGGGCAGTCTCTGGATGACCTTTTCTTCAGTCCCTGCTCCACATTTTGTCCCCGTATTTTCTTCTGTCAGTATCTTGTTCTCCTTTCTAAGAAGGAATGAAGTATACACATTTTGGTCTTTCTTCTTCTTGGGCTTCATATATGTGATTTTTTTGGTATTCCAAGCATTTGGGCAAATATCCACTTATCAATCAGTGCATACCATGTGTGCTCTTTTGTGACAGGGTTACCTCACTCAGGATATTTTCCAGTTCTATCCATTTGCCTAAGAGTTTCATGAAGTCATTGTTTTCAATATCTAAGGAGTACTCCATTGTACAAATGTGCCACATTTTCTGCATTGATTCCTCTGTCGAATGACATCTGGACCCTTTCCAGGACCTGGCTATTAAAAATAAGGCTGCTATGAACATAGTGGAGCATGTGTCCTTCTTATATGTTGGAGCATCTTTTAGGTATATGCCCAGGAGTGGTATAGTTGGGTCCTCAGGTAGGGCAATGGCCAATTTTCTGAGGAACCACCAGACTGATTTCCAGAATGGTTGTACCAGCTTGCAATCCCACCAACAATGGTGGAGTGTTCTTTTTCCATTTACTTGCCAGCATCTGCTGTCACCTAAGTTTTTGAACTTAGCCATTCTGACTGGTGTGAGGTGGGATCTCAGGGTTGTTTTGATTTGCATTTCCCTGATAACTAAGGATGTTGAACATTTCTTTAGGTGCTTCTCAGCCATTCAATGTTCCTCAGCTGAGAATTCTATGTTTAGTTCCATACCCCATTTTTAATAGGGTTATTTGGTTCTCTGGAGTCTAACTTCTTGAGTTCTTTGTATATTTTGAATATACAGAGCCTCTCCGGTGACAGCTATACCAGGCTCCTGTCAGTATACAATTCTTGGCGTAAACAATAATGTCTGGTTTTGGTGGCTGTATGTATATGGGCTGGATCCCCAGGTCGGGCAGTCTCTAGATAGCCTTTCCTTCAGTCTCTAATACAAACATTGTCTCCATATTTCCTTTATGAATATTTTTGTTCCACCTTCTACAAAGAACTGAAACATCCAACTTTGGTCATGCTTCTTCTTGAACTTGATGTATCTGTGCATAATATCTTGGGTAATTCAAGCTTTTTGGCTAATATCCAATTATCAGAGAGTACATACCATGTGTGTTTTCTTTTGTGATTGGGTTACTTCATGAAGAATGATATTTTCTAGTTCCATTCATTTGCTAAGAATTTCATGAAGTCATTGTTTTTAATAGATCAGTAGTACTCCATGGTAGAAATGTACCACATTTTCTGCATCCATTCCTCTTCTTAGAGACATCTGGGTTCTTTCTAGCTTTTGGCTAACATAAAGAAGGCTGCAATAAACATAGTACAGCATGCGGCCTTGTTATATGTTGGAGTAAAATTTGGTCTATGCCCAGGAGTGGTATAGCTAGGTCCTCAGGGTATATAATGTCCAGTTTTCTTTCTTTCTTTCTTTTTTTTTTTTTTTTTTTTTGGTTTTCATCTTTATTAACTTGGTATTTCTTATTTTTCTTATTTACATTTCAATTTCAATTGTTATTCCTTTCCGGTTTCGGGCCAACATCCCTAATCCCTCCCCCTCCTTCCCATCCTCTCCCATTACTGCTCTCCCAACAATCCCATTCACTGGAGGTTCAGTCTTGGCAGGACCAAGGGCTTTCCCTCCACTGGTGCTCTTACTAGGCTATTTATTGCTACCTATGAGGTTGGAGCCCAGGGTCAGTCCATGGATAGTCTTCGGGTAGTGGCTTAGTCCCTGGAAGCTCTGGTTGGTTGGCATTGTTGTTCATATGGGGTCTCGAGCCCCTTCAAGCTCTTCCAGTCCTTTCTCTGATTCCTTCAACGGGGGTCCCGTTCTCAGTTCAGTGGTTTAATGGTGGCATTCACCTATGTATTTGCTGTATTCTGACTGTGTCTCTCAGGAGAGATCTACATCCAGTTCCTGTCAGCCTGCACTTCTTTGCTTCATCCATCTTATCGAGTTTGGTGGCTGTATATGTATGGGCCACATGTGGGGCAGGCTCTGAATGGGTGTTCCTCCTGCCTCTGTTCTAAACTTTGCCTCCCTATTCCTATTGGACATTCTTGAGGTTGGGGATTTAGCTCAGTGGTAGAGTGCTTGCCTAGCAAGCGCAAGGCCTGGGTTCGGTCCCCAGCTCCGAAAAAAAGAAAAGAAAAAAAAAAGAAAATTGGACATTTACTACCTGAGGACCCAACTATACCTCTCTTGAGCATATACCCAAAAGATGCCCCAACATATAAATGTCCTCTACATCCTAACGCATCCTAACCAGCATTTGTACTCACCTAAGTTTGTTCTTAGCCATTATGACTGGTGTGAGGTGGAATGTCAGGATTGTTTTTGTTTTGTTTGCATTTTCCTGATCACTAAGGATGTTGAACATTTTTTAGGTGCTTCATTCAATATTCCTCAATTGAGAATTTTTTGTTTATCTCTGTATCCCATTTTAAATAGGGTTATTTGATTCTATGTAGTCTAACTTCTGGGGTTCTTTTATATATTGGATATTAGCCACCTATCGGATGTAGAATTGGTAAAGATTTTTTTCCCAGTCTGTTGGTTGCCATTTTGTCCTAATGACAGTGTTCTTTGCCTTATAGAAGTTTTGCAGTTTTATGAGATTCCATTTGCCGATTCTTGATCTTAGAGCATAAGCCACTGGTTGTTTTGTTCAGGAAACACAGTGCCCATGTGTTTGAGGTTCTTCCCCACTTTTTCTCCTACTAGTTTGAGTGTACCTGGTTTTGTATGGAGGTCCTTGATCCACTTGGACTTAAGCTTTGTGAAAGGTGATAAGAATGGATTGATTGACATTCTTCTACATGCTGACCTCCAGTTGAACCAGCACCATTTTTTGAAATGTTATTTTTCCCCACTGGATGGTTTTATCTCCTTTGACCATAAGTGTGTTGGTTCATTTCTGAGTTTTCAGTTCTATTCCATTGATCTACCTGCCTGTCTCTGTACCAATACCATACAGTTTTTTTTTTTTTTTTTTTTTGTAGTACTGCTTGAGGTCAGGGATGGTGATTCCCCAGAAATCCTTTTTATTGTTGAGAATAGCTTTTTCGTCATTTTTTTTTTTTTTTTCTTATTCCAAATGAATTTGCAAATTGCTCTTTCTAACTCTATGAAGAATTGAGTTAGAATTTTGATTGGGATTGCATTGAATCTATACATTTCTTTTAGCAAAATGGCCATTTTTACAATATTATTCCTGACAATCCATGAGCATGGGAGTTCTTTCCATCTTCTGAGATCTTCTTCAATTTCTTTCTTCAGAGTCTTGAAGTTCTTGTCATACAGATCTTTCATTTGCTTGGTTATAGTCACACCAAGTAATTTTGTATTATTTGTGGCTATTGTGGAGGGTCATTTCCCTACTTTCTTTCTCAGTCTGTTTATCCTTTGACAAAGGAAAGGCTACTGATTCATTTAAGTTAATTTTATATGTAGCCACTTTGCTTTAGTTGTTTATCAGGTTTAGGAGTTCTCTGGTAGAATTTTTGTGGTCAGTTAAGTATACTATCATATCATCTGCAAATAGTGATATTTTGACTTCTTCCGTTCCAATTTTTATCACGTTTATTTCTTTTTGTTGTCTATTTACTCTGACTAGGACTTCAAGTACTATACTGAGTAGGTAGGGAGAGAGTAGCCAGCCTTATCTTGTCCATGACTTTAGTGGAACTTCTTCATGTTTCTCTCCATTTATTTTGATGATGGCTACTGTTTGCTGAATATTGCTTTTGCTGTGTTTACGTATGGGCCTTGAATTCCTGATCTTTCCAAGACTTTTACCGTGGAGGGGTACTGAATTTTGTCATATGTTTTCTTTTTTTTTTTTTTTGGTTCTTTTTTTCGGAGCTGGGGACCGAACCCCGGGCCTTGCGCTTCCTAGGCAAGCACTCTACCACTGAGCTAAATCCCCAACCCCGTCATATGTTTTCTTTACATCTAGTGAGATAATCATGTGGGGTTTTTTTTGTTGTTTTGTTTTTTTGTTTGTTTGTTTGTTTGTTTGCTTGATTTTGATATATAGAGTATTACCTTCATAGATTTCTGTATATTGAAACATCCTTGCATCCCCGGGATGACATCTCCTTGATAATAGTGATTGTTCCTTTTGATGTGTTCTTAGATTAAGTTTGTGAGAATTTTATTGAGTATTTTTGTGTCGATATTCATAAGGGAAATTGGTCTGAAGCTCTCTTTGTTGGGTCTTAGTGTGGTTTAAGTATAAACATAATTGTGGCTTCATAGTAGGAATTGGGTAGTGCTCCATCTGTTTCTATTTTGTGGAATAGTTTGGACAGTGATGGTATGAGGTCTTCTATGAAGGTCTGATAGAATTATGCACTAAACCCATCTGGTCCTGGGCTTTTTTTTTCTTTTTAGTTGGGAGTCTTTTAAGGACTGCTTCTATTTTTTTAAGGTTTTACAGGACTGTATAAATGGCTTATCTCATCCTGATTTAAATTTGTTACTTGGTATCCGTCTACAAAATTGTCCATTTCCTCCAGATTTTCCAGTTTTGTTTAGTATAGGCTTTTGTAGTAGAATCTGATAATATTTTGAATTTCCTCAGTTTATGTTGTATCTTTCCTTTTCCTTTCTGATTTTGTTAATTTAGATAGTGTCTCTCTGCCCTCTGTTTAGTCTGGCTAATGGCTTGTCTATGGTGTTGATTTTCTCAAAGAACCAGCTCCTGGTTTTGGTGATTCTCTGTATAGTTCCTTTTGTTTCTACTTGGTTGACTTTAGCTCTGAGTTTGACAATTTCCTCTACTCTTTTTGGGTGAATTTGCTTCTTTTTGTTCTAGAGCTTTTAGGTGTGCTGTCAAGCTGCTGACATATGCTCTCTCCTGTTTCTTTTTGCAGGCACTCAAAAGCTATGAGTTTTCCTCTTAGCACAGCTTTCATTGTGTCCCATAAGTTTGGGAATGTTGTATCTTCATTTTCATTAAATTCTAAGAAGTCTTTAATTTCTTTCTTTATTTCTTCCTTGACCAAGTTGTCACTGAGTAGAGAATTGTTCAGCTTCCATGTGTGTGTGGGTCTTCTGATGTTATTGTTGCAACTGAAGTACACCCTTAGTTCATGGCAATCTGATGGAATGCATGGGATTATCTCAATCTCCTTGTATGTATTGAGGCCTGTTTCGTGACTAATTACATGTCAATTTTTGAGAAGGTACCATGAGGTGCTGAGAAGAAGGTATGTTCTTTTGTTTTAGGATGAAAGTTCTATAGATCTCTGTTAAATCTGTTTGGTTCATAACTTCTGTTACTTTAACTCTGCCTCCATTTAGTTTCTGTTTCCATGGTCTGTCCATTGATGAGAGTGGGGTGTAGAAATCTCCCACTATTACTGTGTGAGGTGCAATGTACACTTTGAGCTTTTGTAAAGTTTCTTTTATGAATGTATGTGCCCTTGCTTTGGAGCATAGCTGTTCAGAATTGAGAGTTCATCATGGTAGATTTTTCATTTCATGAAGTGTCTTTTCTTATCTTTTTTTTTGATAACTTTTGGTTGAAAGTTGATTGTATTCAATATTAGAATGGCTACTTCTGCTTGTTTCTTGAGACCATTTGCTGGGAAATTTGTTTCCAGCCTTTTATTCTTAGGTAGTATCTGTCTTTGTCACTGAGGCATGTTTCCTGTATGCAGAAATGCTGGGTCCTGTTTACATATATAGTCTGTTATTCTATACCTTTTTATTGGGGAATTGAGTCCATTAGTGTTGAGAGATATTAAGGAGTAATGATTGTTGCTTCCTGCTATTTTTGTTGTTAGAGGTGGAATTATGTTTGTGTATCTCACTTCTTTTGGTTTCTTTGCAAGGAGACTACTTTCTTGCTTTCTCTGGTGTGTAGTTTCCCTCCTTGTGTTGGAGTTTTCTTTCTATTATCTTTTGTAGTCTTGGACTTGTGGAAAGATACTGTGTAAAAATGGTTTTGTCATGGAATACCTTGATTTCTCCATCTATGTTAATTGAGAGTTTTTCTTGATATAACAGCCTGGTCTGGCATTTGTGTTCTCTTAGGGTTTGTATGACATTTGTCCAGGATCTTCTAGCTTTGATAGTCTCTGTTTAGAAGTCTTTTTAATTCTGATAGGTTTGCCTTTATAAGTTACTTGACCTTTTTCCCTTACTACTTTTAATATTCTTTCTTTGCTTTGTTTATTTTGTATTTTGACTATTATATGATGGGAGGAATTTCTCTTCTGGTCCAATCTATTTGGAGTTCTGTAGGCTTCTTGTATGTTTATGGGCATCTTTTTCTTTAGGTTAAGGAAGTTTTCTTCTATAATTTTTGAAGATATTTACTGACCCTTTGTGTTGGGAATCTTTGTTCTCTTCTATAACTATTATTCTTCCGTTTAGTCTTCTCAATGTGTCCTGCATTTCCTGGATATTTTGGGTTAGGAAACTTTTGGGTTTTTTTTTTTCATTTTCTTTGACAATTATGTTTTCTATGGAATCTTCTGCTCCTGACATTCTCTCTTCAATCTCTTGTATTCTGTTTGTGGTACTTGAGTCTAGTCTCCTGATCTCTTTTCTATGTTTTCTATCCCCAGGTTTGTCCCCTTTGTGATTTCTTTATTGTTTCTATTTCCATTTTTAGATCTTGGATGGTTTTGCTCAATTCCTTCATCTGTTTTATTTTATTTTCCTGTAATTCTTTAAGGGATTTTTGTGTTTTCTCTTTAAGTGCTTCTACTTGTTTACCTGTATTGTCCTATATTTCTTTAAGGGAGTTATTTATGTCCTTCTTAAAGTCTTCTATCATCATCATGAGATGTGATTTTAAATCCAAATCTTTCTTTTCTGGTGTGTTGATGTGTTAGGATATCCAGTACTTGCTTTGGTGGGAGAAGTGGGTTCTGATGTTGCCAAGTAGTCTTGGTTTCTGTTGCTTAGGTTCTTGTGCTTGCCTCTGGTCATCTGATTTTTCTCTGATGTTAGTTGGTCTTGCTGTCTCTGACTGGAGCCTGTTATTCCTATGAGCCTGTGATCCTGTGAGCCTGTGAACCTGTGATCTTTTGGAGTGCTCCTGGCTGACCAGTTGTGGGACAGCCACTGCTCTGGATGCAGATGGAGACTGGAAGCATCCTGTCCCAGGCTGCTCTATGGCTCCTATGCCCAGTGTGCTCCCAGGTGTCTCTCAATGGACTGTCAATGAAGAGAAATGGTGTCCCACTTGTGGGTCTTATGACAGAGAGGCCTCCTGGCAGACCAGCTCTCTGCAGATAGGTTTTGTGTCCTAGGGCTGTGAATCAGCCCCTAGCTCTGGGTGCAGATGAAGACGGGAAGGGTCTCCTCATGTGATTTTTAAATAAAAGAATGTACAAGTACATAAATTACTTGCCATATGTGTATATATGTAATTATATCCCAAAAGGAGTTGCCATATAAGAAACTTTTAAATACATAGGTAGTGGACCAGAAGTGCTCACCAGAAATTTTTATGGATAAAATAGTCTACATTTTTAACAACTCTGTGTTAGTCATCATATACATGTAGCTGTTAAGGACATTAACTATCACTATTATAATCGAGAAACTTTGAATATAGATAAGAGGGTATAATTCAAGAATCAGATCATCTGGGTGAGACTCCACCTCTACCATTTAGCTATTTGAGTTTTTACTGTCTCCGTTCTCTGTGTCTTGGTTTTCTCATTATTTTCTCTCTCAAAAAGAGGTTATGATCATTAATTAAGTTACTACTTACAAAGCACTTGAAAAAGTGCTTTTGGGGCTATAGATGTATTCCCTTAGTTGATTATTTTGTCAACTTTGATTAAAGCAGTGCAAAGATAGAAATAAAATTCATAAAGAATGCCTCTTACAAAGTAAAAAGTATGTATATTTGTCATATTGCTAGACGTTACTGCCATCTCCACAAGACAAAAGCCATACCTAGCATTTAATCGGGAGAAAACCTCATAGACTCTAGAAGAAAATCTATTCTGTTAGGAAACACAATATTAAACAAACTCCAAATGGCTTATCATTACACTTATATATTAGTCCATCATTCAACTCTCATCAGAGAAGCTTGTTTTATCAATAATGGTGATTAACACAGAAACTTACAACTTGTCAAATCAGAGTAAGAGACTGAAGAATTTGTTCAGCCCCAAAGGAGACATCTGCATCATATTCCTCCTCTCAAGTTTCCTGGATACTCACAGAAGAGGGAATGGAAAGAGTTTAAGGTAGTGATGGATGGATGATTAAAATGAAACTATTTTCTGGGAGCAATAGGGTAGACACACATGTAAACTCATAGTGATTTGCGGTAGCATGCACAAAATATGTGAAAGTTCACAGCAGATAAAATCCTACTTTTGAAAGGGAAGGTACATGTAAATGAAGTCTTACTTCTAGCTAATGAGCTATTGGAAATTGATAGCTAATGGGAGAGTCAGGTTTGTTTAAAGGTATGACCCCCTGGTAGGTGGATCATGTTTCAGTGGATGACTATATACCAAAGTATAAGTGCAGCTCAAATTGGACTAGTTGTGTTAGTTGGTAGAGGTTGTTTTGGTTTTTATGTTTTATTTTTGGTTTTGTTTTATAAAGGGGACACAAATTTGAGTGGAACTGGAAGGGCCTAGTAGATCTGGGAGCAGTTGAAAGGGTGAGTAAGATCAAATACACTGCATGACGTCTTCAAAGAATGAATACATTGTTTGAAAGAGAACTTTTGGGATAATTTCAAATCATAAAATATTCAATTGACTGCGGCATTATTTTGTACTCATTTACATAACACTGTGCAGTGAAATGTTACTTAAATATGTGTGGGTGAAATTTCTGCCTTTCTCTAATATTGAATGATCCTCAATTAAAATGAATACATCCTATACAGGATGGTTTTGTTTGTAATATAATATTCAACACTTAATTTTACTCACATACTTGTGAGATATTTTTAGCTTCTACATGAGACCTTGGAATCAAAATATATGAGACTATAAACAAGGGGTATTTGAAATAGATTTCTTAAGATGTGACTAACTTGTAGTTTTGGTTTTTGAGATGATGGGAATAGAAAACAGGAACCGCCTGGTGAATGCTTAAGTGCAAGCTCCATCACAAAGCCACTTCCCCAGAGCAGCACACGATATAAAATAAATGAACATCTACGTCGAATTCTTAATGTCTGACAGAGATGAAGGTTTTCCTACCTGCACTGGTGATGACTCCGGTAAAGATTTACTACCCAAACAGTTATCCTCCCATAATCTGAATTAATATTATGCAATAGAAATCAGAGGTTTCTTAAAAGGAAAACACCAGTGTTCCTCATGAAAAACTAAAGACAGTGGTTACAGTCAGTCAAACTACATCCTATGGAGGATAAATTTGTAAGTTCCTTTGTTGGACAAGGACCACAGTCCCAAATACTGCTTGCTAGCCTCTTTTGCTCCTGTTTTATGACCAATGAGACAACCAGTTCTGCATTTTGCTGAGCTCTAGTCTTAATATGTCCAGTCATATAAAATTATTTTGCATCTGAAAACGAAATACTATTTCTACATCTGACAAGGCCTGTGCCTACCGACCCTATATTTGAATATGAATTTCTAATTATTCTATTCATCTTTGTGATGATGGGTATTAAATCCAGGTTTTCCTTTATGCTTGTCAGGAGGTCTGCTCCTGAGGCTTAGCCTCAGTCCCCAGTTCTAATATCTGTCAATATCTCAAACTTAAGCCTTACCTAGATTATGACTTGTTTTGAATATAGGTACCCTGACTAAACTCTCCCAGATTACCTGGCAATTTACAGTTTGTTTGATAGTAAGCACACAATCCTAAGAATTTTCTAAGAAATTATTTAATAGTGAGTTACCAGAAACTAGGGGTCAAAGAATGACAAACCTCTATATTTATCCCTTTCCAAAATAATACCAAATTATTGATTGAATTTGTTACCTCTGTGCCTGGAGCACAGTGACAAAAACAAAAAAGGTATTTTGCATAAGCTTACATTCAACTCTCTTTTGCAATCAACTAACTATGCTTTTTGAATGGCTATAAATACTTCTCCTAATTTTAGGAGCAGCAAATAGACTTTTCCTGCCAGGCATTCCCACTCAGACTTGAGTGAGTTTCTGAATATAGTCTTTAAGTATCTAGTCAGTTAAGGAAGAAAAAGGAAAACTGGAGTGTTAAACCCTCTGCAGTGATGGGGTGAAGGGCCAGTGCTAAAGCATTTAAAAATGAACTGAAGAAAAACAGCAGACACAGCAACTGGAATATTGCTCATCATAAAGACTTTCTCTTTATTATCCATTACTAATATAGCCTTTTATCTGGTTGCACTTTTTCATTAGTAAGTCCACACAGAGTGTACTGTATTAGCAGCAAATAATCATTGTGTTCATTCTGAACCATGGCAATAAAATTTGAATTATGAGGCTCATTACTAAATACCAGTACTTGATAGTCATTTAATACTAGAAAATTAAGAACAATATTTTTATTGTTATTTTATTATGAGTCAAAACCTGAAATACAATTGCAAAATAAAGAAATAAATCAAAATTTATTTTAATTATAAGCCATAAAGTTTTTCTCCATATATATTTTAAGCATAACTATATTTTAAATATTCCAGAATTGCAGAAATATTCACATGCTTTTCCTAGCAATGAATTCAATTGGACAGTAATTTCTACAAGTTGTTTCCTAATCTACCAAAATGTTACTCCTGTTAAGTGCAAAGAAGACCATTAAGAACTGATTTGCAAAAACTAAAGAAATAGACATTCATAACATGAACAAAGAATAAGACAAACATACAATGAATGCTTCTAAGCAGTTCCTATACTGGTAATGAAAGCATTGCTGCCTACTGGGTGTATTATGAACAATGAAGGGGATCATGTATATGCTTTGCATAGAGACAAGACATGTATATAAGAAGACATTGAATAGAAATGGCAACTGTACTGTGGAAATATCATGGGCTAAGTTCTCTATACTTATAAAAATTACCTTTCTTGAATATATAAATAAAGTAGCTTGAAATCACCTGCACGGTCAAAGTAATACACAGACTTTTTGTAGATTTCAAATAACTCCTGGTAGGATAACTACCTCAGGCTTCTTCCTACAACTGACTTTGTTCCATTTGGTTTTAATTGACCCAAGCCACATCAGCTTTATCATTTCTGGAGCAGGACCTTGGCAGTTCGTGCCTATAATATCAGCACTATAGATGCTGAGGCTGGAGGGTTCCAAATTCTAAACCAGTCTACAGAGGCATAGAAAGACTAGTTGTTAAAAAAGAAAAAAAAGAAAAAAAACTTCCTTTTGCATTTTCTCCCTCCCCTCCCAATGGTAATGCTAACACATATCTGAAATCAAGTTTTGGTGATAAATGCCTATACTACTAGAATCTTGAGACTTTTATAAGAAAATTGCATCTCAGCAAAAGAAATATTAGCTTAATACCAGACATCATTGTCGCTAAAATACAGAGTAGGCACCCCAAACTGGTTGTTGGAATTTCATCTTCCCCCACTTTTTTCTCTGATTTTAAGGTTCTTAAGCTTTTGTCTGAAGACTGCCAAAAGGAATTGAAAAAAAAAAAAAGGAATTGAAAATCCTTAAATATCCACCAAGACTTAGATCTCCTCTCCCTCATTCCTCATGCCTCATCCAAAGTAAACTTCTACATTATTTACACTTCAATTACTTCCCAGGGTGGTGGACAAATAATAAGTACTTAACATACTTCTGCATGTCAATAAGGCTCCCAAGTAACCCTTCCAGAACAAAGATGACTGCCTTCCCCAAAAGGCACACTTTTCTCTTTCTTCTATCCCAGAAAGCAAATTTCCTGCCATTTTAAAAAAAGTAGTTTAAAAAAAGTAGTTGGCTGCCAACAAAGAATCAGAAATTTTGAGGTTCTGTTTTGAACCACCTCACTACAATATGAGTAACATTAATAAGTTCTTGCCAAACTATTTTAGTAAATGGATTTTTAAAAATCATTTAAAATTAGTACATTTAACTGTTTCTGCACAAACAGGAGCTGCCAACTTTCAATTAGAGAGCAGTTGGTTTCCAAGTAAGCCAATAATTACTCTGCAGATTTGTTGAGGGATTTTTTAGACAATACAAAGATAAAGTTCAAACTGTGTACATTAAGTCATTTTAAAAATAATTAAATTAAAGAGTTTCTGTGAAACTTTAAAGATAAGCTTCATTTCTTTCTAATGCTAGCCCAACAATCAAGAATGATTGTATTTAGATATGATCACAGAATTATTTAGCAAATACCTTATATAGTCTTAAGCTTATCCTATTGTTTTTGGAACAGAAAACAAAAAAAATAATAATAATTCCTGAGAATTGGTTGCTCAGGTTTACCTGCCATTAAATAGCTCTTGGGTCAGACTGTATTTATACATTTGTCCCTTTCCTATCCCCTCTTCAAACCCTCCCATATGCCCTTAGAACTCTAAAATTCACAGCTTATTTTTAAAACACTTGTTATTATATGAATATATATTTGCATATACATTCCCAAATATAGTATTTATTAACAAGCAGCAAGATTCCTGAGAAAGTATTGCTTTAGCTAAATAAATCTACTTGGACTCATCACCTGAATTCAAGTACAGAGGGCCAGGAAATTGAAAGGAGGAGTGAGGCAGTGAGGGAAGGGGAACTAGGGGTAACCAGTAGAACATCCCAAATGCCAGGGACCCAAGAAGTTCCCAAAACACAACAAGGAAGACACTAGCTGAAATACCCAACAAAGGGGAGAGAGAACCCATAGAGACCATATCCAGTGGATAGGCACAGCCACCACCCATCTCAAAAATATTAATTGAGAATTCCTCCCATCAAAAGGAAATGCAGAGACAAAGAGTCAAGCAGAGACTGAAAGAAAGGTCATCCAGAGATTGCTGTACCCAGGGATAAATCCCATCTGCTGACACCAAACCCAGACACTATTGCTGAAAGCAAGAAGTGTTTGCTGACAGGAGCCTAGTAAAGTAGTCCCCTGAGAGGCTCTGCCAGAGCCTGACAAATACAGATGTGCATGCTCACAGCCAACCACTGGACTGAGCATCGGCACCCCAAAGGAGAAATTAGGGGAACAACTGAAGGAGTTGAAGGGGATTGCAACCCCATAGGAAGAACAATAGCAACCAACCAGACCCCCCAGAGCTTCCAGATACTAAACCACCAATCAAAGTGTACACATGGAGGGACACATGGCTCCAGCTGCATATGGAGCAGAGGATGGTCTCATCTGGCATCACTGGAAGGGGACCCCCTTGGTCCTATGGAGGCTTGATGACCCAGGGTAGGTGAATGCTAGGGCACTGAGGCAGGAAAGGTTGGGCAGGTAGGGGAGGACCCTCATAGAAACAGGGGGAAAGGGAGAGGGACTCAGGGTTTTCGGAGGGGAAACTTGGAAAGGGGATAACATTTGAAATGCAAATACATAAATAACCAGTAAAAACAGAAAAAAGTTTAATTCTCGAGTTTAAAACAAAAGTGGCAAGAGCAGTCTAGAATGGAGCTCAGTCGGTTAAGTTACTTGCTTTTTCAAGCATGAAGAGTTACTTTAGACACCACCAAGTACTCAAATACAAAGGCCTGGTATAGTGATGTCAATTTATAATCCTAGCACCACTGGGGAGTCAGAAACAGCTAGATCCTTGAAGATCCCAAGTGGATCTTAAAGAGTTACCTCAGCTAAATCTTTGAGCTTCAGGCCAACAAGAAACCCATTTTTGGAAATCAAGGCGAATAGTTGTTGAGAAACCACACCAGTGCATGGTTAAGCTCTGGTCTCCACTCACATACACACAAACTTGCATGTGCAACACCATCACCACTATCAACACACAAACACACACACACACACACACACACACACACACACACACATCACCCACAGGTAGGCAATTGAAAGTTGGTATGGTAGTTCCATACAGTCTTTAGACACAAGTATCTTTCAGAAATCTGTCTCTCCTTCCCACAAGGTAGTTTTAGTCTTTATAGTTCAAGATACTTGGGGATCAATAAGAGCAGACTATGAGCATTCTTATTCCCTTTTCAAGGAGATTATCCTGAATTCCCAAATAACAATTCCACATCTGTTGGCAAGAACATAGTCACATGGTAATGCTTAACTCAAATAAGTTTCTGAATGATAGTACTTACTTTGGGAAGCAATATGTTGGAATGAAAATGTCAACAAAGAACATGCTGAACTGCATGATCAAAAGGTTCTTGAGGCCTCATCCCCACTCAAAGAATTATAGACAGCTGAGTAAAGCTAGGAGCCCCTTTCCAGGGAAAATCACCAATTGATTGTCTAGGACAGATGATCAACCCTGAAAACATACATACAAGTAACATAATAGAGACTCAACAGATTATATTTGGGAATGTTTATGTATATGTATATGTATATGTATATATACATATATATATATTAACAATTGAATTAAAATATACTTTGAATTTGAAAGAGAGTTTATAGAGCATATGGCAAAGTTTGAAGAAGAGATAGGAAAGGGACAAATGTACTTAAAATACAATCTCGAAAGTAAACAATAAAAAAATGTCTTTGACTGAGTAAGAAATTGAGAGCAAAACAGTTAATGCAACCACACAGCTTTTACCTCAAACACAGTAACATTTGATTCTAAGGCTAAGTATTGCAGATCTGAAAAATTCTAATTCCTCACAATCACAGAAGTTTTCATTATTTAATTAGATTTAGAGATTCTTTTACACAAATATGGCTTTTTTTCTGGGAACTTCTATTAATAACTGAAATTATATCAGAGGTATCCTCCAAAGCAGCTTTGCTCATTTTGATGTTAGTGTTCTTCTAGTGAACATTCACCAAGAACTGTAGCCACTATTCTTACCAGTGATTTTATGATTCAGAAAAATATCACATATACATGCTGTCTTATTTCCTTGCTAATTATCCTTCTGAAATCTAAGTTTAAGTCACACACACCTGTACACACACACACACACACACACACACACACACACACACACACTACAAACTAGGAAAACCTTTAAGACTATCATTAATGTAAGTTTGATATAGATTATTTCTTTATACTGCCTCCAAATCCATTTCCTTTTAGTATATTAAACACCTTTCTGAATGTAAAATGTATGACAAGGCAGAACAACCATAAATACAGTGTAGCCTAACACTTCTTTTATTTCTTTTGAAATTGTAATGAGAATAAAATCATTAGATAAAGCAGAAGAATATAGTGAAAACTGCCTGTGAGTCTAGAAACTATAATTTCTTGCTTTTCTGCTGTTGGAAATTAATGTATAAAAATTCCCAATTTTTAAGTCCATACTTAAAAATTCACAATTTAGTTCACAACTAAATAGGTGTAAATGCAAGTATCAGATAGCTGATTATCAAAGCGCTAGATTCTTACAGTTAGTTAGCATTGACTTTAGTAACTTGGTTTGGTAGAGACCGAGAACTGGATCTGCCAGTGAAGACTTCTGGATTATATTCATCTACCAAGTCCTAGGCACAAAAGGGAGTAAAGTAAGCTTGTTCAGATCCTCTTCTCTACTCCTCTCTCTTGGAGGGGTTTGGGAAAAGAGAGAGAATCTCTTTCTCGTATTTCCAGAAAGATGATAGTACTCTATATTCTATGGATCAAGCTACAGACTCTGAAAGGAGACTGTGTATCCTCGTTTAGATTCTAAATGCCATCTGTGTACAGCATGAAAATTTTGAGTGCCTATTCTCTGTTTCTCAAGACAATCTTCACTAGGTGAGTATAATGATCCATTCTTTCCTAAAGAGGCAACCCAGACTCATTGAATCTAGAAATTCACACTGGCTTTAAAAATGTTTTCTTACTCAGTTGAATGGGAGAAGTGTGATCAACTCCAAAGTCCACAGTCTTGCTACTTATACTATATCCAAATGCAGTCACCTGATTACTCTTAAAATGATTAGAATAATATAGATGGTTAGGAAGTGTAATTAATACTTTCAACATTGCAGAGCAATTGGTGTTTACAGATCACACATATTTAGCAAATGAAATATCTTTTTACAAAATGTTTTATTTATTTTTAAGTTAATTCACCTTTATAAGTCTGAGAGCTTAAGTTTCTCTCTGTCTTGGGTGTGTACACACTATTTATTAGCAATTACAATGAGTTGCAACCAAAAGAGATTCTCCTACTGAAACGGGTCCAAAGCTTATTTGAAATGGATATCTATCTTCCTCTTCTAAATGTTAATTAGGTGTTCTATTTTATCTTCAAAAGGTTCTAGTGGAAATTTTCTTGAAGTTGACACAGGTCTTGCAAGAGAGCTTCCTGCTAGTGTCCTCTGTTCCCACAGGTTTGAAGCCTATTCTGAAGAGTTTATGTAATTTTACTCAAAAATTTGTACAGAGAGAGAAAGAAAACTAAAGAGAAAATAAAACACATATTATGGACCTTTCTCTTCCTACACTGTCCTCAAAATGATTTTGTACATCTCATAAATGATCGCAAGAAAAATAAACTGCTTCAGATTCGATTTATCCGCAGCAGTAGGCCAATAACAAGATGAATCATTCCAAACTCAAACTCAACACTGAGACCTATAGTCAAGTTTTTCAACTTAGTAACTACCTACAAGCATTTTATCCAAATTTTCATAGTGAATCCAGAAACAAAAATAGTAACAAACCTTTAATGAAAAATAATTGAAATGAAAATGTTATGAATTTACAAGGTTAATCAACAAAGCACTTTTCATAGCCCTATGGTTAATAAGCAAATTGCATTGTGTTGTGATAAAATCTGATGTTGAGCATCTACAAAAGGAAACATATGATTCTAAAATTAAAGTGCTAAAACATCCAACAGATAAGTAAACAAGTAAATAACAGAAACATGTGAGATGGGAGATCAACTGTAGGTGACTGAATCACTTCACCAATTTGAGCCTTGGTTTCTCCTCTAAAATGAAGTCACTTGACCAGAAATGATTTTACAGATTACATCACATCCTGTTGAGAGTCATATAAAATATTGTTCTTGATTTTTATACCAAGAGATTTAATTTAATTCTGGAGTGGGACACAAAATTTTGCATAGTAAAGACCCAAGGGATTCAAATGGAGACACACACACAAAGAAGTAAGGTACACAGAGTCTAGGATTCCTTTATGAAAACAGGCTTAGGAAATTTTGCTACAAGTACCAATGACAGACTATACTACCCCACTCCATCCAAGGCTTCCCACATCTTCCTCAGGGTCTAGCCTGTAAGTAACTCTGACCTCTTCATGCATGTCTTTTCCACAATGTAACATGGGTCCTACAATCAGTGTACCAGCCTAGCCTAGCCTAGCCTACCCTGACTTCACAGCTTATGAGTTATGAATACTGGCTTAGGCTAGTATTGTTACTACCTATCGGCTATACTATAAGATTCTCCTACATCATATCCAAATTTTCCTCTCATTTCTACCTAACCTCATATCCCAACTTAGAACAGGAAACACATCTTGTAAACCAGTCCAGACCCCTCTGTCTAGCTGACTTTATTTCACCCAAGCTATTTTCAAGGAATAGACCCAGCTGATCCCATACCTTTTCTTCTCCCCAAGCCTACATCACAAACTCAGAACATGTGAAGCTGGCACGTCCAGATCGCTCACATGAAAACAAACAATATGAAAGATCTAGTCAGTACTTTCTTTGGAAAATCTTATCAGTCCTATAGAAATGCTTGCCAAGAATTAAAGAACTCCAGGACACGGAAGTTAAAAGGACAATCAAAACCTTCTCAAACAAGTCAACAAGTTTAAAGACATATAGAACTGCCCAATGAAATTAAGGAGAAAGAGCTTAAGGAGAGTAAATGCCTAAGTGAAACAATTTTTCATTAATTATTTTACATTCCAATTGCAGCTTCCCCTTCCTCCTCAAGTCTCAGTTCCTCCCTCCCCTCCCCACTTCTTTTCTCCTCAGAGAAGGGGAGGCCTTCTGTGGATAACAATCCACCTTGGCATCTCAAATTGAAGTAGGACTAAGTTCATCTATTGAGGCTAGACAAGGAAGCCCAGTTAGTAGAAAAGCAGGCAACAATGTCAGGGACAGCCCCTGTTCCTGCTGTTAGAGGTTCCACATGAAGACCAAGTTGCACATCTGTTGCACATATGTATGGGGCCTATGTCTCTTCCAGCTCTCTGACTAGTGGTTCAGTCTCAGTGAGCTCCTATTGGTTCAGGTTAGTTAATTCTGTAGGTTTTTGTGATGATTTACAAGTGTTTGGCCTATTAGGAGGTGTAGCCTTATTGGAGTAGATCTGTCACTGTGGCATGGGTTTTAATACCATTAATACCTGGAAGTGAGAATTTTGCTAGCTGCCTTCTGAATGAGAGGTGGAACTCTCAGTTCCTCCAGCCCTTCATCTGCCTGCACACTGCCATGCTCCTGCCTGATGTTAATGAACTGAACTTCTGAACCTGTAAACCAATACCAATTAAATATCATTCTTATAAAAGTTGCATTGGTCATGGTTTCTGTTCACAGCAGTAAAACCCTAAGACTGTTTTCTTATGGTATCCTTGACTTCCCTGGCTCCTTAATTTCTCCCTCCTCCTCTTCCACAAGATTCCCTGAGGTCCATCCAGAAGCCTCTCAGATGACTTACAGAAAAAATAATGTAAACAGTTAGCTGACCCAGGTTGAAGGCTGTGAGCACAGCAGAGCTGCCTCAGTCACTTATTAACACTTAGGAGAGTGGGCTTTGCACCTTGACTGGGCATCACAGTAGGACTGGCTCTGGCAAGCTGACCCAAAGGGCATGAGAGTATGTGCTGTTCCTGGTGGTATGGGTTCAAGAGAGCTGGCAAACACACAGCCACCACCTAAGCCCAGATCCAGAGCTTTGAATTGGCCCAACCCAACATCTCCCCCGTCTATAAACTGTTGGAGCATGTGAAGGAGCTGGTCCTGCAGATCTGAAGCTGCAGGATTTCCATGACACAGAGCACCAACACGAAACTGAAAGGAGTCCCAGTGAGGTGTAGCAGAAATAAGAGGCCTTGAACCAGACAAATGACACACTGCAATGAACATTTACAAATAAAGATGTGTGGACAAAAGGGTATACTGTGGGATACACTGCAGCTTCCACGATGAGATGAAGTTTAGGTTTTGTTTGGTTCTTTTTTAATTTTTTTTCTTAGTTTTTCTTTTGTGGAGGAGCTTGCAAGGGCAAAAGGCAGACATGAAAGAATGAACAGATGAGAGTAATCACAGTGAATGATGTGAAACTCACAAAGAATAAAAAGTAACAACAACAACAACAACAACAACAAACCAAACAAAAAAGAAAACAGAAACATAATGTTGACGGAAATGACAATCAAGAACTTGAAAACAGAATTTGGTAAAGAAATAGAAACACTGAAAAGGCCTCAGACTGAAATGTAAAATCCTAATTATAAATGAAATATTTATTCTAGCTAGCCCATAAAAAAGACATAGAAACCTGGTATTTTATTTGCAAGCTGTAAGCCTTGGTAGGTCAGGTTCTATGCTATTCTTACCTGTATCTAAACCATATGTCCCTTGCTACTTGCTGTTTGAGTTTTACCTGGGCTGCTTTTACTCCATCAGCCTCTCCTCAGAGTGTATTTCTTCTGTCTACATATTCATGATCCATTCACCTTCATGGCAGCCTCCTCCTCCTCTCTCCTTCTTCCCCATGGTCTCTCACAAGACTTCTCACTCCATTCTGAGGTCTCGAATTTCTCTCCTGACTCTCCAGTCACAGACTCTCACTGTTAATTAATCAATAGCTTTAAATTGAGGAACAAAGTTTACCCAACAAAGGCTGGTGTATGTGAGAATGCACACTTCTGGACAACAAACAGATTTTGGGGGTCAGAATGTAGCATTTGTATACATAGCAGCAGACCAACCCCCCATAGCTCAACTAGAAAATATAGAGGAATGAATCAAGAAGAGAGTATATCATGACTCAAAGATAAAATAGAGGATCTGGACCAAATAAACTAGAAACATAAAGATAATTAAACACACACACATATGCACAGGGGAGCATGGAGAGAAGAAGAAGAAGAAGAAGAAGAAGAAGAAGAAGAAGAAGAAGAAGAAGAAGAGGAGGAGGAGGAGGAGGAGGAGGAGGACATGATCTGAGGAAACCATGTTAAATTATAGTTATAGAGGATGAAGAAGAAAGTTTAAAGTCGTTTTATAGAACAGATTTTTCAACAAGATCCTAGAAGAAAACTTCCCAAACTAAAAAATGACACACGCACATGCTGCATTTTTTATAAACCATAAGAACATCAAACATAAAGACCAGGAAAGAAAATTTTATAGCAAATCATAGTTGAACACTAAGTACATAAAAAAAGAATGTTTGAAAGTTTGACAGAAAAAAAGAAATGTAAGTTATCTATCAATGAAAACCCATTAGAGTAAGAGTTGATTTCTCAATGGGAACTTTGAAAGCAAAAAGAGCCTGGAGGAATGCATCCAAAGACTATTTCAGCCAACCTAAAATAATCTATCCAGAAAGACTATCTATGTAATTGAGAGGAGAAAAAATCCAAGGATATAAACAAACCAAACCTAGGAAAATACAGGATTATTAGTTTTTATTGAATGAGCATATCGAATAGACTATCAATAAAAAATATAAGACTTATAATTATAAAAAAATTTAAAAATACTACTGGACACCACAAACAACAAATCAAAAATCAACAACAGGATAAACTAATTAACAGATAAATTGATAACTTTAAATGCTAGTCATTTAACATTGATACTATTGTTAATAACTTAAAATGTTATTTAAATGTCAATTTTTCAATCAAAAGACACAGACTTACTGAATGGATAAAAAAACAAAACCTATCAGGAGCACATATTACTTTTAAAGACAAGCACCAATGACACATTTATTCCAATTAAATAGGACAATGAAGCAAGCATATAGCAATATCTTAATATCTGATGAACTAAACTTCAAAATGAATCAGAAGAGAAAAAGGACACTTCAATTTAATTATGGAAAAAGTATCCACAAAGAGTTTACTATCCTAAACATGTATGTATCAAGTTCAGGGATGGTCAACTTCATTTTTTAAAAAAATGTATTACTGGAATTAAAGACACAGATTAACACCAATTCATTAATAGTACATGACTTCAATACTCAGCTTTGTCCAGTAGACAGGCTGTCTGGACAAAACAGAAACACCAGAATTAATTGACATCATACATCAAAGGGACTTAGCAGATACCTACAGGATATTATATTCAATCACCAAATGTAAATGTCACTTTTATTGTCTCAGATGAAATGATGAAACGAGAGGCATATCTAAGCTTTGTGAATACACAACTTGGACTGAGCCCAGAGCATTTCTTTCTCTGTTCTAAGGCCTAGGTCTGGAATCTTTCAAGTTTGCTGATTCAAATTGTCTCCTCTTGGCTTCTGATTGAATTGATTTGCTTGGTCTCATACTAACTTTGGCAATATGCTTTAATCTTCTGACTCCTTCTCCTTCTCTGGCTCATTCTGTCTTCACCTGTTGTTCTTTCTGCCACCTGTCTCTGTAAAACTGTTCTCTCTCTCTCTCTCTCTCTCTCTCTCTCTCTCTCTCTCTCTCTCTCTCGCTCTGCTCTGCTCTGCTCTGCTATTAAGTACCCTCTCTTTCCCTTGTTTTTTTCCCAGGAGCATTGGGCACATCCTATTTCTGACGTATATTGTCAAATCTTTCTCTGATTTGTCACTTTGTCTGCCCCTCAATTACACATCACTTTCAAACATGGCTGTTTCCTGTGTATAATCTAAACTTTACCTTTCATTATTTAGGGACAAAGGTTTGCATACTAAGAGCATGTCTATATTCCATCAGATCATATAGACTTGGGTCTTTGGAGTGATTTAAACATCCTCTGTGTTTTTGCTGGGTAAATTCCTCTGTAATCCAAAGAATCATATTCTTTGGCAGCATGGAAGCATATCTAAAATAGACAGTTCAGTTCATCATGGGGGTTCAATAAAACTTAAGCAGCTAAAGACCTCCAAATGTGCAAGCAAATTAAATAACTCCTTGTTCAACAAAAGAAAAAAGCCTTCCAAGAAACTAGTGGCAGAAACCTCTTGGACATTTAGGATATCTTCATTGCTATCCCTTCCTCCCCCTTCAGGCTTCCCCTCCCCACCTCCCCCCCAGGCCCTCAGAGTCCTGGGGGTTCAGTCCATGTATAGCTCTTACTAGGATATTCGGCTACCAGGGTCAGAGTCCAGGGTCGGAAGTCTTTGGTTGCTTTGGCAGTTTGTTGTACATATGGAGTCTCAAGCCCCTTCAAGCTCTTCCAGTTCATTCTGATTCCTTAAGGGGGTCCCGTTTCAGTTCAGTGGTTTGCTGTTGGCATTCGCTTCTGTATTTGCTGTATTCTGGCTGTGTCTCTCAGGAGATCTACATCCTGCTCCTGTACTGCACTTCTTTGCTTCATCCATCTTGGTCTAATTGGTGGCTCTATATATGGGCCACATGGGGGCAGGCTCTGAATGGTGTTCCTTCAGTCTCTGTTTTAATCTTTGCCCTCTCTCTTCCCCTGCCAAGGGTATTCTTGTTCCCCTTTTAAAGAAGGAGTGAACCTTCATTTTGATCATCCGTCTTGAGTTTCATTTGTTCTAGCCACTAGGTAATTCAAGCATTTGGGGCTAATAGCCACTTATCAGTGAGTGCATACCATGTATGTCTTTCTGTGATTAGGTTAGCTCACTCAGAATGATATTTTCCAGTTCCAACCATTTGCCTACGAATTTCATAAAGTCATTGTTTTTGATAGCTGAGTAATATTCCATTGTGTAGATGTACCACATTTTCTGTATCCATTCCTCTATTGAAGGGCATCTGGGTTCTTTCCAGCTTCTGGCTATTATAAATAAGGCTGCGATGAACATAGTGGAGCACGTGTCTTTTTTATATGTTGGGGCATCTTTTGGGTATATGCCCAGGAGAGGTATAGCTGGATCCTCAGGCAGTTCAATGTCCAATTTTCTGAGGAACCTCCAGACCGATTTCCAGAATGGTTGTACCAGTCTGCAACCCCACCAACAATGGAGGAGTGTTCCTCTTTCTCCACATCCTCGCTAGCATTTGCTGTCACCTGAGTTTTGATCTTAGCCATTCTCACTGGTGAGGTGAATTCAGGTTGTTTTTGATTTGCATTTCCCTGATGACTAAAGATGTTGAACATTTCTTTAGGTGTTTCTCAGCCATTCGGCATTCCTCAGCTGTGAATTCTTTGTTTAGCTCTGAACCCCATTTTTTTAATAGGTTATTTGTCTCCCCTGTGGTCTAACTTTTTGAGTTCTTTTTGTATATTTTGGATATAAGGCCTCTATCTGTTGTAGGATTGGTAAAGATCTTTTCCCAATCTGTTGGTTGGTGTTTTGTCCTAACCACAGTGTCCTTTGCCTTACAGAAGCTTTGCAGTTTTATGAGATCCCATTTGTCGATTCTTGATCTTAGAGCGTAAGCCTTTGGTGTTTTGTTTAGGAAATTTTTTCCAGTGCCCATGTGTTCCAGATGCTTCCCTAGTTTTTCTTCTATTAGTTTGAGTGTGTCTGGTTTGATGTGGAGGTCCTTGATCCACTTGGACTTAAGCTTTGTACAGGGTGATAAGCATGGATCGATCTGCATTCTTCTACATGTTGACCTCCAGTTGAACCAGCACCATTTGCTGAAAATGCTATCTTTTTTCCATTGGATGGATTTGGCTCCTTTGTCAAAAATCAAGTGACCATAGGTGTGTGGGTTCATTTCTGGGTCTTCAATTCTATTCCATTGGTCTATCTGTCTGTCTCTGTACCAATACCATGCAGTTTTTATCACAATTGCTCTGTAATACTGCTTGAGTTCAGGGATAGCGATTCCCCCAGAAGTCCTTTTATTGTTGAGCATAGTTTTAGCTATCCTGGGTTTTTTGTTATTCCAGATGAATTTGCAAATTGTTCTGTCTAACTCTTTGAAGAATTGGATTGGTATTTTGATGGGGATTGCATTGAATCTGTAGATCGCTTTTGGCAGAATGGCCATTTTTACTATATTAATCCTGCCAATCCATGAGCATGGGAGATCTTTCCATCTTCTGAGGTCTTCTTCAATTTCTTTCTTCAGAGTCTTGAAGTTCTTGTTGTACAAATCTTTTACTTGCTTGGTTAAAGTCACCCGAGGTACTTTATATTATTTGGGTCTATTATAAGGGTGTCGTTTCCCTAATTTCTTTCTCGGCTTGTTTCTCTTTTTGTGGAGGAAGGCTACTGATTTATTTGAGTTAATTTTATACCCAGCCACTTTGCTGAAGTTGTTTTTTATCAGCTTTAGTAGTTCTCTGTGGAACTTTTGGGATCACTTAAATATACTATCATATCATCTGCAAATAGTGATATTTTGACTTCTTTTTCCGATCTGTATCCCTTGACCTCCTTTTGTTGTCTGATTGCTCTGGCTAGAACTTCAAGAACTATATTGAATAAGTAGGAGAGAGGGCAGCCCTTGTCTAGTCCCTGATTTTAGTGGGATTGTTTCAAGTTTCTCTCCATTTAGTTTAATGTTAGCCACTGGTTTGCTGTATATGGTTTTTACTATGTTTAGGTATGGCCTTGGATTCCTATTCTTTCCAGGACTTTTATCATGAAGGGTGTTGAATTTTGTCAAATGCTTTCTCAGCATCTAATGAAATTATCATGTGGTTTTGTTCTTTCAGTTTGTTTATATAATGGATCACGTTGATGGTTTTCCTTACATTAAACCATCCCTGCATGCCTGGGATGAAGCCTACTTGATCATGGTGGATGATTGTTTTGATGTGCTCTGGATTCGGTTTGCCAGAATTTGTTGAGTATTTTTAAGGCCGATGTTCATAAGGGAAATTGGTCTGAAGTTCTCTTTCTTTGTTGGGTCTTTGTGTGGTTTAGGTATAAGAGTAATTGTGGCTTCATAGAAGGAGTTCGGGTAGTGCTCCATCTGTTTCAATTTTGTGGAATAGTTTGATAATATTGGTATGAGGTCTTCTATGAAGGTCTGATAGAATTCTGCACTAAACCCGCCTGACCTGGGGCTTTTGGTTGGGAGACCTTTAATGACTGCTTCTATTTCCTTAGGAGTTATGGGGGTTGTTTAACTGGTTTATCTGTTCCTGATTTAACTTCGGTACCTGGTATCTGTCTAGGAAATTGTCCATTTCTGCAGATTTTCAAGTTTTGTTGAATATAGGCTTTTATAGTAAGATCTGATGATATTTTGAATTTCCTCTGAATCTGTAGTTATGTCTCCCTTTTCATTTCTGATTTTGTTAATTTGGACACACTCTCTGTGTCCTCTCGTTAGTCTGGCTAAGGGTTTATCTATCTTGTTGATTTTCTCAAAGAACCAACTTTTGTTCTGTTGATTCTTTCTATGGTCCTTTTTGTTTCTACTTGGTTGATTTCGGCTCTGAGTTTGATTATTTCCTGCCTTCTACTCCTCCTGGGTGTATTTGCTTCTTTTTGTTCTAGAGCTTTTAGGTGTGCTGTCAAGCTGCTGACATATGCTCTTTCCTGTTTCTTTCTGCAGGCACTCAGCGCTATGAGTTTTCCTCTTAGCACAGCTTTCATCGTGTCCCATAAGTTTGGGTATGTTGTACCTTCATTTTCATTAAATTCTAAAAAGTTTTTAATTTCTTTCTTTATTTCTTCCTTGACCAGGTTATCATTGAGTAGAGCATTGTTCAATTTCCATGTATATGTGGGCATTCTTCCCTTATTGTTATTGAAGACCAGCTTTAGGCCGTGGTGGTCCGATAGCACACATGGGATTATTTCTATCTTTCTGTACCTGTTGAGGCCCGTTTTTTGACCAATTATATGGTCAATTTTGGAGAAAGTACCATGAGGAGCTGAGAAGAAGGTATATCCTTTTGCATTAGGGTAGAACGTTCTATAAATATCCGTTAAGTCCATTTGGCTCATGACTTCTCTTAGTCTGTCTATGTCTCTGTTTAATTTCTGTTTCCATGATCTGTCCATTGATGAGAGTGGGGTGTTGCAGTCTCCTACTATTATTGTGTGAGGTGCAATGTGTGTTTTGAGCTTTAGTAAGGTTTCTTTTACGTATGTAGGTGCCCTTGTATTTGGGGCATAGATATTTAGGATTGAGAGTTCATCTTGGTGGATTTTTCCTTTGATAAATATAAAGTGTCCTTCCTTATCTTTTTTGATGACTTTTAGTTGAAAATTGACTTTATTTGATATTAGAATGGCTACTCCAGCTTGCTTCTTCCGACCATTTGCCTGGAAAGTTGTTTTCCAGCCTTTCACTCTGAGGTAGTGTCTGTCTTTGTCTCTGAGGTGTGTTTCCTGTAGGCAGCAGAATGCAGGGTCCTCGTTGCGTATCCAGTTTGTTAATCTATGTCTTTTTATTGGGGAGTTGAGGCCATTGATGTTGAGAGATATTAAGGAATAGTGATTATTGCTTCCTGTTATATTCATATTTGGATGTGTTATGTTTGTGTTTTTCTTCTTTGTTTTGTTGCCAAAACGATTAGTTTTTGCCTCTTCTTGGGTATATTTCCTTATGTTGGGCTTTACCATTTATTATCCTTTTGTAGTGCTGGATTTGTAGAAAGATATTGTGTAAATTTGGTTTTGTCATGGAATATCTTGGTTTCTCCATCTATGTTAATTGAGAGTTTTGCAGGATACAGTAGCCTGGGCTGGCATTTGTGTTCTCTTAGGGTCTGTATGACATCAGTCCAGGATCTTTCTGGCCTTCATAGTTTCTGCTTAAAAGTCTGGTGTGATTCTGATAGGTCTGCCTTTATATGTTACTTGACCTTTTTTCCTTACTGCTTTTAATATTCTTTCTTTATTTTGTGCGTTTGGTGTTTTGACTATTATGTGACGGGAGGTGTTTCTTTTCTGGTCCAATCTATTTGGAGTTCTGTAGGCTTCTTGTATGCCTATGGGTATCTCTTTTTTTAGGTTAGGAAAGTTTTCTTCTATGATTTTGTTGAAGATATGTACTGGTCCTTTGAGCTGGGAGTCTTCACTCTCTTCTATACCTATTATCCTTAGGTTTGATCTTCTCATTGAGTCCTGGATTTCCTGTATGTTTTGGACCAGTAGCTTTTTCCGCTTTACATTATCTTTGACAGTTGAGTCAATGATTTCTATGGAATCTTCTGCTCCTGAGATTCTCTCTTCCATCTCTTGTATTCTGTTGGTAAAGCTTGTATCACAGCTCCTTGTCTCTTCTTTTTTGGTTTTCTATATCCAGGGTTGTTTCCATGTGTTCTTTCTTGATTGCTTCTATTTCCATTTTTAATTCCTTCCACTGTTTGATTGTGTTTTCCTTTAATTCTTTCAGGGATTTTTGTGTCTCCTCCCTATGGGCTTCTACTTGTTTATTTATGTTTTCCTGGAATTCTTTCATGTATTTTTGCGATTCCTCTCTGTAGGCTTCTACTTGTTCTCTAAGGGAGTTCATCATGTCTTTCTTGAAGTTCTCCAGCATCATGGTCAAATATGATTTTGAATCTAGATCTTGCTTTTCTGGTGTGTTTGGATATTCCATGTTTGTTTTGATGGGAGAATTGGGCCCCGATGGTGCCATGTAGTCTTGGTTTCTGTTGCTTGGGTTCCTGCGCTTGCCTCTCGCCATCAAATTATCTCTAGTGTTACTTTGTTCTGCTATTTCTGACAGTGGCTAAACTGTCCTATAGGCCTGTGTGTCAGGAGTGCTGTAGACCTGTTTTCCTCTCTTTCAGTCAGTTATGGGGACAGAGTGTTCTGCTTTCAGCGTGTAGATTTTCCTTTCTACAGGTCTTCAGCTGTTCCTGTGGACCTGTGCCTTGAGTTCACCAGGCAGGTCACTTGCAGCAGAAAAGTTGGTCTTACCTGTGGCCCCGAGGCTCAAGTTCGTTCATGGGGTTCTGCCCACGGGCTCTCCGGGTGGCAGCGACCAGGGAAGATCTGGCCGCCTCTTCCGGAGCCTCCAGGCACCAGGGTTCCAGATGGCCTCCGTGTTTTCCTCTGAACTCAGTAATGTGTGTAGAGAGCAGTCTCTTCTGGTTTCGCAGGGCGTGTCTGCCTCTCTGAAGGTTTAGCCTCTCCTCCCACGGGATTTGGGGTGCAGAGAACTGTTTATCCGGTCTGTTTCCTTCAGGTTCCGCGGTGTCTCAGGCAGGGCTCCTGCCTCACCTGGGCCCTCCCCACAGGAACCCAGAGGCCTTGTGTACAGTTTCCTCTTGGGTCAGGGATGTGGGCAGGGGGCAGTGTTGGTGGTCTCTTCCGCTCTGCAGCCTCAGGAGTGCCCACCTGACCAGGCAGTAAGGTATCTCCCACGGGTTCTGGGAGCAGAGCTCTCCGGGATCGGGGTTCTGGGAGTCCAGAGGATTCTGCCTCTGTTGTCCCGGGATTCCACCAGGCAAAAGTCACTTGGCAGATAAGGCCTGGATCCGCTCAGGGTTGTGGGTTCCCTTGACTCCTCAAGGTGGTGGCAAGCACAGGACGCCTCTTCCCAAAGCACTTTATCAGGAAATTTATAGCTCATTTTGAGTCAAAGCGAATATATAACCAGTAATAACAGAAAGAAACTAAAAGGAGATCACTACAGGATTGAGGGACTGGAGAGGAATAAAGTCAGCAATAACAGGATACAAGTGATCTGATGGGGAATGAGAAAAGGAAAAACTCATTAGGAAGTGGGGAGAAGAAACTAGTGGAAGGGGGTAAAGGGGAAGAGCAAGACAGAATTGATGGGATTAGGGACATGATAAAAAGGATGTTCTTAGGGAAGGGGTAAAAGTGAACACAGGAGAAAAAGGAAGGCAGATCAAATAATGTTATGGAAAGATGACAAAGCCACAAGGATTTATAATATTAATTATTGATTAATGAATTTTTATCACATTTTAACATTTACTAAGTACCTATAATACAAATAATTCAAATAGTGTAGTTTTAGTGAACTTTTCTTATCTGGGCTGATGGCGCTTCCTCCAACAGTCAAAGACCATCTAACCAAAACCCCAATAACAAGCATGAGAAGCCTTCTTTTGAGTTGTTTGCAAGAATAGTCCAGGAGACTCCCAAAACATATAGCCTATTGCCTGTAGCCCTCAAATATCTCCAAGAGAGGCAATGTAAGTCCCTATTGTTGAAGACACTACGCACTTCAGAAACCAGGCCCAGAGACCCCTTATCTGGAATTGATCAGAATGCCCCATTCCCTTGACTAGCTTTCATGGTATCAGAAGTGCCATGCAAGTTTCCAAAGAAGGGAAGTGATCAACAGTCCTATCCAGGTATGATACATAGGAGCTCTGATAACCCTACTGTCATGCATACTTTGACAATAACCAACAGCTCTCTAATTGGACTTAAGGTCAGCACAAGAGCACAACATGCCTGTTGTTAGGAAACCTAACTAATTAATCATGGTTATTGGAGGTAAATCTACAATGACAAGTTTACTAAACAAGCATAATTCCTAATGACCATCTAAAACATTTGTCCTTGTGGGGATAGATAACTATAATCTTTACTCCCTCATCCAGGAAATGTCTCTTTGCAATTGATAGAAACTACTACAGAAAACTACAATCAATCAAAATGCAAAAGTGTGGAGTCCAATTCCAGTGCATACATCTATAAAACCTCCCACAATTAAAGTTGAGAGAACATTGCTGAAGAGGGGGCAGAAGATTATAAGAGCCAGAGAGATTCATGGAACTTACTATGAGATTGTATCTCTTAGTAACATCAGATGTTATACCCTTAATGTTTCACCAACACGACTACCCAGACATAAGCTAAATAACAAAAATCCCTCCATGCTTCAACCTTACACAAAATACTAGGCTACTGAGGAAAGCTGGAGCAAGAAGGGTGGCCTTCCCCAGAGAAAAGCACAGTAATGTTTTGACCAGTGCCCAATAGTTTTCCCTCAAAATAGACATATAAGTAATATTATATGTGCTCAACAGGTCATATTTGCAAATATAATATATGTAAGCAATAATAACTGATGAAGAAAGAGACCATGAGTTTGAAGTATATGGGCAGGCTTGGAAAGAGGAAAGATAATGAAGAAATGCTGTAATTAAATACAGTCTGAAAATAAAAAAAGAATTAAAAAACTATCAATGACAATATTTTCTTTTCTTAAGAATCTTGTATGTGGTCTACTGAAAACAAATATTTTCTCAGAAACCTGGTGCCTGTGGTATTTGCAGATTTCACTGACAAAATAATTAATTTTGAATGGAGGAATTTCAAAATTAACTTTAATCAAAAACAGAAAAAAGAAAGGAAGGAGAATAGATAAACAGATGCACACAGGAAACGTAAGTCCTTGGTTGTCCTGGACTTTTAGTTAATATTTGTATAAAATGTACTCATTGCCATTTTACAGACAGCAAATTCTGAAGGAGGACTTATTGCTTTGGTATTTCGATGAAAGCGAACAACTGAAAGTGTGTGAAAGCTGCATCATAAACCTACAGAGTAACTGCAGATCATTATATATCATCAAGATGTCTCAAGGATGAATTTCACTAATATCCACATCAGGGATAACAAAATAAACTTGAATTGCAATCTGATACCCCCAGATGCAGTTCTATTCAGACCCTCGAGTAAAATAATGCTAGTTGATTTTCAAACAACTGGAACTTAACACCAATGATTCTCGTTTATACAGAATAGCTATGCAGTGCTTGTTTACATACAAAAAGGGGAATTATAAGTTGATTAATTTTACTTTTAAAATTTATGAGAATAATTTATTAATTTGACAACTGTCCTTTGCTGCAACAACTAGCACTCATCATTTAGCAGCCATGTGCGAGTTTTCTTAAATATTAGAATTTCTACTGAGAAGTATATTAAAATAAACGAGACAATTCAATTTGACCAAATTATGGCAACTAAATGGCCTGGTTCAGCTAGTGTCATTTCTTGGCCTATAATCACTACATCTGCATATGAAGAGCTAAGCAATCTGCATATTCCATTCAGAAGCCATGATATATAGCAAAAAACAGTGCTTATTTTTGTTCCTTTCAAAGTATTACAAAACAAAACCAGTAATATTATTGGCTGAGATCTGTGTCTCCAGTATTTTTATTGTTTCCTGGGGTCAACCAAAATGACACTTTTTAGATAAATCATGTGGTTCCCTTGCAACAGATATATTTAGCACTTCAAAGGTTAAGTCTGTAGACAGATGCAAAAGTTATAGGCTATGCCTTAGGGCATTTACCATTGACTTAGGGGTGCCGACCTTAAGAGCAATGATGGCAATAATCAGATGAATAGAGCTATATGGTAGGTGTCATTAAGACATAATGAAAGGGGAAAAGGAACTAATATCACATTTGAATGTAATTATTTATCAGGATTCAAGTTGAAAAAAAAAAACCATGTTGTCCCCATTGATTTGTAGTGCTAGTTGAATACTGCATCCAACTGTTGTTTGGAAAAGGTTTTATTTTCATTCTAGCTCTTACTTGTATCACTTTCATATTCACAATTTGTAAAGCACAAATCACAGTTTTAGGGTAGATATCTAGCATACCATATCTACCATTTTAATATTAATAGACTAGTCCTTTTTGCAAATGAATATATTTATAAAATCAGAAATACTTAATGGAAATCTTTAATAACTACTCTTCTGGCTGTAACACTTTAGAACCAGGCATCTAGCATGCAGACATTTTTTAAATCTTTCAGCCAAGTCAGCATTAAACGCTCCATGATAGCATATACTTTACCATATATTTATACTAGCTAAATATAAATACATAAATAAAATCAAGCGAACTTAGAATAAAGACCATTATTATACCATTCCAATAAAGTGCAACATCAAACCTAATAAATTTGGTTTCCTTCTGAACATACTAGGTTGTAACTCGAGACCAAAATAAAATGTCCAGTTGCAGTAAGATTAATGGGTTAAACTGTGCTAGGGTAAGTGAAATATATCCTTACTGCTGTCCTATGCCTTGGCGTACAATCTGTGGTTTTTACCATACATATTTACTTCCATGCTCAGTAAGTTTAAACACTGTTCTTGCTGATGAATCAGTGAATTCAGCCAACAACAGGGAAGATCTAGAACCCTCAGGGAACAGGAGTCATTTGTAGGTAACACTTGATATAGCTGACTATGCACTATAAATTCTTCTGTAACTTCGTGCAGAAGAATATCTCCTTTCTGCCTCTATTGCCCATTTTTCTTTTCTGTTCCATTTTCCTTCTTTCCTGCCTAATCCAGAGAGTTAGTATTTTCAAACTATGAGATAAATTCAATTAGTCATCTCTGAAATCAATTCAGTAGGCCACAGGCAAGAAATATTTTGGAGAATATTTCTGGCTAGGACACTCTTGCTTTGGTCTACCCAGGTTCATAATATGAAACGCACTTCTTTCTGAGGAGCAGCACACATTTGTGCACTGCTGGCACACCTGCCTCCACTGATAGGTCTCATAGCACAAAAGGCTGAGGAGTGTAGTATGGAACAAAACACACTACCAGACACTCTAAAATCATGTTCTTGCAAGTTGAACAGCTCCACTGAATAATATTCAGTAAGTTACCTTTCTCAGTGTAATGACAAAGCACCTGACACAGCCATTTTAGGAGGCAGACCTTGTTTTGACTTACAGTTCCAGGGTTACAGTCCATCCCGGCAAGGGAACTCATGCAGTAGGAGGTAGGTGGTCAGCTTGCATGTGCAGAAAAGAAGCAGATAGGTATGACTACAGAGACCCGCCTCTTTTTCTCTTTTATTATTCACGCTAAGATTCTATCCTTCAAAATGGTATCATCCACTGTCAGAATGGGTTTCACCAGCTTAAATAACCTAATCTAGAAATCCCATTACAGAAATGGCCAGCGATTTGTCTCCTAGATAAATTCTAGATCCTATCAATTTCATCATAATTGTTACCATCACACACATACAGTTTCTTGGGAGGGGGGTGGAAAATAGGGTGAGGTCTTTGTTTGAATGATCAACAGTAATGGGAATCAGAAATTTTTCTAATTCTGATTGTATTAAGTAAAATTTAAATTTAAATTTTCCTTCTTTACTAAAATCATTAGATTTCTGTTAAGATTGTTCAATTTTACTTTAGGAAGTGAGTGTAAAAATTCCTTGTTTCAAAGTTTCCTTGCACTTACATGTACTGCCTGGAAATATTTAAGAGTATCTTATATATTCTGGCTTGACATCATAGGAATGGTATCAATAGTTTTACACATGGGAAAACTGAAAGAGATGAAGAAGTTCCTATGGACCCACAATGAAGAAGTATTGGGAGTGGGATGTGAGCCCAGATCTTTGAGTTAAAGTACTTAGACATGTGCTTAATTAAAAGACAAACTGCTCTGGGTGTTGGCACACTATTCAAAAGAAGATAAAACCATGCCAAATAATTAGAATAATTGAACTGAATTTTTGAAACGTCTATATTTTCAATAACATCAGAAACCAAAGTCTAAAATAACCTTTAAACTGTAATCACTGGTATTAAGGACATGTCCTGTTTATGTCAATTTCCTTTATTTAGTAATGTCTTTGTCCTTTGGAGCTCTTTTTACAATGTTTGCTTCAAAGGAACAGTTTTCTCTGAAAAGGCAGCAATCTTAGAATTCATGGACTCTTCTTTGATTCTGTTTATCTGATGCTTTCTAGTTCTAATGAAAAAGTTAGAGAAATAGCATTCTAAGATGAACTGTGTATGTACCACACAGTAGATAGTATTCGCATACCTTATAAACATGTTTTTTTCATGTATGAAATTTCTGGCTTCCTTCCTTATTTATTTAATTCTTCTCTCATGCATTATATCCTGGCTGCAGTTTCCTCTCCTTCCACTCTCCCCAGTCCTTCCCTCTATCTCTTCTCTCCCACAGATCCACTCCTCCATTTCTCCTCAATTAAAAGAGCAGGCCTCCCAGAAATTATCCACCAAACATGGCATAACAAGTTATAATAAGATTAATATTAAATTTATAAAAATATAGGGAGAATTTTATTTCTCCCATTTTATCACTTGAACTGCAGGCACAGATCGCTCTCTAAACCTTTAATACAACAAACCACACAATAGAAAAAAATCCAAACATGGGATACATTCTTACTCCTGCTATATAGGATGATAATGTCATTTGTATTAATAAAAAAATACATACATATCTATGTATCATTTGTGTTTCATTTTACTTGGAAACTCCCCCCTAAAACAGAAACATTTTGTAAAAAGTCCGTATAAAGTAGCTTTAAAATAAATTGGCCCAGTTAATTGTTTTCATGTGCTTCAACCTCTCTTCTAATTATCCTTACAACAGCTCTCACAAAACTTGGTATTGTTTATCATTTAGTGTGTATGTTCACATTCAGAACACATTTCAAAATGCTACTAGAAATTTTCCTGACAATGAACAGTAGTGTTTTCTTTTAATTTTATCTTACTGTAACTATTGTGCCCTGTGGAAAGGCAGGTTGCTAGATGCTTTCTAAAGACTAGGAAGCATGTAAGATTTGCTTGCAAGGCTAATTAAAATAAATGCATTTCATCCATTACCTAGACCTACTTGTAGATCCAAATAAATATTAGTTTCTTTTTATTGCTAGTATTATATACTTTGCTAAATTGGAGGACTACTTAGTGTGTGTGTGTGTGTGTGTGTGTGTGTGTGTGTGTGTGTGTGTGTGTTCCCTTCTGCTGGAAACACACCACCTTTCTCAGAATTCGCTCCCTTTTCTCCAGTGGACTGTCTTATTATTTTTACATCTGAAGGTCTTGTTAGCTTAGCATTTTGTAGTTGTTTATAGCATCCATTAAATAACTATAAAAAAGATGACACCAAAATGAAGAAAAGAGAGAGGTAATAAATGACCTGCCCTCAACAATAATGTAATGTGCACCTACTGCCACTATAATCTTTAGCAATCACCACCTTGGATGTTTGTCATAAACAAGCATGTTGTTTAAAAGAGGAATGTTTCTATGTAGCTGAAAACGTCCTATCCACAAGCTACGTTTGAAAATGTTATTCTGAAATTACTTATCTGAATGGCAGAAATTTCAAAACAACCTTTATCAATATTGAAGTAAGAGGAAAGTTAATGTTCTTTAGATCCAAGAGATAAATTTAGTCAGTTAAGTAAACTGCCTGCTCACAGTATAAGATCATGAGTGGGATTCTTTTTGTAAAGGCCCATATAGTCCCCTTCAGCAACCATTATTAAAAAGAAAGCCAAAGAAAAGAGCAAAGGAAGAAGCACAGAAGGTTCTATCGAGAGGACCAAGGTAGAAGACATGAGTGCTGTGTGAACCTGGTTTAAACATATGTGCAACAGCCTTGCCTACAGAAAAACCCTAACATGCATCCATTAGCTTCCTAGCTAATTTTGCTCTAATCTTGCACCTCTCTCCTGGCATCATTTTCGACTTTCTTTTTTTTTTTTTCTTTCCCCCCTGCTGTTTCCTACCAAGTCTCAGGCTTTCTGTGCAAGAGGGATTTCACAGACTCTGGGAGGGTGTATGAAAAGGTCAGGAGGCTATGGGAACTTCAAAGAGGGCCTATATCCTCTAGGATGAGGTGGTTACTGTCTTGGCACCAGAAAATTAACTCCCCAATTTTGTTTAAGTGAACCCATTGCAACTTTATCCAGAATGTTCATGGTAGTTAGGAAGCAGTTGCAAAGGAGGCAGATTTTCAGGGGAACTGCAATGCTCTTTGCAAAATGCTTACTACCTTCTTGAACTACACTGACTCTCTAAATGAGTGTCTGCCTTTAATAGAATCAGTCTAGACTACTAATAAAGAGGAAGAAGAAATGAGATGGGGGAAAAAAGCAAAGGAGGGGGCAAGAAAGAGGGCTCTGGCAACCTCCTTGAAGTATTAAAATAATCACTGTTAAGGCAGGATCTGAACAGTGCTAAATCTTGCTTTTGTTCAAACGGTTTGTACGAATCCTCCAGAGCACTATATAATATGAAAACACCTTTCTTATCACCCTGGGAGAAGATCCTTAAGTATATGCAAGCGAACTCCAGTGATTGGGTGCTTACTTTTTAAGGGAGGCAGCGGCGGCGTTACAGGAATGTGTCCAACTCAGATTGCTGACTGCTTTTTCACTTGTCCGTAACTTCCACCCAGGGGATCTTAGGGTCCCCTCAGATATGATATCAAGCAAGTGTCATCCTTATTTCACTTGACCTAGTCTGACGGGTAGCACATGGTAGAAGCTGCAAGAGCTGGGCAGAGTTCCAGTAAAGAGGGGCTGACAGGCAAAAGCAGTGCTCTGCAACGCTTGTCAGACAGAGAACTGGAGCAGCGGCTCCTTTGTGGGCTGGTACATCCCCATCCGGAGTGCACAGCAGGGATATTTGATCTGCAGGGTGATTGATAAGTGCTGGAGAGGGGCAGCCATCCTTCCCTCCCTTCCTCTTCTCCTGTCTCTCTTGCCCTCCCTCCTTGTAGCCAGAAGCGCTGCTGGGTGGCGAGCTGCTCCAGCAAGGATCTGCCTACCCTAGGGTGGGTGAGTGGGGGGGGATACCGCCTGCGCTCCTCGCTGCTGTGACACTGCACGGCCCGCCTGGCTGGTACCTAGGAGGTGCTGGCTTCTGAGCCTCTCGGACGCCTATGCTGCGGGAGTCTCCTGGGGAAGATCGAGGAGGCGCGCTCTCTCTGGGTAAGTTCAGAATACTCGGGAATGCCGTGGCAACGCGACCCACGAGCCAGATTTCTTTGGCCTCAAAAAGGGTATGAGCAGGGAGAGGCTAGGGTATACCTACCGTGGTCAGTCAGTCCTTTTGGATCGCCCTTTCCCCATGGTACCCTCTCCTTTTTGCTCCCTGACCTTCGGCGGGTGTGGTATGAATCCAGGAGTCCTAAAGCTAGGAAACCACAGCTGCTGCCAGGGATGACCCACACAAAATCTTCAGCTAGTGAAATGCTCTCTCCATTCACTCGCACTGTCCAAGCCCAGTGGCAAGGGCAGAGTGGCTTTCGCGAGTGTGAGGTCATCCCCTAGCATCAAGATGTTAGCCTCTAGGGTGTAGGAAAGGTGGGGCTATTCTAGGGTTGGTGCTTAGTTCTGTTCCTTTCAAAGGGGGAACTCCCTCAGAGCCCTCCCTAGAGGAGAGATTAGCCTGGAGCACCCAGCAGGATGGAGAAGGCTGTGCTGGCCTGCTGGACTTCTGACCTGGCTATGGCCTAAGGACTGCAGGGATGAAGGTGGGCTCTGAGTTGCCGCCTGACCCCCTTTATAACTTGTGGGAAAAGTCAGAACAACCTGAGCTGATTAGTGACACAAGAGGCCACTGCAATGGAGTATGCATGTGAACTTCCCTCTCCTTAAGGAGAACAAACAATTTGCTTATTTAAGCATCTGCCCCTGTTACTCTTGGGTTCCCAGTTCACCCTGAACCTTTCCAGCTCCTTAAAAGCCCATGCTTTTTAGAGGTTCTTGGAGATACACTGGACGAAATGAAACTTACTTAAAAGTGTTTGTCAGATTTGAGGTTTATTTGCTTCCAATAATAGTCGTGTTTCTGAAAAGTGTCTGTGGATGCTCGAGTGTAGGCAGAAAACAGTGTGGCAGAGCAAATTGACAATTGCAGAAAGAAAATCATGGAATGAAAACCTGGCACTCAGGGTCCTTGGTGGGGCTCATCACAACTAGATTACCACCAGGTTTCCTGTATTGTGTAAGTAGTAAAACTTTCAAGACCTACAATTCCCTAAATCTCCTCTCCCCTCTTGTCCTCTCTTCTCCTCTTCTTTATTTTCCTCTCCTTCCTTCCTTCCTTCCCTCTGCTCCCTCCCTCCCTCCCCTCCCTCTCCTCTCCTTTTCTTTTCTCCCTCTTTACCTCTCCCCTTTCCCTCCCTCCCCTCCCCTCCTCTGCCCCCTCCCTCCCCTCCCTCCCTCTCCTCTCCTTTCTTCCCTCTCCCCTCTTTACCTCTCCTCCCTTTCCCTCCCCTCCCTCCCCTCTCCTCTGCTCCCCCCCTCCCCCCCTCTCCTCTCCTTTTCTTTCCTCTCCCCTCCCCCTCTCCTCCCTTTCCCTCCTCCCCTCCCCTCTCCTCTGCTCTCCTCTCCTCTCTTCTCTTCCCTCCTCTCTTCTTCCCCTCCCCCTCTTCTATCTTTCTCTTTCATTTCTAGCAAAACAATTCTGGTCTCCAGAGAATTGTCTATGTCTTGCAGATTTTACTATATTTGAGAATTAATGGTAATTATATTTATTTTAGCAGTAAAAACTTTACATTTGTGTGAAATGCCCTACTGAGTTTAGGTATACAATTCTCTAATTGATATGAAGCAGTCCTGGGTTCAATTTCTAATTTTAGCTTTTTGAAGTTACCCAAGTCAGCAAGTCACCTGGCTGAGGAATGTCCTGATCTGTAAAATGATTCTGGTCTGTTGGGTTTTGTACAGCTGTCACATTGGTTTTTACTTCAGTAAGATAACCTAATTAGCAAATGTTTGTTAAATGAAAGTCTGGGTGAATAAATCCTATCTCCCTGGGAGCAATGTACTTTTAGAAATACATAAAAAGTGTCCTTTCCTTATGAAAGAAGCCAAAGTTTGCTCATGACACATCACTCTGCCTGCAAGTAATGATACATCTGCAATAGAATGGGAGGCTATCCACAACTGCATTCCCCACTTCCAGGACTTCTGTGCTTGTCTTATGGTTGCCCTATAGCCCAGAGAAGGACAATTAAAGCTCCAGAGTGAAATGGCAGCATGAAGGGGAATACTGGAGTATGCTCAAAGGCTTTTCTTGAAAGGAGCGGGAGAGGAGAAATCCAGGCAGAATGGGGCAGGAGATCACAATTCCACAGGTGGCCTTAGTGTTGAACTTTATAGGCTGCCCCAATCTTTTTTAGAGAGGAAGGAATTTGTATAAGCTACACAGGTCAAAGATTTTTGCTTAACAGGGAGAGACGCAGTATAAAATGGGTCGTTTTCCATTCCTGAATGGCTTGTTTTGCCTGTGGCATCGCCTACCTTTCATTTTTGGCTAAGCAATGAGACCTTGCATAAATTCTGTAGCAGATCTAAAGAGGGGGAAGGTGAATTGTTTGTGCAGCAGGCGCATTTAATCAGTCCCTTTCTTCACTGTTTCTTTCCCTGGGTTTTCCTGACTTCACTCTTTTCCATCAGAGGTGTCCTGTAGCTCCTCCAAGCAACAGTAGGCATTATTCACACATGCAAATGTGTTCCCCTCTTGGGACTCCTGGACCCAAGGAGTAATAATATATTAAGGAGAAAAGAGATAATGCAGGCAAAAATCCAACACCTAGCCAATTAGTAATGCTCTAGAAAGGTTATTTGAAACCAAATGCAACATCAGGGTCCCAAGGACCAGCACTCAACCAGCATTAGCAAATGGAAACAGTACGATCCTAAAAGTAGTGACAGCATGGCCACATAGTTAGATCAAGAACCCTGGTATTCTGTGTCTCAGCTCAAGTTTTCTTTTACCCTTTTCTTCGGAGGGAGTCATTTCTCCTGCCCTGCATTCTTCCTGTTTTGTTGGGGTGGGGGTGGGGGTGGGAAGAGGATCCCAGCCCCTCCAGCCTAGAGGGCTCAACAACTTGCCTTGGCTCCCACTCCTAGCTGAGCCTCAGCCTGGCAATGCTTTTCTGACACCCACTCCACTTCTCTTTCCTCCAGGCAAAAAAGCACACGTTTAAGACTCATTATCTGGCTAAGTATAAATCTCAGGGGGAGAAGCATTTTATTTTTATTTGGATCAGTCTACCAGTTAACATTGAGCTGGCTTTCCAGAGTCCAGGCGAATAGCTGTTTGGCTGGTCACCACCGAGGAAGTAATTCCCTAAGCCGTGAAACAGAGCTTTCTCTGTATATAAAGTATTGATCCCCTAGGAGATCTCTTCTCACTCCCACACAGACACACTAGCGCAGGAACACCCCACTCTGCACCTAAAGCTAGAAGTCTGCCTAACTGGCATCAGTCGTGTAGCAAGAGGCAACACACACACACACACACACACACACACACACACACACACACACACACAAAGTTCCTGATAGGGTCTGGATCCCTTCTTGGTAGTCTGCCATGAGACAAATCTTAACGGCCAAGTCACTGTCCTTATGCCATGTGTAGGTGAGGGAGGTCAAGTGAAGGAGATCAGTAGGTAGGACTGGTCTGGATTTGGGGAGTTTCAGTGAGGCCAGAACTAAAGGGGGCTGGGCCGCCTGCTTGAGAAACAAACTCCTGATCAGAAGGAGCTTCTCTTGCCGCCAGCCCGGCTGGAGATAGAGTAATTCTGAAGCAACTGACGCAGCTGGGAATTGAGCTGTGCAAAGCTTTCACTCACAGGCAAGGGAAGCGTCTGCCCCACCCTCCCCCACCAAGCGCCCTGGATACACTGCCCACACTCCTCTCCTCCGTGACGTCACCTCTAGTCCTGTCCCGAGGAGCCTGCAAAACCTCTCAAATTCAAACTGCTAGACGCACTGCTGCTGCTGCCACTGGATTGAAAGCGCGCGCCCAGGCTCCGCTGTGGCAACCGCCCGCAGTGACCCAGTCCGAAAAACCTTCCAATGCAATCTCACCCCTGGTTCCCCGCAGCGCAGCTTCTTTCTGTTCCAATCTTCCTCTTCCTCTCTGGCCGCCAGCCGGATTTCTAATTTCTGCGTACCCCACCCCGCCCAATCAAATTAAATCAAAAAAAAGCAGAGCATCCCCCCACTGCAAGCGGCATCTTCTTTTACTTTGCTCTCCTTCTCTTCCCGAAGATGCTAAACTACTGGTGGACTGAAGAAGAGAAGAGCCCCGTCTTCTCCTGATGTGTGAGTACCCCCAGCCAGAGCTTTCTTTGCCCTCTCATTCTGTCCCCTCCACCAGCTCCCTGACTCTTAATTTTTCCACTCCTTTTATTTTTTTTGTGCAGTTTAAAAAAAAAAAGTAAAGCAATTTCTCCTGCGAGCCCAAGACAGGCAATCCACTTGAGATTTCTTCAAAATACCCCCAAGGGAGGAGGAGATGGGCCGGATTTAGTAGGACAACTCGATTACTAATGACTCCGTGGCTGGCTGTGACCCACAGGGAAATCAGGTGCAAGCATGTGTGTTCCTGGATGCGTTGTGTGGGTGTGCTGGGGGTAGTGGGTAGAGAGAAAGAGAAGAAACTGCTTTGAAATACGCAATGATTTCATTCTTCCTTGCTGCCCACCCCCTCACTCTCCCTTCCCTCCCACCCGCCTGCCTCCTAGCTTTGCCATTTTAATCGGGCTTCCTTGTTTCTTTTTTCCCTGCATCCTGCTTTCTTCCTCTGTCCCTCACTCCAGGTTTGCCTGTAGGTACCTGAGCTGACATCGAAGGTGCTTAAAAATGCTGAGCGGCGTCTGGTTCCTCAGTGTGTTCACAGTGGTCGGGATCTTACAGATCGAGAGTCGCAAAACTGCCAAAGACATTTGCAAGATCCGCTGTTTGTGCGAAGAGAAGGAAAACGTACTGAACATTAACTGTGAAAACAAAGGATTTACAACTGTCAGTTTGCTTCAACCCCCCCAGTATCGCATCTATCAGCTGTTTCTGAACGGAAACCTCTTGACCAGACTGTATCCAAATGAGTTTGTTAATTACTCAAATGCGGTGACTCTTCATCTAGGTAACAATGGGTTGCAGGAGATCCGACCTGGGGCATTTAGCGGTCTGAAAACTCTCAAGAGACTGCACCTCAACAACAACAAACTGGAGGTATTGCGAGAGGACACTTTTCTAGGCCTAGAGAGTCTGGAGTACCTCCAAGCTGACTACAATTACATCAGCACCATCGAGGCAGGGGCATTCAGCAAACTGAATAAGCTCAAAGTACTCATCTTGAATGACAACCTTTTGCTGTCTCTGCCTAGTAATGTGTTTCGGTTTGTCCTGCTGACTCATTTAGACCTGAGGGGGAACAGGTTGAAAGTAATGCCTTTTGCTGGTGTCCTTGAACATATTGGAGGAATCATGGAAATTCAGCTGGAAGAAAACCCATGGAATTGCACCTGTGACTTACTTCCTCTCAAGGCATGGCTGGACACCATTACTGTTTTTGTAGGGGAGATTGTCTGTGAAACTCCTTTCAGGTTACATGGGAAAGATGTGACCCAGCTGACCAGACAAGACCTCTGTCCCAGAAAAAGTGCAAGTGGTGACTCTAGTCAGAGGAGCAGCCATTCAGACACACATGTCCAAAGGCTGTCCCCTACAATGAATCCTGCTCTCAACCCAACCAGGGCTCCAAAAGCCAGCCGGCCACCCAAAATGAGAAATCGTCCAACTCCCCGAGTGACTGTGTCAAAAGACCGGCAGAGCTTTGGCCCAATCATGGTGTACCAGACCAAGTCCCCCGTGGCCCTCACCTGTCCCAGCAGCTGTGTCTGTACCTCTCAGAGCTCAGACAATGGTCTAAATGTTAACTGCCAAGAAAGGAAGTTCACTAACATCTCTGACCTACAGCCCAAACCTACCAGTCCAAAGAAACTCTACCTGACAGGGAACTATCTCCAAACAGTCTATAAGAATGACCTCTTAGAATACACTTCACTGGATTTGTTGCATTTAGGAAACAACAGGATTGCAGTCATCCAAGAAGGTGCCTTTACAAACCTGACCAGTTTACGAAGACTTTATCTAAATGGCAATTACCTTGAAGTGCTGTATCCTTCTATGTTTGATGGACTGCAGAGCTTGCAGTATCTCTATTTAGAGTATAATGTCATTAAGGAAATTAAGCCTCTGACCTTTGATGCTTTGATTAACCTCCAGCTCCTGTTTCTGAATAACAACCTGCTGAGGTCCTTACCTGATAATATATTTGGGGGCACAGCCCTCACCAGGCTGAATCTGAGGAACAATCATTTTTCTCACCTGCCTGTGAAAGGGGTCCTGGACCAGCTTCCTGCTTTTATCCAGATAGATCTGCAAGAGAACCCATGGGACTGCACCTGTGACATCATGGGGCTTAAGGACTGGACCGAACATGCCAATTCTCCTGTCATCATCAATGAGGTGACTTGTGAATCTCCCGCTAAGCATGCAGGGGAGATACTGAAATTCCTGGGAAGGGAGGCTATTTGCCCAGATAATCCTAACCTGTCAGATGGGACTGTTTTATCAATGAATCACAACACAGACACACCTAGATCACTTAGTGTGTCTCCTAGTTCTTACCCCGAACTACACACTGAAGTTCCACTCTCCGTCTTAATTTTAGGATTGCTTGTGGTTTTTATCCTGTCTGTCTGTTTTGGGGCGGGGTTGTTCGTCTTTGTCCTGAAGCGTCGAAAGGGAGTGCCAAGTGTTCCCAGGAATGCCACCAACTTAGATGTAAGTTCCTTCCAGTTACAATATGGGTCTTACAACACCGAAACTAATGATAAAACTGATGGCCACGTCTATAACTACATTCCCCCACCTGTGGGTCAGATGTGCCAAAACCCCATCTACATGCAGAAGGAAGGAGACCCAGTAGCCTATTACCGAAACCTTCAGGATTTCAGCTATGGCAACCTGGAGGAAAAAAAAGAAGAACCTGCCACACTTGCTTACACAATAAGTGCCACTGAGTTGCTAGAAAAACAGGCCACACCAAGAGAGCCTGAGCTGCTGTATCAGAATATCGCCGAGCGAGCTAAGGAACTTCCCAGTGCAGGCCTAGTCCACTATAACTTTTGTACCTTACCTAAAAGGCAGTTTGCCCCTTCATATGAATCTCGACGCCAAAACCAAGACAGAATCAATAAAACCGTTTTATATGGGACTCCCAGAAAATGCTTTGTGGGGCAGTCAAAGCCAGACCACCCTTTACTGCAAGCTAAGCCGCAATCTGAACCAGACTACCTCGAAGTTCTGGAAAAACAAACTGCAATCAGTCAGCTGTGAAGGGAAACCATTTGCAATCCTATAGCATCAAAGGATGCAGCTCCAGACTGTTGGAAAGGCTGCCTTTGCTTTTGTTGTGTCCTCCCTTCCCCAGTGCTAATGGGAGACTGAAAGCCTTTGGGAGATGGGGTGAAGCAATGATACTGCTCTTGCAAGCTTTCCTTTAAATTATTTCTCTCTCGCTCTCCCACCCCCCTTCCCCCTTCTCTTCTTAGAGACCATCAGAGAACATGAATGTTTCTACAATGCATTTTTTTCATATATTTTTGCTTAAGTTTTGTTTCTGTTTTCTTTTTCTTTTTTCTTTTTCCAGTGTGGGAGTGAAAAGAAATGACAGTGAATGAAGGAATAGTAGGCAAAGTTTTCAAATGAAAATGTTTTGTAGAAGATCTCCAAAGATCTTTTGGGACTACAACATTTTTTTTTTTTTTTTTTTTTGTAAATAACGGTCTATGGTATTGCCATCTTCAGTTACCAGGTATAGGCCTGGGCATCGCTACTTCGTGCTAAAGTGCCTTCGCACTTACAGACATAACTTAAATGTTGCTTTTAGCTTTGAAAATTGAAAGTATTTTAATGTGCTGTATTTTTAAAATTGAAATCAATGTAAAATAGATCTATATGTCAGCTATATTAAGTCAACGTACAGTTTGCTTGAGTTATAGAAACCAGCTTGTCATCAAATGATTCTAGCTTAGGACTTTATAGATGTAAATGTAAAATATTTCCTTTCTTCTGGGTTTGTTATAAGTGATTTTATTTAAGTCAAGTAAGGGGATTTAACAGTGGACTAGAGGTAATAAGCCACCTCTGTCTGAATTAGTAATTCATTAATAAAATATATTTAACCCAATATCAGACTGAATTGAACAATTAATGCCCTTCTGTGAATCATTATTTTACACTAACATGGTCAATGTTTTAGATTATTTTCCTAATTAAGAGTACACTGCACAACTACTAGTATATTTTTTCTGCATTATATTAGATATTTTTATATATTTAAATGAAAATCTGTATTTCTAACTTTTTAATTGAAACTAATATTTTTTCTGCCTATTGCAACATTTTCTATAAACACATACCAGTAGAGGCCGCCACACACCTCATTTAACCAAGACACAAGAGCCATTAATACCTTGAAGGAAGACTTCAAAGGTAAGGTGAAAACTTCCCACATAAGTTCTCTGCAAATTCAAGACAGCAGAGATAAAATTACATATCTCAAATTTTACTTCTTTGAGGATCAAAAATTAGAAACATAATTCTTTTCAATCTTCACAAAGCAAGATTTTCCTCTTGATTTTAATTGAAACGTTAATGAGGTGCTATCAAATCATGGACTTATTTGCATCTCCAAATCCATTAACAGTTACCTAAACCCTGGCAGTAAGCGTCTTTTTCCCTTCTGCCTTCTTTGGGCATGCTTTACTTGAAAATTATTCTTGTTAGCTTCAGCAAGCCTTTCGTTTTGTTCTTAGCCATCAATTATTTTAACTAACCAACTCTATATAACATTTATGAAGCCTTATTAGACTGTAAATAATTTTTAGATGCAAACATTATTGTATGACTTAAACAAACAGCCTTTCTTTACAACAAAAATAGTTTTGTTTTGTCTATTGTAAATCCTTATGCAACTGGGATGGTGATCAGCATATAAAGTAGTCCAGCTTTTCAATTCCTTATTAAAGCAAGTGATGGCGTCTGAAAGAAGCACACTGTTTCCTTTTCATAAATAGGTTACTGCACATAATAATCCTTTATTATCATGTGGAGATTGAAGTGGATCCTGATAAGTTACTTTTAAAGCATTAAATTGACTAATAGTACATTACCACTATTAACAATTCATGTTACAGGCTTTCAATTAGAAATTACTTAACTCCAAATCATTTTGATTAATAATTAAAGGTGCAAAACGGAGATTTTAAACAACGGAAGATAATTGTGTCCATATATAAAAGTAGAGGACACTCAAGAAATTAAAAGGTTTCAACAATCTGAAATCTCTGGATATCTACTGTGACTGACAAATATATTCACTGTTTGCTTAAAAGTCATGATTGCCATTTATATCCATTAGCTCACAGCTGAAAATGCTGGGTCAAAGTGATCTACACATATGTTAATATATAGAAATTTTACATTCTGTTTAAGAGAAGCCAGAGTAGTGAAATAGTCAGACATGGAGAGAGCTCCTGGAAAGCACTTCATTTTTGGCTGACATTTATATATAAACACAAGAGTTTTAAACATTTTCTTAAAGTGGCTTTCCTTTGGTATAATGATCAATACATTGTACAGAGGCAGATATTTGGGGAAGTCATTGTGAAGGCAAATCAGCATATATCAAGACAGTTTTTAGTTTTTAACTGTGATTTGATCTGTTAATGACATGATTCTACTTTCGTCTTTCTTCTTATTCTCCTGAAAAGTAAACCATTCGGGGGTTGGGGATTTAGCTCAGTGGTAGAGCGCTTGCCTAGGAAGCGCAAGGCCCTGGTTTCGGTCCCCAGCTCCGAAAAAAAGAACCAAAAAAAAAAAAAAAAGTAAACCATTCGTGTTAATGACAAAATTAGTTTATTAATCGTAATGAAATATACTTTATTTCTCATTCATTTTCATGATTTTTTTTTTGAAGAGGCCTCCTGGAAGAACTCAAAACCACAAATTCTTTAGCTCAATAATTACTAATCATTTCAATATTTTTATGTTTCTAGATTTGTTCTTTATTTACATTTGAGTTATAAAAGCAAGAATTTCAGATGTGATACAAACGGTTTTATTTAAAAGCATAATAGCACTCCTCGTGTTTTAATCTTTACTGTCAAATGCAAGCATGAGCACTTCAAGTTTAATTACTTTATTGACATTCCCACTGGTTGTATTCTGATTTTCTTAATAGGCTCAACACTTTCAAGCCTATTTTACTTTAAGGTTTTTATTTTTAACGTCTCCAGCTGGATATATTATTAATTCCTCACTATTTCACAAGCAGATTGCAATGAGTGTGAGCATAGTAAGAACAGTTCCAGACAGCATAATGGCATTTCTAGGACTCCACCTGGAACACAACTACATGTCTGGCCCTATAAAATGTCAAATAGCAATTACTCTAGATTCTACCGTTTAATTAGTTACTTTCACGGCTTCTACATATTCCAGTGGGTAAATTTGTACAAAATTCTCAAACATACTCCTCGTCAGACTTGACACCATTGCCGAGAGTATTTGATATGAACTTAGGTGAACCTTGTGCCTTCTTTCCTCAGGCATTTGGTGAGTAAGAAAGAGACCTTCAATATCCTCTTTGTCCTCTGACTTCTAAGGTGACTTAATTTTTTCTAAACAATTCTGTGTCATAAAGGGCTTAATATTTTAAAGATTTATAAAATATATGTAATAAATCAAAGATAGTTTCTGTCATTTCTCAAACTCTGAAAATTCCTTATGATACTATACTACACATTCCAGAAACATACTGGATTGAATGCTAGAGTGAATAAAAACTTCCAGATGGTTCTCTTACTCACTTTGTTTCCTCATTCATTCATTTATTCATTCATTCATGCACTCATTCATTCATGCACTCATTTAATATATCTTGACTGCTCTTTTCCCTGGTGCCTGGATCTGCTGTGTGCTGAGGGGCCACATATTTAGATCTTATGTAAGACAGGATCTCGAATTGCCTCACATCAAGCCTTTACCCCTACTCCCACTATTACTAAATCCCCCACCCCTACATACCTCCCAAATTTGGTAAGGAGCATAGTACAAAATAAAAAGAGAGCTTTACCTGAATGAAAATCACCCCTAGGTAGGCAGGGTGGACAGGAATGCAATGTAGAAGGTTGAGTTTTTAAATTCTCTGGACTAAAATATTAAATGGATAAATCATAGACTGGTTACCATGTAAGTGCTATTAACATACCTTTGGAATTACATAGTTAAAAGGGGGGAAATCCCACTAAAGTAAACTTAAATCACCACAGAATTAGGTCAATTATGGTCTGATGATAGCTATATATTTGTGCTATCTACATCAACTTTGTAAAGTTGAATACTAGAATTGTAAATATGAAAACCACTGATATACTTCAAGTTTTGGGATATTTGTGTTTTAGAGGCAATATTACTATCTATTTTAGTGGCTTAAAGGGTAATATTTTGGCTTTGCCTATACAATGATAAGAGACTTTAGTGTATGAGAGAGATCAAAGTATTATGTATAAGCCTACTTTGCTTCTTACAATGGTCGTGGAAAAAGTAGTGTGTAGATTGAACTAAAAAAATCAAATTCTATTTCAAGTGCATTAAGGAGCTGCCATTTAGATAAAATTTGGGAATCTCTTTATGAGGCAGAAAACTATTTTATAATGCAAATAACCATTCTATCTGTTTTGTATATTTGGATTTTCAATATCAATTTTGCTTAAAGCCAAGTTCATATGCATAATAAGAGTGTGTTTTGTCAGTATTGCTTGTACTATCCATTTCTTGGTTGCTAAGGGCTTATACTTAAAGTCTGCTGCAGTTTTATGTGAAGTGAGCTATCTACGATTTTGATGGCACAATAGCGTTCCTGAACGTCTGGACTAGCAAGCCCATTCCAATACCATTGAAGACAGGACTCTTGCTCAGCAGCCTCTCCCCTCCCAAGACCTTGTTTCCTTAGAAGGTAGAATGACTCCTGTATTCACACCTATAAAGTGCTTAGAGATACAGGTTTTATAAAAAAAAAATACATATGTTACTATGTAAACATACTGAATTGCATGTGTGTTGGAAATTTTTAGCAGTATTTTAGCTTGAAAGTATGTGTAAAATTCTGTTAGACCTAGTTGCAAATAATTGTTTTCAAGTTGTTGGAATAAATGACAAATGAAACAATTTATTATGTAAATAAATTCTTGTGCCAAATAGTGACATTGTTTAAGAAAATAAATGACATATTTTGGGCTGTTAATAGGCAAATGAAATACTGAAAATGTGATCAAATTATATTGTATTTTATTGGATAAACTGTTTAGTTATTTTATGCTGTAGTTAGCTTTTAGTTAATAAATAAATATTCACTAAAATGCAAATTTTGGATTAGTTAGAAAAGTCTTTTTTGAATTTCTTTTTAGAGACAGGATTCTCCTGGCTACCCTGGAACTTGCTATTTATATCTTGCTGGCCTCAAACTCACAGAGATCTACCTGCCTACTCCTCCTGAGTGCTAAGATGAAAGGTTTGTGCCAACATACCCAGTCCTAGGTTTTTTTTAATCTTAAGAATTAATGACAAGTGTGAGAGAGCTATTCTCTTCAACTCAACATGTGCTGTTCTAGTGCTTATAAAGGAACGTTTTTATTTTTTAGGTGATTATGGTTTTCATGTTTTGTATAATGTGAGCTTTTAAAAATATTAATATTTCTCTATGAGTGTTTGTTAGTATTGTATTTGAAAAGTAAAAGCATACAATAATAACAAAACAATACACATAGATGTCTCTCTAGAAACTCAAACAATACTTACTGACTTTCCAGTCCCTGTACCACAAACATTCACTTCTATATGGACTCTGTTTTTGATCATAATCTTTTATAATACCACACATGATCTAACAAGTTCATATTTTAAAAAGTAAAAGAATGATTGATATACAAATATAAGTGCTATTAATTTTATTTCTTAAAAAATGAGAAGACAAGAAATGAGAAGACAGATAAACATTTGTTCCTGTGATTATGGTGATATTTTGAAAGTGACTCCCTGGACGACTTGTGTTTGGAAGAGTCAGAGAATATCTTCCATATATAGTCTATTAACAAGTATGAAACAACAAAGGATTTGAAATCCTTGGAGAAGATATGAGGACTTAAAAACAAATTAATTACTTTCTGTTAAGGTTATAAATATATGCACAATATGGCCTGATTATACATATACCATTTACAGGGTACCTGACAATTGAAACACCCATATTTGAAAGTGTTTTGTTAAGCCATAAAAACTGTTATTAGCACAGATTACTTAGTCATTGGTAATATCAGGAGGAACATGTTTACATCTATTAACAAGTCTATATATGACAGCAAAAACAAAAATAAAGCTATCAAGATAGATTTAGTTATTCCAGAATCCAGGCTAGAAGTGTACTTGATTAATGTTCCCCTGGGAAACTGCTTTGTAAACAGTTTCACATCATTTTTAATTTCATTTTAAAATGTTATTTTACATTTAATGTATAGAGGCAGTTTGTCCTAATTATCTGTCAGATTATTACCTGAAATTTTTGGAACATTTTGATCATGACAGAATGTTGACAAAAATCTAGTGATCTATGGTACTGTCTAGCTCACAAACCAACTCCCAGAAGGGCAGCATAATTGAATTAATTAATTAATTCTTAATGGATTCCATTTAAAGTCAAGCATTTTCTTTTCATATTGTTATCACTAGATGATAAAAATTGGCTTTAATGAATGGATGAGTGAATTGCTGAGATGCTGATTCTTAGATTCTGTGAGTTTCAACTTTTTCTTTAGTCTTCATATAAGTGTATAGTACAGTTCATAGTAACCATGGATGATTGGCTGTTTAGGAACTATTTAGTTATAAGGTGTTTACAGCATAACACACACACACACCACAGACACATATAAACACACACATACCACATACACATACACACACACACACACACACACACACACTGACACACACACACACACACACTGACACACACACACACACACACACACACACACACACACACACACACACACACACACACACACTGACACACAGCACACATGCATACACACCCCATATGGGAATAGAAGAGTAGTTAGGCTAATAAGCAGGAAAAATTTATCAAACATTTACATAAAATGGGGTCCAAATTTTAATGATACTATGATTTGTTCATTGAACTCAGTGGTATCATTCTAAAGCTCAAAGTAGCTTTAATGATCAGTTATGGGACTGTCATTGGTTGTAGAAAACAACGGATTAGGAATTGACTAAAATTTCACTTTGACAAGCTTAAATGATAAATTTTTTCAGACTCTAACCGGCTTCTTCAGCTTTCCAGATAGGAGATAGTCAAGCCTATATAAAACACCAATTCTGTCAGAAAAGAGGGGTTTCAAAAAGTGTTATTTATACAGAATAAGAATCTATAGGTTGTATACAGAGAAACCATGTCTCAAAAAAAAAAAAAAAGAATCTATAGGTTGTATTTCTTTGACATGAGTCCTACAATCTGAGGTCCTGACCTTAAAGAGATTGTAAAATTGCCAAGACAATCATAGGTCTCACTGGATGTTAACTTTTCAGATGGAATAGTAATGGACTGAATGACTTAATGGATCCCTTATATTTGGTTATTTAATGATCTAGGCCACAATAAAATGGTTGCTACAATTAAAAGGACAGTCGGGCAATTATTATTCAAATAGGAAAATCTCTTACTTTTCGCAATAGAACTCTATTTTGAATAGCGTTCTAACCTTATTCTTTCTCTACAGAACTTAAATGCATAATTTATCTCAGGTTAACATTTCTTTATAAATTTAACTTAAAAGGCTTAAACACTTTTTAAAAACTTATCATATATGTGTGTGGGTGGGGTAGGCATTAAGAGTTTACCACATATTTGCTTTTCAATGGGATTACCTTTTCTATTATGAATGATTTTAGGTATTTTGTGTGGTCACTAAGCAAATTAACATTTGAACCAATCTAGGAAGACCATATCGTGATATAAAGGAAAAACAACATATCACCCCTGAATTGCTCATCATTGCCCACTTTTAGTCAACACTTACAAATTTTTATCATGAAAGACACTGATGGACCATTCGACAAATCAGTTGAGCTTGAGAAATTCAGTGATTCATTCCAGTGAGCAAGGCACTTAGCTGACAAATGGTCTGAGGTCTCTTGTTGATCATAAATTTCAGTCATAGTTTTAATGCTGGGCTAGTGAGTTCTTATCCAAACAATGGATTTTAACTGGAAACAAAGAAATAAACACTTCAACTTTTATAATGTTTGCTGTCATATTATTTTAAGACTGGAAAAAACAAAACCCCATCAAAAAGTTCTGCTCATAATTTCCTTCTGTCTTGTTAAATAATGTTATTAAAGGAAGTACAGTTTATCCTTATCCAGAAAACCCTTCAAAGTACAATTAAAAGGATACTATTTAGTTATTAACTATTTAATCTAAGTATGATTACATATGCAATATCTAACTTGAATATTTAAAGCCATTCTTTTTAAACTGCATTATTTAGATTTTGTTTTTAGGAAGTTCACTTTCTGTACAAACATGAAATCAGAACACAAGATAAATTAATAATTCTTCTCTTTACAGATTAAAATGGGACAAAGCCTTGGCATTGTTACTGTTTTGTTTTGATTTTGTTTTTTTTCAATCAGATTTCCTGCATTTATCACCAGAAGAAACTTACTACAGTCTCAAATGATTTATAGTACAGTCACAATTCTCTCTTGCCTCCTGTGCAAATGAAACTTTCCCCAAGTCTGGACAAATATTTTCAATATTTTAGAAGAAGATTCTGTCTTGGTTTCTTTTTAAATCCTGCTGGTTCTTTCTTGTGCTCTGATTGAGAAGAAGCTGAGGTCAGTAATAGGCACATTGAACCTCTTATTCTTACACACTAGACCCCCACGATAATAATAAACAACAGAAAAGCAGTTTCTAAATTCTGATTAAGCAAAATGCAAATGTATTTTCATTCATTAAAATACTAAATCATTCTCAAGGTGGAAACATTACATTCTTGACAACTATCAACCTGTTCTACAAATTTTAAAAATTACCCTAAAAATTTAATGCCCTTTTGTCTTTAATAAACTCTTAACATTTTTCTTTTCCCATGGGCTTATTGAAGCTTTTAAATATTAAAACTGTGTGAATTAATTTACACAGAGTATGTGTAATTTCTGGTAGCCCTTATGTGGTACCAGATTGTCTCTAAAATATGATTTATGGAATGCTCACTATGTACTGAATACTCAAACATTTGCTGGCACACATCTAAAACAAATCCACAAGTGTTCCTCAAGGCCAAGTGTGTATTCAACACTGGGGCAAGATGCTAGAGCTAATGGAAAATTCACTAGCTACCAAATCTTCTTAAGGTCACCAGGATACCAGGAAAGACTTGAAATAAGACTTATTAAAATAATAAAAACCTGAAGTAAGACTTAATAAAATAGTCAACAGATTTATAACGACATGGGTAAAGTGATTTATTTATCTTTAAAAAGAGGAAAAGATCAATAAGGACTGGACTAGTGTTTCTTTGAGAAGGCTCTTGGAACAGAGGGATACCAATAAAGCGTCTAAAATTTCAAGAGTTTGGGGCATTATGAAGCTTGAAAATGAAGACACGAATAAGCATACGCAGAAAAGTGAAGAAGATGGTATGGCAAGCTTAATTTATCTTTGATGGTTCTGAAAGGCATATGAAGTTTAAACTCACTTCCATAAATCACGGAAGGCTTTTAAAGCAAAATAAAGATTACAGAATGCTTAAGATTTGCAAGAGGCTGGATGTATGTATGTATGTATGTATGTATGTATGTATGTATGTATGTATTTCATGTGCATTTCTCAAGTTAACTTTTGTGGTTACCAAATGAGACTTCAATATCTGTGTTTCAATAAGGAAACTGAGGTTTCTGAAGTTCTAGTGCTGACTGCAGTGACCTACCTGAGTATTTGTAGAAGGCAAGTGGTTCAGTAGAGCCAGCACAGAAATTTAAGACTTGGCTCTGTCATGGCCAGTTCTGTGACCTTGGACAAAACACTTAACTTCTCTGGATCTAATTTTTCTCATCCAAAGCAAGTCACATTGACCATTTTTACCTTACAGAATGGTTATATGGATCAGTAAGTTAATATTTGACAAATAAAATATTTCTTATACAAAATTAATATAGCAAATAGGTCATTTGAAACCAGTTCTGAATGAGTTTTAACTCTTGTCTTGTCTGTTCCACTGCTGGGTCTTATTGCTTTAACAGAGAATCTGTGGACCATCTGGGAAAAAAAGAGTTGAACATTTCAGCAGAAAGGGTACTAGGGCCAGGAACTGTTTTGTTCATGTAGCACTAAGGGAGTGAATCTCTGCAATTATCTTCCAGAAATATAAAGGTGAGAGATTCTGCTTATATATTCAACCACTGACTGGGCTGTCTACAAATTGAGCATACAGATTGATCTTTTTGAGAGTCATATTTAGTAACACATCCATCACTTATCATCAGTAGATTCTTAGCAAGATAATATTCAGACTCCAAGGAAAAGGCATAAGGTAAAAAAAAAGGTTTTAAAAAAAGGAGACACTTACAGAACTTTAACGATGAGAATAGTCATCTAAGACCACTTGGAGAGGAATTTATTAGGCTTCTCTGATATTTACAAACCATGGGTTTGTATGGGTAAATACTGAGTTTCTTAACATACAACTTATACAACCATGTACAAGGACTCAAGTTTAGATGTTTCCTGTACTTAGCTTAATGTCCCACTGCCTTGGTAGCTATAAAAGTTATGAATCATTATTTTTAAAAGACAAAAATTCACCATATAAACTGACTAGCATTGATTCTATGAGAATCCTCCTGACTCTGCCTTCCAAAGGCTGAGATTATAGGTGTGTACTAGCTCTATGAATCTTTTTTAAAGGATTCTGTTTGTTTTGTTTTGTTTTGTTTTTCTATGCACCAAGACTTCTAAGTTACATAACCCCTCCTGGGTTCATGACACCAATGACTCAATTAACTTGCCACATATTCTTGCCTAAGGCAGAGCTATTTCTAATATTTTATGACTATCATACAACCCCGTATATGTGTGACTGCCTATGTCTTATTACATTGTCCTCTCCTAGAGTTCTTGAACTAAACGTAATTGTGGATGCTTTGGCTTTTAGGCAATTTTAATTTACATTTACTCCAATGTTTTTAAGAGTCAGGGTGCATATAAAGTTAAAGCTATGAGAGTCAGAGGGTGACACTTGTCTGATTGGTGCATAGCCTATTATCTCCACTGTATATTGCTGGTGAAAGTAGCTAGGTGTTTTTGCTGTGTGAGAAGAGAAATTGTGTTTCTGTAGGGTAGAGAAAAATGATTTGGTATGGTTTGAGTATATTTCTTAAGGAAACACTTTTGGACTTAAAATTTTTTCCTACTATCTCTGTCCCTGCTCCCTAAGAATAACTTAAAGTAAGGCCAGATTTCACTCACAAGTTCATACCTAAAATGAGTGAGTAATATTTTTGCATTAATAATATGAAGAAACTTGTCAAAGAGAAAGGAGCTTAGAAAAGTTGACACAGTAATTCAGAGCATGGGTGGAAATGATGAAATCTTGATTCACAGGATTAGGATATTTCGATTACATTCTATTGCATAATTGTAAATGAAATTGTTTCAAAAAAGCCTTTGAGAATTTCTATTAAATGGCACCTAGATAAGCTTTCATAGTTATTCATAGCAAAGCTCCTTAAATAGTAAATTATAAAGGTCACATCCTGACAACTTTGTACAAGCAAAAACTCCCCTGACACCCATGCAGAAATTTTGATCAAACATTTGTCAGGTACATAGGAGAAATTCACTGTCACACATCATAGCTACCTTAGAAGCCCAAAGAATTCAGTACCTAGGGTCTGTAGACTATATATCAGTCTTTTGTTTATATCTGACCCACTAAATAAAGGCCTCACTCAGAATGCAAACAAATGAGTTGTACTGACAACATTGTTTTTATTGCTGTATTTGGTCTTTGGGACCTAAAAACACATAAGTTATAGAAAGTACTAAAAACACTGGTGGGGTCAAAATGTCTGTACTATATCTTTGGCTCAACAGTTAGGGTTTATGTTCATATTTTAAAATAGAAGTACTCAGCACATTGCCTACTGATCACTCTCCTAATAAAATCCCAATAGTGTCAAGCAGTGCAAAAGCCCTAAGCCTATGGGAGATGCTGACTGCTTTGTTCCCTCAAACGTGAAGGGATGAAGGTTTAAGCACCAAATTCTCATTCTGTTTCAGGACTGGTCAGATGGCTATAGATTCAGAAAGCCTTGTCCTGTAACAGATAAAGGATGCTGAATCACAATAGAGAGCCCCTTCAGGATTTAAAAATTTGTAGCATTATCTTTTTGTGTTTCATGTTAATTTATTCTAATAATTCTAACATTATCAAACTTTATTAGTGATTACTAGACACAATATAACCTATAAAATTTTGCAAGATTTAAATAGTAACTTGGGTTTCAGGCTTATTCCTTTTTATGGACAAGGAATTCTTTAGTTATCGGAAAGTATAGTAGGAAGGCTGGAGAGATGGGTCAGTGGTTAAGAGCACTGACTGCTCTTCCAGAGGTCCTGAGTTCAATTCCCAGCAACCAAAGGTGGCTCACAACCATCTGTAATGGGATTGATGCCCTTTTCTAGTGTGTCTAAAGACAGCTGCAGCGTACTTATATAAAATAAATATAGTAGTTTCAAACTAGCAATGCAGAGGCTCAGCAGTAGAGCATAGGCTGCTCTTCTGAAGACACAGGTACAAATTTCACATCTAGAAGGATGCTCATAACTCCACTTTTGGGGATCCAATGCCTGTTTCTGGTTTCCACGGGCACAGGCAAAATATTCATATATCTAACAATTATCTTAAAATTAAAAGCAATTATAGTGTGGCTTTAAAAATAGCAAGCTCTTTTCTTCAGTGATGTAGCCACTGAAGAGTTGCCAATGCTCTAATAAATAACCTTTCAACTATGTTACTGCAAGTATTTAAACTCAGTGAATCTTACATATAAAGACTAAATTGATGTATAAATGTGAAGGGAACATTTTGGAAGAGGCTTTAAGGCAAAAGAGGTTGGGGAGATGAGGGAATAGTGGGGAAAATGATTATAATTCATTATATACATTTATGAAACTGTCAACAAATAAATTCATTAACTAACTCAAGCTATGTTTGATGCTGCCAAAGGCAACCCTATAAGGACAATGACATTGACGCCTCCTTGACAACATTGACCCTTGGACCAGATGAGAACTCAAAATGGATAATTCCACAACAGGCTTTTTTTTTTTATTAACTTGAATATTTCTTATATACATTTCGAGTGTTATTCCCTTTCCTGGTTTCCGGGCAAACATCCCCCTCCCCCCTCCCCTTCTTTATGGGTGTTCCCCTCCCCATCCTCCCCCCTTTGCCTCCCTCCCCCCAACAGTCTAGTTCACTGGGGGTTCAGTCTTAGCAGGACCCAGGGCTTCCCCTTCCACTGGTGCTCTTACCAGGATATTCATTGCTACCTATGAGGTCAGAGTCCAGGGTCAGTCCATGTATAGTCTTTAGGTAGTGGCTTAGTCCCTGAAGCTCTGGTTGCTTGGCATTGTTGTACATGGGGTCTCGAGCCCCTTCAAGCTCTTCCAGTTCTTTTCTCTGATTCCTTCAACGGGGGTCCTATTCTCAGTTCAGTGGTTTGCTGCTGGCATTTGCCCTCTGTATTTGCTGTATTCTGGCTGTGTCCCCTCAGGAGCGATCTACACTTCTGCACTTCTTTGCTTCATCCATCTTGTCTACTTGGGTGGCTGTATATATATGGGCCACATGTGGGGCAGGCTCTGAATGGGTGTTCCTTCAGTCTCTGTTTTAATCTTTTGCCTCTCTTCCCTGCCAAGGGTATTCTTGTTCTTTAAAGAAGGAGTGAAGCATTCACATTTTGATCCTCCGCCTTGAGTTTCATTTGTTCTAGGCATCTAGGTAATTCAAGCATTTGGGCTAATAGCCACTTATCAATGAGTGCATACCATGTATGTCTTTCTGTGATTGGGTTAGTTTCACCAGGATGATATTTTCCAGTTCCAACCATTTGCCTACATTTAATTTCATAAAGTCGTTGTTTTTGATAGCTGAATAATATTCCATTGTGTAGATGTACCACATTTCCTATATCCATTCCTCTGTTGATGGGCATCTGGGTTCTTTCAAGCTTCTGACTATTATAAATAAGGCTGCTATGAACATAGTGGAGCATGTGCCTTTGTTATATGTTGGGGCATCTTTTGGGTATATGCCCAAGAGAGGTATAGCTGATCCTTGGGCAGTTCAATGTCCAATTTTCTGAGGAACCTCCAGACTGATTTCCAGAATGGTTGTATCAGTCTGCAACCCCACCAACAATGGAGGAGTGTTCCTCTTCATCCGCATCCTCCCCAGCATCTGCTGTCACCTGAGTTTTTGATCTTAGCCATTCTCACTGGTGTGAGGTGAAATCTCAGGGTTGTTTTGATTTGCATTTCCCTGATGACTAAAGATGTTGAACATTTTTTTAGGTGTTTCTCAGCCATTCGCATTCCTCAGCTGTGAATTCTTTGTTTAGCTCTGAACCCCATTTTTAATAGGGTTATTTGTCTCCCATGTCTAACTTTTTGAGTTCTTTTGTATATTTTGGATATAAGGCCTCTATCTGTTGTAGGATTGGTAAAGATCTTTTCCCAATCTGTTGGTTGCCGTTTTGTCCAAACCACAGTGTCCTTTTGCCTTACAGAAGCTTTGTAGTTTTAAGGAGATCCCATTTGTCATTCTGATCTTAGAGCATAAGCCATTGGTGTTTTGTTCAGGAAATTTTTTCCAGTGCCCATGTGTTCCAGATGCTTCCTTAGTTTTTTCTTCTATTAGTTTGAGTGTGTCTGGTTTGATGGAGGTCCTTGATCCACTTGGACTTAAGCTTTTGTACAGGGTGATAAGCATGGATCCATCTGCATTCTTCACATGTTGACCTCCAGTTGAACCAGCACCATTTGTTGAAAGTGCTATCTTTTTTTCCATTGGATGGATTTGGCTCCCTTTGTCAAAAAATCAAGTGACCATAGGTGTGTGTGGTTCATTTCTGGTCTTCAATTCTATTCCATTGGTCTATCTGTCTGTCTCTGTACCAATACCATGCAGTTTTTATCACTATTGCTCTGTAATACTGCTTGAGTTCAGGGATAGTGATTCCCCTGAAGTCCTTTTTTATTGTTGAGGATAGTTTTAGCTATCCTGGTTTTTTGTTATTCCAGATGAATTTGCAAATTGTTCTGTCTAACTCTTTGAAGAATTGGATTGGTATTTTAATGGGGATTGCATTGAATCTGTAGATCGCTTTTGGTAAATGGCCATTTTACTATATTAATCCTGCCAATCCATGAGCATGGGAGATCTTTTCCATCTTCTGAGGTCTTCTTCAATTTCTTTCTTCAGTGTCTTGAAGTTCTTATTGTACAGATCTTTACTTGCTCCACAACAGGCTTTAAAAACTAAGATCTAGTTGCACAATTTACAGGAAGCATATGAATTAAATTTTAGATGAAATTTCTACAGCTTTATAAATTGTGCAAATGAGTTTTATTCAAAGCTAATAATACATATCTATATATCTATACACACTAATATATACACATTATATCCACATATATTTCAGATGGGTAATATACCAAAGTTATAACATAGTTTGACATAATCAGATGATTTTTAAAAACCAATAATTATGCTTCTGAAACACAAAAGTCTCTGGCAATTTACTTTTTTAACTATACTAGAAAGTATTTTAAAATTTTAACTGATGTTAAGAAATCTATGAAAATAAAGGTCAGCTAAAATGAAAACATATTTCTTTTCAATTTTTGGAAGAAAGCATGAGTCTGGATAAAAGACTTTTATTTCATTTATTAATTAAATTTGTCTATGGTAAACACTAGCAAGAACAGATGGGGAAAAGAGGATTAAAATATGGATAATTACTTTATGGTCCTCAGGGATAAAGAAAAGGTCTTTTCACTTATAGCTATTATACAAAATGATATTTTCTCAACATTTTCATTCATAATGTTTCCTAGAGTGTAAAGTTTGTCTTCCAAAGGCTTAAGTTAATGCCCACATGACTATGTAAAAATACTTTTCTCATTTATTATATTTTCTTTTCTCAGGCCTGTGGTAAACTTAGAGGCCTCATTATATGGAAATAAACTGATTCCCAAATGTAAAAGAACCATTTTGAATGCTGACTAAAGTTCACAGCCAAACTCCTTCCTTCTTTCTTTCATTCATTCATGTAATAAACATTTATTAAACTCTATGCAAAACTCTGACTCTAATCCTCAAGGAGTTCACACTCAAGGGATGCAGAAAGCCATGCGTGAAACGAATGCTGATGCAGAACTGTAAATGAAAAGAAGGCTGTGCTGGATGTACTGAAATAAACAAGAAGCAGCCACTACTTCATTTGGATCTAGCTAGGAAGGTTCAGTAAAAGATGTAATAGAGTTAGACCTAGAAGGTTGAGTAGAATTGTAGTAACTGTAAATAATGGAAAAAGGAACACTAGATAGAAACCAATTTGTAGGGCAGGCTTGGATTCAGCAAAGGGAGGTAGGCTTCAAATGCCACATTAGGGAAACAAGTTAGTGTAGCTCTAAAGAGATATTAACATGCTCAAGTCCCAATTCAGAAATTGTATTTCCTTACCTTGGATGATAGACTAGGGTAAGGAGAAAATACAGTTAAGAATACAAGAAAAAAGACCTCAAATACTGAAAATTCAGGGACAGAAGGTGCTGATGAGGAAGAGAGACAAGGAATGGGAGAAGCAGTTCTCAGTGACCTTTGCAAAACTAGAAAAGGATACAGTTAAGATCCTTCTAGGACCTTGTATGTGGCTATTATATAAGATACTCACATACATGTAACTAAATCTTTATATAATTGTTGAAAGCTAGTCAAGAAAAGTATTAACTAAGTTGATAGACTTGTTTTTGTGGAATTCCGAAACAGACATTTTCTCTTTCATATACAGTGAAAGACATTTTTAGATAAAAATATTCCTTCAGAATGACCATATTAACAATAGACCTCTACAAATGTACTAATTAGGAAGTGTGCTAACAGTTCTTTCATATCACTACTATTAGCTAATATTCTTTCTTTGACGTTGACATATATTGTATGAATATATGAAAATGTAAAAGTTTATGGAATATGGAAAACATAAAACATGTAAATTTATTATAAAACTTAGATTATTTAGTAGAGATGAACAATATAGTTTAGATGTGAGTGATACATTATAAATATCAAAACTTAGGAAGCATTTATGTACAGATTTATAATTTAGCTAGAAGTTACATTTAATTCTTATTTTTGTGACTTAAAAAACCATGCACATTTCATACTGAAAGCAGTATCCCATAAGACTCTGGGTCTATTACAGTGTTTTACTGAATATTTTCTAAAATGTATCCATTTTATTATTATACAAATATCACACTGTCTAGATTTGGTAAGTGTGTGAATTCTGCATGTATGAGCCAGACAGGGTGGTGATCCTCATAAAGGTCGGGGTAGGGAAGTGAAAGTCATCAGTGTCAATCACTATGTTGTTCTCAGTTTGGTTTTTAATCACAGCCATACAGCTCCATAAGGAACTGGTGTCATAGCTATCTGCTCATTTATTCAAATGATATTTATTGGGTGCTTCTTCCTTGGTGGGCATTATGCTTGGCACTAGACACATAATGGTAAAGAAAAGAAAAACAATACTCTCATAGAGCTTTCTGTCATGTAGTGAGCACATGAAGTACAATGAGTAGAATGCTAGGATGTGGCTAACTAGAGACTGGATGTTCCCATGATGTGATGGGTACTTCAAATTTATAATACATGGACATGTGTGGTATGTGTAACAGCTAGGGGAGGAATGTTGGAGACAGTCAGACAGAGACTGAGAAAGAAGCAAAAACATGCTTATTTAGGTTTTGCCTAAATACTATCACATCCTCTTAGTCATCTAAGAAAAGAAACAAAGAATGAAGGGAGACAAAACAAATGCAAACAGTCACACCTCCTTTCAGAAGCTGTCCTAATTCCTCCACACAAGAAGTGACTCTTGAATAATTACAGCTCTCAACTGTGGACAGTTTCTTCCAATTTACGAGTATATTCTTTCATGACCCTCAAAATAAAGAAAATCTCACACAATAAAAAAAATCACTTCCTCCTTTTAGATAAGTTGAAGAAAATCTATGTTCATTCTCCTTAAACACCCTGACAAAACAGATTTACCAGAATTATGTATAAAGGCTGGGGGGTTGGGGTGGGTGGGATGATGGCAATGACCTGCTCAAGCTTCCTTTTGTGTGATTATTTATGCTTCTTTTTCTTCAGCTTAGCCTTCTAAGTAATCAGCCTCATCTTTACTAAGCCAGAAAGATGCTGATTACATACAAGTCACAGGGTAATTTACCCTTTTGACCTTCCTTGATCTCTTTATAAATCTCTCCACTGCTGGAAGGCCAAGGTTTTGTTCTTCCCTGAGCAACAAAGAGCCATTGCTTTACAAGCTGCCTCGCAGAGACGCAGGAAGAAAACAGTGAAAACTGTGTATGAAGCAGGCTTGGGGACGGTGACTGTAACCTTGGTGTTTCTGCTCCATTTTCCCAGTGTTAGCTGCAGTAACCATGCCAAAAGCAACACGGATGATAAATTGGAATGCAGTTATCTGTTGAGTATAAACTGAGGAGGTAGAAGCAGCTGATGGCCAAGGTTCCTTCCAGTTCTGACATTCCAGGATTAAATATATCTCAAGCATAATAAGTTTAAAAGGAAATTAAACCAGGTATGAATTAGGTTGCTGTATAAGAAGCACCCTGGTAGATACAGTCATTCACAAATCATAAGGATGGAAGGTATCTTCCAAATGGATTTTCAAACAATGAGGGTTAAGTCTAAAACATTGTGTTAAATAAAAATGGAAAACCTGTCTAGCTTATAAGACAATTACAGGAATTGTCTTGCTCTCCAGAAGAAGGTTAGGAGACAGACAAATCATTTTTGCATTTTCTTTCAATGCTGGAGATTGACTACAAGGCCTTGTACCTGCTAGATAAACATTCTACCACCAAACAGCATCCTAGTCCTTCAGCATTTGGATTCTATAAGCCCAGTAACATGACTGTTTACAGAACTCCTTATAATCAAGATGTGGTAGCAAAAGGTATCTGGATGTCTTTATATACTTTATATAGTTTTATAATATAGCTTTTAAAACCTGGTTCTGGCTTCCACATTTTGCTTAAGGCCCTTCCTCTTTTGTCTGATTCATAAGCACTGTCTTACTTGCTCCCATTATTTATTTCTCTTCCTACATTAATTTGAACACGTAAAGGTGAATATTCTCATTTCATTCTTGTTATAATATGACCTTGGAGAAAACATGTTAATTCTTTTGGTGAACCCAATATGGACATAGGCCAGTGTTCAATAAATAAATAATAACTATATAATATTTATTTGTACCACAAAATATTATAATTGTCTTGCTTGTATTAATTCATGCTGTACTCCAACACACCTGAGTAAGGATGTGTGTGTAACTCAAGCCACTAAACCTTTCCCATCAGGACTTATGGAAGAAGAGGAGACAGGAAGAGGGTAAGAGCTAGAGGAGCTGGAGGATACCAAGGAAACAAGGCCTCTAAATCAGCATCATCAATGCACGTTTAAGCTCACAGAGATTGAGGCAGCATGCACATGGCCTTCAAGGTCTGCACCAGATGGCGTCCTAGAGCTGAAAGGACAAGTAGATGCATGCCATCATACCTATCCCAGTAGCAACCTCCACTTGATAATTATTTGCAAATAAAAATTTAGGTTCTTCCAAAGGAGTGGAACCAAACTACTTTTAAGAGTCCTTTGCATATATATTATGGCTTCTACTTAAGTACTTTTATGGAACTCGAGAGTAGAAGAATGTGTTGATCTCTTTGTTGTGCCTTCTTTTTGGATATATTCTTATTTTTATTTGTTTTGTTCAATTATGATATGTTAGCTTTTGTTTTCTCTCATTATATTTTATTTTATTATGTTTTTTCACAAAAAAGAACTGAATAGGAGTACTAACCTAGTGGTGGGGAAAAGATTTAATTTCGGTGACACAGTTGATTGTATTAATAAACTATCAAACCACCTACCCCCAAAAGAATATGTGTATGTGTACATGGCCATTATATGAGTATAGATTTTGTTTGTTTTGTGTTTTTTTAATCCATGATGGTTTGTTGAGATATGATTATTTGCTGTGTATTATAATACTGAGTGTGGGCCCCCAAGATTTCATTGCCTCTGAGACTAGAGAGTCTGCAGGTAGACCCAAGTGAAGTTATGTGATTTTACCCTAAGTTACTTCTTTCTGATTGGTAAATGAAGATGTTGACAGACAATAGCTGGGGGAGAAGAGACATAGGCAGGGTTTATGAATCCAAAGCTTGAGGTCAGAGGAGAATCATAAGGGAGAGAAGAAGGTGAGGAGAAGGGGAAAGATAACATGGGTTAGGAGTCAGAAAGCATGGCCCTGAGGGCTGGCCAACAGGGGTTAAGAGCAGCCCAGATGAAACATTATAAGTAGTAACTCAGGGTTATTGATAAGAAATAGATTTTAATAGCATAAAGGGGAGATATCTGCTCAGCTGTTGAGCTGTTTAAGGTGTACGGTAAACATAAAGGTTGTGCATGTCTTTTATATGGGAACTAAACAGTCAGAGGCAGGGCAGAAACTCTGGATAGGGATTAAAAATTTCTAGAATAATGGGCTGTTTTTATGGAAATTATAATGTCCTATGTTTTATTTTTTATTTTTTTATTTTTTTTAATTAACTTGAGTATTTTTTACATTTCGAAAGTGTTATTCCCTTCCCCGGTTTCCGGGCAAACATCCCCCTCCCCCCTCCCCTTCCTATGGGTGTTCCCCTCCCAACCCTCCCCCCATTGCCGCCTCCTCCCCCACAGTCTAGTTCATGGGGGTCGAGTCTTGGGTGAGGACCCAGGGCTTCCTTCCATTGGGTGTCTGGTTTTCAATTTATTTGAACATTTCATTCATGAGTACATTGTATTTGTATTATTCAACCCCTATTTCGTCACCATCTCCTCCTCTAATACATAACATTCTACAATTGTTTTTGTGCTATATAACACACATAAAAGGAGTAGAAAACTACTGAGTTTAATTGGTATCCTGATTTATGTGTGACTAAGGTTAGGATCTCAAGCCTCCAAAAAAATATGGTTATCCATCTGTCAGTAGTCATTCATTACCTGTAGTTCTTCATTTAGGAGTAGTGCTTTGTGAAATTTTCTTCCACCCTTGCTGTTGTGAACTTTTAGTTTGCAGTTCTGAAAAAAAAGATAAATTCCCTTAATTGTTTGATTTCTTTCTTATCATGACACTCAGATTTGGCTTTTATGTCTTAACCATTTATATCCCTCTAATATTCTAAAAGTGTCAAGAATTTAAGCCCACAAAGTGCTACTTTGCTCCACATTCTGAGAGAAAGATTCTGAAAGTTTTAATTGGCCCAGAAAAAAATGCTGTTTCCGTTTTTAACTCTGGGAGGTAGATGTCTGAACATGAGACTCATTTTAGAGGCATTATAGAACGCTGTTCTCCCCCCAGTGCCTGATGGCTACCCCCAAAAAGGCTTGCAGAAGTCCAAGATAGTTATCCAGAATATGTGAAGGAAGAACTGTATGGATATAGTATTGCAGGCTCATCATAGATCTGAAAAACCCTGGAACAAAGGAACCATGTTCTCGTTTGCTGGGAGGGATTTCTGTTGTCCCATATCCTGTCTTTCAAACAAACAAACAAAAATAAAATAAACAAAATTCATGGGGTCTGGAGAAATGACTCAGCAGTAAGGAGCACTTGTTGGTCTTGCAAGGAACCTAGGTTTGATTCCAACCATTCACATGGTGGTTTACAACCATTCATAACAAACATTCAAAGTTCCATGGGATTCCATCCTCTCTTCTGATATTCATGGGCACCACGCACATACATAGTACATATACATGAAGCATGCAAACTATTCATACATAAAAATGAGATAAATAACTAATAAAAATTACTGTAAAAAATTTATAAAATCTCATGCTTGATTATGTTTGGTATCTATAGACAGAGTATTGAAACCATGCTTGCTAGGAAATAGAGAAAACTGAATATTATTTTGTGAAATGCTAATGACCTCTAATCTCTTCTCAGATATTTAAAAATGTTTTACAAGATGGATTTGACTCTCTAATTTACTTTGGCAATAAACATATGATGGCCCAATTTTTCTATCAGGAGGTTTTATGAAATGATGGTAGTTGCTTGTCCAAATGAGGTTTTCGTTTTCGTCCAAGTCTGATTCTATTCTCTCCTAAACTACCCATTGCCTGAGTACAAATGACTTTGTGATCTATAGCAGACTTCACATATGCCACTTTTCCACAAAGTCAGCAATTCAACACAAGCTGTAAGTATTGCAAGATTTGGTCTTTGTTTGTTTATGAGTGTGGAGCTCCTGTATATGTGAACATGTCTTTATTCCAAAAGGCTCCCCATTAAGTGGCTACTGAACTTTGGTGAGAAGCCACACTGGAATTGGAAGCTGGCAGTGTTAAGTGGTAGCATCTTGCAGGCAGCATTGTGACATTTACTTTTCCTTAACAGTACCCATAAAAATACTGAGATTAAATTTGGTTTGCCTTTTATTGCTTCTGACACTCTGTGCTAGCTTTGCATTGCAGAGATTTCGTATGAGCACATTGGACGTGGGAATGGGCTGCCAACAGATGAAATAAAAATACTTTCATCACTCTTACTGCCACCTCCAAGAAGTAGATGAAAATACTTGCAGGCCAGGGCTCAAATCTACATAGTATGTCAACTGGGGTGATTTGTTTAAATACAGCCAAAGAAGACAGGCACAGTATAGTCTGAAATTTTTTGGTTGCTTCAGAAGAATGTAAACATGTATTTTAGCTTTATACAACAAGAGAGCAAAAATGTATTCAATATTATCTTGATAATTTCAAACTATTGTAGAGAAGTATTTGTGTTTACTAATGCTCAGTATAGACAGAAACACAGCATGCTTGGAACCAGTTGCACAGGAGTCATTAAAAGGCATGCTGAGAATATGCGCTAAGAATAAGACACAAATCTTTTTGCCTGTTCTCCGGCAAAACTCCTTACGGAAAGTGATTTCAAAGTCAAACATATGACATTCTCAGTCCTCTAGGAAGAAAGAGATTATTGGCAAGGGTCTTTCCTATATACCTGTCTTTGATGATATACCTTTGGCTGCAAATGAGAAGAGGCCATATTAGAAGTTGGGAGGTAAAATGAGAGAAAATATTCAGGGCAGAAAATGGTAGTTTCACTGTTTATTGACAAATCTTACTATACGTTTTAAATTATCTGACTTTACTATAATCTGGGCTTTTGTTTTCTCAAGTCTATCATTTGCCACCTGATAGGATGAAAACTGTTTCTGTAATCAGAACACATGTTAGAATCTTAGTTTTATCACTTCTGTGATACTGTTTCTTTGAGTATTCAGTTCTTTAGGTTCACAATAAATATTAGTATTTCACAATGATTAATTCATACAGATTAATTAATACAGAATTGCTTCAGATAGGGGTTTATACCCAAAGGGTAATTTATAAACCATAAGAGAAATCTCTCATACACAAAAATATTTATTTTATTTTACATATATGAGTGCTCTCTATCTGCATGTACACCTGCAGAGCAGAAGAGGGCATTAGATCCCAGTATAGGTGGCTGTGAGTTATATATGTGGTTGCTGGGAATCAAACTCAGAACCTCTGGAAAAACAGACAGTATTCTTAACCACTGAGCAATCTCTCCAGCCCTGAAAGAAATCTCTTAACATATAGAGTGAGAATTTACTTGATACTATACAATATGGCATGATTTACTCACAAGTATACTAGGCTATGAGTTCCATTTCAATGTCTTTTAGGTATTCCTAGATTTAGTACCTCTCTAGCCAGTCTTCCTTTAACATACAAAAGTTATCTCTTGCTAAAACTTAGCATTTCACTAGAGTATCATCCTATTTATATACAAATATTGCCCCTGTCAGAACAAGAAAATGTGTTTTTTTCCATCTTTAATAACTTGAGTATTTCTTATTTACATTTCGATTGTTATTCCGGGGCCAACTTCCCCCTAACCCCTCCCCCTCCCCTTCTCTATGGGTGTTCCCCTCTCCATCCTCTCCCCATTACTGCCCTCCTCCCATTAATCACGTTCACTGGGGGTTCAGTCTTGGCAGGACCAAGGGCTTCCCCTTCCACTGGTGCCTTTACTAGGCTATTCATTGCTACCTATGAGGTCAGAGTCCAGGGTCAGTCCATGTATAGTCTTTAGGTAGTGGCTTAGTCACTGGAAGCTCTGGTTGGTTGTCATTGTTGTTCATATGGGGTCTCTAGCCCCTTCAAGCTCTTTTAGTCCTTTCTAAGATTCCTTCAATGGGGTCCTGTTCTCAGTTCATGGTTTGCTGCTGGCATTCGCCTATGTATTTGCTGTATTCTGGCTGTGTCTCTCAGGAGAGATCTACATCTGGTTCCTGACAGCCTGCACTTCTTTGCTTCATCCATTCTATCAAGTTTGGTGGCTGTATATGTATGGGCCACATGTGGGGCAGGCTCTGAATGGGTGTTCCTTCTGCCTCTGTTCTAAACTTTGCCTCCCTATTCCCTGCCAAGGGTATTCTTGTTCCCCTTTTAAAGAAGGAGTGAAGCATTCACATTTTGGTCATCCTTCTTGAGTTTCATGTGTTCTGTGCATCTAGGGTAATTGAAGCATTTGGGCTAATAGCCACTTATCAATGAGTACATACCATGTATGTCTTTCTGTGATTGGGTTAGCTCACTCAGGATGATATTTTGCAGTTCCATCCATTAGCCTATGAATTTCATAAAGTCATTGTTTTTTGATAGCTGAGTAATATTCCATTGTGTAGATGTACCACATTTTCTGTATCCATTCCTCTGTTGAAGGGCATCTGGGTTCTTTCCAGCTTCTGGCTATTATAAATAAGGCTGCTATGAACATAGTGGAGCATGTGTCTTTGTTATATGTTGGGGCATCTTTTGGGTATATGCCCAAGAGAGGTATAGCTGGGTCCT